>NW_022280034.1:5452131-5476064 GCF_004355925.1 Anarrhichthys ocellatus | reverse complement strand
GGGTAAAGGCCTTGAAACTTTTTGAAAGTGGACATGAACTGACGTCGTTTGTGAGAAGGCGAGGGCCCACGTGGTCTGTCATCCCTGTATCACAGCACAGTTGGGAAGCGTTCACATCTTCAAGCTTCTCTCTCTGTTTAGTTGTTGTCTGTGAGCTTCTGTAAAGCCTGCTAGTTCTCATTATAAAAGTTCTCAGTGTTGTAACACTAATTAACCTTGATCCGTGTCTCAAACTATGCCGTGTTGGGTCTGTGAATTTGAGGGAATTGGGCCGGGAAAGTCCTTGGATTTGATGTTGAAGGTGGTGTGGAAGCCCTGTTTATCTGAAAATGTTCAGCCTTTTGTATTTCATATGGTTGAAAATAATGAAGTGTAAGTGTTACCAAGGAGAAATGTGTTCCCTATTTTGATATCACTTCCTGTGGTAATAAGAGTATGAACCAGGACATAAAGATGATGCAATAAGTAAACAATCAACATAAATAAGAGATAAATCAACAGCATTTGATGTCATTTCAAAGAGCAGATGTCAAGACCATAATCATAATTAACACTTACTTTATTAAGCTACTAATTCATTCCCGTACAGTAAGTCCTCCAAATGAACTTAGACGTGTATGTCATACTTGCTTTTACTTTTAGCTGAAGTCAGCTTGTTTGCAGTGGGATGCTGCCGGGGACCACATCCCATCTCTCTCCTCCTCTACAGATTTTAGTTGTTGCTCGGCCAAGCTTTTTACCGTAATCTTGCCTGGGGTAAATGCGCCCTCGCTCAATTTACAGGGAGCGGGCGGTGACCTCTCCAACGAGAGAAAAGCCATCACTTTATAATACGTTTATCCCATCAGATGAGTGATGGACCCTTTCTCCACTCGAAAAGACTCTTTAAAATATAGATGTGTTCATTGTTAAAGATATTTTTACTCATTTTTTTTTTTACAGAAGTACAAAAAAAATAGTAGCGCCAGAGTTCTATTTTTCTTTCCCCATGAAATGATGTGTGATTGTGTTGCTGCATTTGGAGCTGTAGGATTAGGAATGACCTTCACCCTTCACAGTTTCCCTGTCCCTCCCCATATCTCCAGTACCGTACACAGAAACAAAAATGCACAGATGACTTCGAAGCAGTCAGGGACTTTTAAGCTACATTCTTCTCTGTCTTTCTTTTCCTCTGCGGTGTCAGCCGGCAGCAGACGAACGGAGGGGGCTTCGTCCTCACTCCATGGTGCGCTCCTTCACCATGCCCTCCTCCCAGAGGCCGCTGTCAGTGGCTTCAGTCAACTCCATCTCCTCCGACAACTCCCCCTCCAGGCCCGGCTCAGATGGGTAACACCGAGTTTACAGTTCTTCCGGGCAAAAAATACCTCACATCCTCCTTGGCTTTTGGTCATCCCATTCGAGCAGTTTTAAGAAATTGTTTTTGGATTACCGTCTAAGTCTCAGGCCCCATATTTAACATCGTAGAAAGATTCATTTCATTTCAAACCTAAGAGGATTCCTGAGGATGTGCTTATGCAGTTTTTCATTAATTAGCTATGCCTTTTTGTGAAGTTCATGTGGACTGTCTACCTGACACAGACAACACAAATCCATACCAACTTCATGAATCAAACATTTATGCTGTTAACTATTTCAGTTATTCCTGTTTGGCTGTTTGATCTTTACTTCAGGTTTGCCCTGGAGCCTCTCCTGCCAAAGAAGCTGCACACCAAGTCTCAGGACAAGCTGGACCGCGATGAGTCCGAGAGGGAGCGCAAAGAGAAGAAGAAGGAGAAGAGGAACAGTAAGCACCAGGAGATCTTTGACAAAGAGATGAAGACCACCGAGATCCCTCTGCAGCACGCTGAAGCTGTCATACTGTCAGAGACGGTACTGAAAAATGTGACCTGTACAAGGAATTCACCAATGTGTTACTTTCTCTCTCTTCCTTTTTGTTTGTCCACTTTGTATTCTCCTGCTCCTCTCTTGTACTCCATCCGACGCCAGTGCAATGTCAAGTTACTGTTGGTGTTCATGGTTCACAAAAGAAGAAAGCAGGGGTGATGTTAAATGCAGGGAAGTGGGAGAATCTGATACGTGCACAACTACAGGCACGTATTGGCACCAAGAGCACAAAGTGGTCTGGACTGGCATCTGCTCTGCATTGCAATGCGTTTTAAGCCTTGTGCTCTCCCTTAAGCAGCATCATTATTCTCCTACTTCTTCTTTGTGTTATTATGTACTGGTTTGTGATGCCCTTTTTCCACTGTTTCTTATTGATTCCTGTTTATTTGTGGTTTCTAAGTGTCAGGAAAGTTGAACCTTAACCTTGAAACAAAACTGTGTGCATGTAACCAGTGGAAATTCTACATTTCCTGACAACGTGGAAGTTTATTTTGAAGAGACACAGTGAATGGAAACTGGCACGCCGTTCTTGACACTTCCAAAGCTGGCGCTAGAAGGGTAACTAGAGTGTCATAGTTTGAAACATAAGGGCCCCTGACCAAGCATCTGTAATTGATGAGTTGGTAGTGAGAATATGTTGTTTGTTTAGTGCCACCATCAGGCCACGACCGTTCTTGTACACAAGAATAATCCAAATCTAACGGGCAGTTTACGATATGCTGAGCACAATCATGCTGCCATAAATAAGTAGTGCATCACCATAAAATTTGCTCTGCATATTCATGGTCTTCAGAGGATGAATCCTGTTGATTTTTTACCCATCCTGAGACTTTTCTCCCCTCCCCCCTGTCCTCTTTGCACTCTACATATCACTATCTCCCCCCTCTCTCTACTGTGCTCATGTCCCTCTTCAACCGCTGTGTCCATTACAGCAGAGAGGTATAACTGTGCTCTGCATGGCCAGTGGGAATTCTCACCGGCTAACGGCCTTAAGATAAGGGTACGAATGGGATCCAAAAGAGGCCCCTGGCAGTGGTGGAGCCGTCTGCCTTGTGATAGGAACCTCTTACCTCAGGGGTAAAGAGTAGAGCACCTAGGGGTCTCTGGTGGTTAACAAGCAGTTGTAGCACATAGTTTTAGTTGAAGTTATCATCTGGAACGCACAAATCGAGAAAATTGCTTTTTCACCCTGAATGTCAGTTTTGTGTTTTTGTGTTCAGGGGGGAGGGGGGAAGCATTGCATCCCATCCCTGTATGAAGTGTGTTAACATTTCCAGTGTCTCCCTTGTGGCTGAGTTTGAGTTTGGCCAATTACAAAGATGTTTGTTAATGTAGCCCGCAGTGTGGAGTAGCCCTAAGGACACATCTTTTCATATTCAAATTCCTGCCGTAATAAAGCTGGGACAATGCGGTCTTGCATGCAAACAACGATTTGTAACCACAAATAAGATATTGCAACCCAATGAGCACGTTTATCCAAATGGTTTCTCCTTTAGGAACACAAATAGTCGACTCAATATGCGTGTGGATTCACACACAATAGTCCCAGAGGAGGTGTGAAAGTAATTTTTTCCGGAAAAGGATATTTTATTGATCTTCTGTTATATTTCGCCATGGACTCGACTCATTTGCCAGAAAATACATTTTGTTCTCAGTTCTGTTTTTATTGACTTGTGTAATTTAAGTTGTTTCACTTTGAGCGCTCTGTTTGTGACTCGTTCCCTGATAGTCTCTACGTCTTGTTTTTGTTTGTGCCTGATCACACAGATCAGCCCCCTGCGGCCTCAGAGACCAAGGAGTCAAGTTCTCAGCCAGATTGGGGGAG
Source organism: Anarrhichthys ocellatus (assembly GCF_004355925.1). Taxonomy (NCBI): domain Eukaryota; kingdom Metazoa; phylum Chordata; class Actinopteri; order Perciformes; family Anarhichadidae; genus Anarrhichthys; species Anarrhichthys ocellatus. Next base: position 5,472,355 of record NW_022280034.1, on the reverse strand, counting down.
ACCGGCGCCTCTCCGTGTCCCCTGGACCCCCTTCTTCTTCTTCCTCAAACTCCTCCTCCTCACCGGGACCCCCGCCCATCACACCCAGGAACAAACTCTCCTTTACCCTGCACACTGTTTCCAGTATGAGCAATCCTACTTTATTCTCACTCCCAGTCACACACACACACACACACACACACACACACTAAACAAGAGGTTGTATCATCTCAGTAGGTCCTTTCTGCCTCCCTCTGACTTTGTTTTACATCTTGCATCACTGCTACCACATGCTGTAGTACACGATGATTCTCAGTTTGATTTAAAACATGGCACTATGTGCCAATGTTAGCATGCGTAGTTTGATGATGAATGTGAGCTGATGAGCGCCCTCTTGCACAGGTCTGGAGCTGAACGGGATGGGCTGTTCTGACAAAGGTGAAACCCCGCCTCCGCTGCCAGTGAAAGGCAGCAATGCTGATTACGGCAACCTGCTAGATAATCAAGACTTGACGAGTCCCTCGACGCCTCCTCCTCCCCCGCCACATCAAAGGGTAGGTGTTATAATTAGCTCTGAGACGAGCTCCTTAATGATGCATGGCACTTATAATGAAGCAAGAGGCCGCTACACACACTTGACGTCCGGTTCAATCTCCTCCACTGTCCCCTGCCCCAGTACTCCTGTGCTGATGTGCGTGCGTTCATGTCTGTGTGTCTGTTCATGCATGTTTCACACTCTCATGTGTGCGTCTTTGAGTGTAGGCATCGGTCAGTTATCAGCAAGGGCCCACGCAGGCCTGTCCATCCCGCTGTTATTTATATGTGTGTGTCTCCCCCCCCCCCTCCAAGCCTGTTCGGTGCTCAGAAGTGATTGATTGGATGATTACTTTACCTCTCGCATCCATCAGAGGCTCTCCCGCTGTTAATCAGCGGCTCGTCTCTCCCTATTTACCGACGTCTACGCCAGCCATCCTCTCGCCCCGCCACCGCGTTAACTAATCTTATTTATCCACTGTTCCGGCCCGCGGAAAGGTAGTCAAACGAAGCCTCTGCAGACAAGTGTGGCAGCGGGCAGACAGTAGTGTAGGGAGAGCAGATGTTCAGAGGCTGAGCGACAGCCGCTCTTCATTTACAGTCCTCGATAGAAGCAGAGGTGAGGTCATCGAGGAGCATTAATCCTGGTCTGTTGTTTCTGATATGAACTCAGGTGTCTTAGGAAGGGCATATACTGTAAGTGGACAGAAAAGCCCCAATCTGTAATTTGACTACATAAATATGGGAGCGATGGCAGCTTTAAGTCCAAAGAGTTTTGAGTTAGTGGAAATTGTCTTTATATGAGAAAATGGTAAATTCAAGGTTACTGTTTTGTCTATTTGCAGCACATTCCACCTCCTCTGCCCAGCAAGACTCCTCCTCCACCTCCTCCTAAGACCACCAGGAAACAGGCCTCCATCGATTCAGGAATTGTACAGTGAACAAAGGACCAAACAACACACTGACAACGCATCAAAAACAAGTTACCGCTCCCACCAAAAAGCAGCTGTTTTTACCCACACATTCCTCGCTCCCTGTCCCAGCTTGACAAGATGAATACCTCACTGCAGCACGCCCCTTCTTATCATGTTTTTTTTTTTTTTTTTTTTTTCCCCCCTTCCATTTCTTCCTATCTTGTTTTGCCTACAGTTTGGCAGCAGGGAGCATGTTGCATAGATGACTAGTCACTGAATTCATTGATGCCGTCTACGCCCGACACTTCAAAACTTTATCGCGACATTGTGTTCAGACAGATAAGCTTGGACCAACAGCTTTCCAATACTGACCCCACTCTCAAGTCTATGGGAGCACATAGCTCATTAAATCTCTTTTACTCATATTCCCACTATGTACAGAGGTTTGTATATATGATTTTATTTTATTTCAGGTTTTTGTTTTGTATGTGATTTGATCGTGCTTATTTTGTATTAACGTATCATTATATTAAGTGGCATTTATATCAAACAAAAAAAAAAAGGGCTTGTAGGTTTTGAATTGGCGGGGACTTTACCGAGTTGGTATATGACAACCTATCATGGATTTTATTGGTTACACTTTGGAGTGCACATACAACTAACTCCTATCACATTATCATTGTTCAGACCTTGTCCTAGATTGCTGTAACCTTGGTTTTCAATAATATTGACTTTTCTCAATTCACTACTGACATGACTTCCGAATAAAACTTTCAATTGTATGTATTTTTAAAAGAAAAATGTCCGCCTCATTATTTCTGTCTACAGCGAGAGATGCTGAAAATAGATGCGAGTGTGTTTCTATATTTCTCAAATCCAAGACAATCCGTACACGTTTCCTCGCTGCGACACTCGGTAACAAAGCTTTCTGCCTGCTTGATTGACAGCCATCACACGCATGCAAGCTGCATCGTTATCAACACGGGCGTTTGATACCGGGACGTGTTGCGCCACGGAATGACTTCTATCTAGGCTAGTGCAATCTCATCTACATAATGTGTCCGCTCACCATGCCATCGTTTCTCTATTTCAAAGCTGGAAGTGCGAATCTGGAATGTGGCCCATATTTGAAATATGGTTTAGTAGCGTCGATGAGCCAACAACAGCCACAGGTGCCAGCTTTGTCCTTCCTTTATTCTGTTTTTATAGAGACTGCTGAAGGTCATACTTAAATGTCTCTATTAAATATGGTGGTTTCTTCACTCTGGAGTGTAAAAACACGTCGTGTGAATAAATTCATCATTATTTATGGTTTTGTTTAATTTCGTTGTTTGAAGATTATAGATTGGGTGTCATGGCGTTCCCTTCGGAGACGCACAGGCTGACAAGTTTGTTCTCAGCTTTCTATGCTTGATGGGATTAATGTATTTTGACTGCAAATGAATGATTGGAGTTTGAACCACTAACTCAGTGTATAATTATCTGTTGTGCAGCAGCTTTAAATTGAATTACTCTTTAATTAGTTTAGTAATATGTGCGTCACTTTGGGTGTCGGTGGAATAACTTGACTAATATAAAGTTCAGTGACAGTGATCATTTTGGCTGGGACGAAGTTTTTTTATTCTAATGTCTTTCTATACTGTATGTCTAAGTGAGGTGTTTTACATACTTTAAACTATCCACACAATCAATTTGAATAATTGTAAGGAAACCCTTTGATTCTCACCATTCCCATATTCAGAAAACTAAATGGACATATAGAGTGAATATATAGTGAGGGTTGGGGGGAAATTCATACAGCATCGTATCGCAATATTTTCCATGGAAAGTATTGATCTCTATTATCTAAACTATTAATTTAGCTTTTTTGTTCATGGGTGAAGTCGGGACTTTGTAGGCTGTAATACAAACGGTCTGGTTTGTCGGGTGCATGATACAACGTTAATGACAAGCCTCTGTGACAGTGTTGGTAAGTCTGTCTGCTTGACTGAAAAAAACATTTTGCTGCAATGGAAATGTGGGCGAGATGAACCAAGTGACAACTTGATCTTATTGGATGAAATAGATGTTGACAGACATAATATATTCAAAATAGCAATAACATGGCATTATGGCTTAAGTGTCGTGATGGTATGGTGGGGCCTCTGGTGATTCCCATCCCTTAATACTTTTCCAGCTGTTAGTCATGCTCCAGCGGCTAAAAACTGTTATAAAATGATTCTGTTGAACCTTAAATTTCTGATTCCTCATTTGTATTTGTGTGCGTCGTAAAACCAGTTTGTGGGACACTTTTGAAGTGTTTGAAGGTGGTTCATATTCCTCTGCTCTCTTATTCTGCTGACACTTTGTGAGTGGGTGTCCGCCTGAGGAGAAATGCTCAAACTGTAGCATCTGTTGTTTGAAGGTGTTTTTTTTTCTTTTTAACCTTTGAAAAAGTCGGGGTTTATAAAGCTCTCTTTTCCTAATTAGGAACACTGAATGACATCTTTTCCCTTGGAGTTTTATCTGGGAGAAGCAGTCATAAGAGACGACTTGTAATACTGTGGCTCATGGGTGTTATCTTGTCAGATTATAAAATGTCTCATTGCTATGTTGGTAATCAAGACATAGGTTTCTTAGTTGTTCATCAATAAAACAAATAATGTAACTGATGTATATAATTCTCCACAGAACCAGTCTTCTAAGTGGCTAGAATGAATAAGGAACGTGGTAAAGCTTATGATACCATTATAATACGCATTTTGTTTCCGGTCATGCAACCAGTACCAATCACTGGAGCTCCCTCTTTCCTCATGTGTATACAATAAACTCCATCTAATCCTGATGAGGACGCATCATTGTTGTGTAGATGCTGCCACTGCTGAATGCGAGGTACAGTATGTGCTCTATAGGACCTCCATTTGACCATGTACTATCTGTCCAGATGATAAATTGCTCTGCAAACACAGAAAGAAATTGAGTAAGTAATATTCAATAAAAATGCAAGTTTTACTATCGTACCGATGTTATTTTCTCTCACGTTTTCCCTCTTTCGTTTTCGACTACCTGACTCTCTCTAAGGACCATTACCCTTGCTTCTGTGCAGTACCATACTCTGGTTACAATAACAAAAACATGATGTTGTTCATTAAAGCCTTTTTCCTCGGTGCTAATGCGCTTTCGACCCACTACATGGTAACTTCAACATCAAACTGTTAGGATTCACGGTTTCAATTGATTCCATGTAAAAAGCTAAGGGAGTGTAAAAGGTGCCACGTGAGCAGAGTGAATGACCATTAATGGCCACTAACTTAACAACCACTCCTAATTGCTGATCAATGGCTACAAGCCAAAGCGTAGAATGTTGGCCACTCCACTGCTAAACAACATGAAGACAGTCAACAGGCAGCCCATTTATACGGCTCACACACTGATGATTAATGCAAACATGTTCTGCATACAGTGCCTATAAGAAGCATTCACCTTTTCCTTTTGACTTTTTTTTTCCAGGACCCTGAAACTGAAGCAGCTAAACTGAATCCAGCCATCATTAGCTGTATTATTTACACTGGTTCTATTGTGAATTGTCAAATGTCTTCTGTTAAAAAGGCCTATTGGCTCTTTTCACAGCAGCCATTTCCTGCAGTGTACAAAGCTAATACAGACTTATCTGCATAAACTAAAGGATGCAATTCCTGCCAAAAGCCGTCGCTCTACTAAACATTGATTTGAGGCGGGTGAATCAGTATGCAATCGATCCCCTAGTATTTATGTTTGAACATAATTTAGATCAATTTTACGTATTAGTTTTCACTCAGCATTAAAAAGTTTCAGGATAATGAGTGTCAAAGCAGTTACATCCACAGAGATGTAAAGTTGTAAAACATTAAAACTTTCAAAAGTCCAAAGGGGTGTCCAATCATTTTTTTTTATGGTCACTATTAACTTGTTATTGTATCTCAATGATAAGCACGTGAGGTGAGGTGGGAATAAAAAGTCTCACCCGTGGCATAATTCACTTATCAAGAATACCCAGTGCACACTCAATATGTTGCCTTGCAATTGAAAAGGGATAAAGGGTGAGGCATTTCAGCAGTGGTAATATTACATAGTTAACTGGCAGCTATTTCAATAGGCTCTTAGTGATTTGTGCTCAGGCATTATGCTTCACCCTCTCTCTCTCCTCAAAGCATAGGGAAATGCAGTGCTTAATTGAGAGGATTTCCAGAGGCTTTGTGGGGGGGAGCTGTGAGCAAGCTCCTTCTCTCTAGGAGAAATGTATTTACAGCGCTTTCTATCCCCATCTCATTTGTCATTTCAGCCTGGAATAATGTGTATGTTTTCCTTCCTTCTTGACACACTTTAATTTGCTGGGAGCCCTGCAAATGTGCATGCTTCTCTGTAAATGTCTCTTTCGCATAATGAAAGAGGACAATATTAACATAAATTGACAGTCTTGCACATATCCAATCACGGCTGTCGGGGATTTTTATTGGCTATTTTCCAAATTCAGACTCACTACTACTAGTAGTGGACATGGTTAGTGGTTGCTATAGTACTGTTAATTGGACATACATTAATAGTTGTATTTTAGGAGTTAGCGGTTCTGCTACACGTTTTTATTTGGGCTGTTGCTTCAATGCCAACAGAAAAGTATGAAAAATACTAATATAGGTTATATGAGTTTAGTATGAATTTATCTTCAAAAACTGTGGCAGTGAACATTGTCAGGCTTAAGAGTCTAAAGTCATGCTAGCAGATCTGAGACGCTGCTGGGCACAACTGTGCTTTCAGCTGAATGCTAATGTCAGCGTGCTACCATGCTCACAATGGAAATGCTAACACGCTGTTGTTAAGCAGGTATAATGTTTACCGTGTCCACATCTTAGTTTAGTGTGTTAGCACGCTAACATGTCTCATTTAGCAGTCAACAAAGTATAGATGAGGCTGAAGCAAATATTGAAAGTATTTAGTCATAAATAAAATAACAGGCCTGCACAATAGACTGCATATAGAGCGGTGCAGGAAACCTAAAACGAGTTAGCATGCTAGCACCTCCGGTTCTCTCGTCTCAAAGTCAATGTGGTAATGATTTGAGTTTTTTGTTAGATGCCTGAAATAAGGTCTGTGGTTAAAACAAGCTTAAGAGACTTTAATGTTTTGTTCTAAGATATAAATATGTCCTCTCGTGAATTTTTGAGTTTCTACGTGTCTTGAAAAAGGCGGTTGCTAACAAGTGGCTTAATAACAATACAAAACATCACTTCGTCTAACAGTCCTCTATTACCTAGTTGTGTGTTGTTTGTTTTCTGGTGGCTTAGGTTACATACTATGTAAATATGTGTAAAAAAATTGTATACTTGCAACTTTTATTGATAATTTATATTTGCACTCTGTATATTTCTACTCCTTCCTACTTTGCACTGATCCCGCTGCACAACACGCTCCCTTGGGATACATGCAGTTCTATCTCATTATCATATGCCATCCTCCTCCTTTCTCCTTGAATTTACCGATACTATTTACTGTCTAATAAAGAAGAACATGCCATCAAATTAATCTTAAAGGCAACGTGTTAGTTGTCATTCTAAATGTCACCCTGGAAGGAAATGAAAAAGATTTGCATTAAATCGAGAGCTGCCCGTTATAGCTCCTTGTAAACAAACATGTAGCTCCACCATCAGTCAATAGACGTCAATGTGACAGTGTAGTGTTGTGGGTAGCTGTCACGGATAATGTCGTGCGGGAACAATAAGGCCCCTTTCTGTCCCGCTAGAGTTGTCAAAGCGGTTCAGTCAATCACTTGGGTGTCGACAAATAGTCTTGTGTTGTTATACTCTATTGTGTGAACATCTGCGTTGCTCTCCAGAAATATGGAATTCACATGGTCATTGAGTCAATGTTTACTGAAGATTACATTCTTTATAACAAACATAATAAGAGATGAATCATTGAGGACATCATATCGTGGAATTATTTATATCGTGGTCCTCATGTTGAAGCAAGGCAGGGTTAGTGATTTGATGGTACAGTTTACGTTGCTCTAAATTAGTGCTCCAGCAATTTGCCGTTTATTGAAGTTATATTGGAGTTAGCAGTTTTTGCTTGATTAAATAAAAGCAAATATATTCTCTTTGAATTTCAGACTGTTTGTTAGTCAAAAAAAGATGTTGGATCAAGACCGGATCAACGTGCTTTGCTCCCTGATGCAAAGATTTGTTGTTGGACCCCAGTGGAGACGGTGCTCTCTAAAACTCAAATGATTGATTTGATAATTGGGCCCCTGGATAGTTGGTGATCCAGCCTTGCATTTGCTCTCAGAAATGTGAAATTAAACATCCATTGCAGCCCTACTCTAAATGAGCTGCAGTAATTACTGATGGAAACCGATTTGAGCTACTTTTAGCGGCGTTTCAAACGTCTTTATGTGTGAGATTTTGCAGATAGCAAACTGTCCTCAGAGCACGTTTCTAATCTCTTGAAAGAGCTTAAAGTAAACACCTGCGCTGGTAGCAGTGAGCCAAGCCTTTGATTGAACACTTTAATGCTGTTTTTCTGTACTGCCTCCAACTTTACCTACTCCAGACAGACACTCCATCACTCTCTTATCAGGAGCGGCTGTCACAAGCACAGAGAGACCAGTCCACACTGGACTATAAAGCTCAGGAGCACCGTTGGCATTTTCAATCTGAGCTTGTTACTTTGTGCTGCATTCAGCACTAAATACAAAATGTACATTCTGTACACAGGCTTATTATCTTGGGTTGAAGGAGAGAGCGAGCCAAGTGGTGGTGATCTATATTAGCTGAGGCTATTATGAAGCACTGGGTTTTCCCAGGCAGTCGGTTCGACGTGTTGCTAGGAGACATACCTAGTGATCGGGGGTGGAGAGCTGGTTTTGATGAGGAGGCATAGTTCCCAGCTAGTGTCGGCTTCACACGGAGATACCTTGGAAGAGCCACAGGCAGGCTGTCCCAATAGCAGAATAGTGATTTGAGCCGGTTAAATTCAATCTTTGTAATTTAGTCTTTTAGATCTCATGTCTATACTTTTAAGCTTATTCAGAAGTATTTTAAGTGGCAGATGGCTGTTCATGTCTAAGACTGTGCTAAGAGCAAGGGACTATCTTCATTGTAGTTTGGACAGATGGTAAAATGTGAATTGTGATTATACACATATTTGTTTACATCTGACATTATAATTCACTGGCATCTTGCCAACCTCTTCAGAGCAGAATATATGTCTTTTTTTTGGTAAAATCATACATAATTCTAAAGCAGCCAGGTAAACAATGGGCCCAATTAGTCTCAGGGGACTTGTAAAAAACAAAATCCTGTGAAACTTCCAGACAGTGGAACATATTTCATCACTTTCACTTTAAGCTCCACACTCTGTATTTCATAAATTCTGTGTGATTAAAATCAATACACTGATTAGATTCTGGTTTTTGATATATGTTGCCTCCCAGGATGCAGTGCACCGGTGCTGATAGATGGGCGTTGTAAAGTTTTTGGTTTATTGAGGGACCCTGAAAGAATCATGTTTGAAGCAATGCTGCCCTCATCTGGATGATACTGCCAGTGCATCCTGCCTAGATGAGTTATTACCAACGGGACATAAACCTCTGGCTTGTGTAGATATAATTTTAAGGTCAAATTAATAATCTTGACGCCCACCAGCACCATACATCAAATAATGCCCATGGTATCTTTCCACTGGTGAATTGAAGCAGCAGTAATTTAATGGCTGGAGGAATTTAGAGTTGAAATATCTATGCTTACAAAATGTAATTTCATGGCTCTTTCTGTGACAAGTGTCTGTATTTGCAAGACCACGCTAGGAGACAGTGGGTACGGTATATTTAACCTCTCTGCAACTGATGGTGAGACCAGCAGAGTGTGATTGTTGGCTCTAACAGACCAGTAACATCTAATCTCCAAGGATGTAATCTGCCCAGCGGAGGAGAGTATTAAGCTAATGCAACCAGCAGCAGGTTGGGCTGGTTGTATTTCTCCCTCAGTCAGCGTGCTGTCTGCAGGGCTGCCTCCTTAGCTGCTGGAGACTGTCAGGGCCAAACAGTAATTGGTCAGAGGGGACTACACAGGGAGGAATGTCTAATTACTAAAAACATATTCCCTCCCTTGGGTCTGGCAGGTAGACGAATACCTTGATATATTTATGTGCTCACGATAATACAAAATTTAGTTGAGGCTGTTGACCCAAATGCCTTCGAGGCAAACTCCCCTTCCACTCAAAAAACATATTGTGCTTTGTTATTTCCCTTGGATGTTTCTTGATGCAGACCGACGGTTGTACCTTCATCTGCTGAAGAGGAAAATGTCTCTGTGCTAATGTACGAGATGATTTTGTGACATCACAACTAGTTCAGAAGCCAATTGTGGTTCAATATGTGGCCGTGTGACGCGGGAACTTGAAGTCTCAAGTGCAATTGACTTTTCAGGGACATTTTGTATTCCTATAGGGTTTTTCCATAAGGAAAGAAAGAGTAGATGTTATTTTTTTAATGTTTAACTGTTGTTGTTGTTTTTGTCTAAAAAAAAAAAACAGACATCAATTGTCAGTCCAAGCTAAATGTGTGTATATCTCGAAACATGTCTGGAGATGCTCTTCAACTTAATCGGTGCTTGTATTATTGTTATATTTCTGGCCACAACAGCTACATGTGGGTTTAAAATACTAATTTGAAACATTGCATAAGAAACGCAATGATTGTACTTAAATAAATAACTGTTATTCGCCCCTTTAGTCTCTTGAAGTGGGTTGAGGAAAAGTGCAAAGCTCTGCTAGAGATCCTATTATAAATGTGTCTTGCAGTGCATATGTCTTATCTTAAAGAATAACGACCCTTGAGTTTAGAAGTGAAGGATGCTCTGAGGCCAGACAGTTTCTCCGCCTGCCAAGTTCCCCACCACAACACTCCAAGTGTCTTTAATCACCAGTGCAGTGGGAGCTGCTGAGGAGTGAACTCCTATTGAGCAGGACCAGTTTTTATTGTCACATGTCACTCTGCATCCAGGCTGTAGCATTAATTAGCACTCAGACTGTGTTGTCTGTTGTGCTTTGTTCCTCCACTGGGGGGAGACTCTGAGAAGGACCTGGCTACATAAAGGGATCATTTTGTTTACACAGTCAGAATTAATGACTTTATCTGGGCCCTCTCGTGATTTCATTGGCCTTAAGTGCATCTAATAGTCTGGTAATTACTCCAAAGCAATGAGCAGTTAGCAGATGTCAAACTCATATGTCCACATGGTTACGGCCAAGGTTGTACGCAGAAAACCAACCTTATTAGCCCGAGGGTCTTTGTTGATTCCAGCGAGTGTTTTGGTATTATCCCAGCAGTGAAATGTGCTGATACATACTAAATGGAGAAGTAGCAGACATGTTAGGTGATTCGTCCATCACCTGCAGCAGTGGGTTTCTCTAGTCTCAGCCTGAAGGGGCCTATGGTGCTCAGCGCTGCCTCTCTGACCCCAACCGTGATTGACTTGATCTCCCCGAGAAAAGCTCCCATGACCTGAGAAAGCTTGAGGAAGCAGGGGATGAAGACAGACATGGCAGAGCAACAATAGACCCCCCCGCCTCTCCCTCCCCCACTCTCACACATACACACAGTCAGCATGTTTGAATTATTACTTTACAATGACACGGGGGCTTGAGGTTGCCATGTTGAGCCACATTTGACATCTCTAAACTTAACCTGAGAGGAAATATAGGAGAGAAAAGCTGTGATTGATGGCTGCTATACTCAACCCCATAACCATATTAGAAATAATTTAAAAAGACGTTTTTAGCACTTAAATTAAATTATTTTTGGCTGACGGTAATAAATAATATATTAGATTTAAAAAGTCCCTTAATGCACATTCAAGTGTCAAGCCGAGAAGGCTCATCATTTCAGATTCAGGTGTCCAGTCAGCAGTAATTAGCTGTACCGGGTGTGACACCTCACAGGTTGTGTTGTTTTCATATGGGGGTTAAATGCCACATCTCCCCCATGGAGTCCACTGCCTGCCTCTGCTGTACAGCCTGTGGTCGGGACAACACCTTGGAGCCAAACAATTACATCAAGGTCATGGAGAGGAGGAATGTTGTGCCGATTAGTGCAAGAGTGCGGCAGCAACCTGCAGAGCCAACAACTCTTCACAGGGATGACCACCGAGACGACTGGTCATAGATTCCAAATGGACTCGTTGAGTTCACTTGTGAGTGTAAACTTCAGTTGTGTAAGGGTCCTAACCACCACACAGCGATGGCCTGTTAGTGGAGACTATATTTCATGGCCTTTATAACAGCAGCATGTTTCAAAATACTTTATCCCATACAGTTGTTCACAGTCATGCTGTAATAAGTCTTAGACGAGTAATAATAATAATCTGGTGGGAGACAACGTGTTAAAGGATTAGAAATCAAACGTTTATAAGGAGACTGAAGTATCGGTGCTATTATCGTCTATTCTACTTTCCTCTCATTCGAAACTCGGACCATTTGCCTGCCAGAGGTCGGCACAGCAATCAGAGTTGCTGTTGTTCCTCTGACTGCAATGTGTACAATTAGAATACGTCTTTGGGAGCAGATCCGTATGTGCTCCCTGAGGGCCAGATGCTCGCTGTTTATCAAACACTGTATATTGGCCTGCATGGTGTTTATTTGATTTTAATTCTAACGTTGAAGTAACACGTTTTAATAAGGGATGCAGTAATTATATTTTTCATATAATTTTTTTAATTTTACGTTACACAGTTTTTAAAAGTTTCTCATTTTACTTCCAATTTGAATGATCCAGACAATTAAAATCCCCATCTGTCTAGCCTTTATTAGCTAAAATATAATAAAATAAAGTGCGAATTATTTTTCTAAATTGTCGTATGCAGTAAAATTCGTACCGACGAGGCAGATATAATCTGTTGTATTTGGGAGCCTTCTGGGGTGTTTTTTCCACGAGTCACTTGTTGACACTAAACTTTCGGCGCTTGTGAAGTGTTTATTGCAAACGAATTCCTTTCAAGAGAAGGTGGCTTTATACAAACACACGCGGGTCTTCGCTGTTTAGGTTTGACACTGTCCTGCTGAAAAGTCAACAAGTTCAGACATGGTGACAATCAGTGCGCAGCAACTTGTGGATCATAGTTGATTCTATATGTACCAAGCTGTTATAACCCTTATTCTGTATTGATCCGTAGAGCTGGTAAAATGTATTTTAGACTTGCATTTCTATTAGATTGATGGTGATCTGTATGTGCCAGATATACTTGAAGTTTGTCAAAGAAAATCTGATTCATAGGAGCTCCGCTACTTGAGTTCAAAACGGATCTTGTAGTTTGACTCATTATATCCTAAAAACTAAGATCACGCAAAATAATCATCCAACATATATACTGTATATTGGACCCATAGGAGTTATGGATAAATATTTACTCGGTTGACTTTTTATGATATTTATTAAATGATATAGTGCCATCGCTCCACTTTGTACCTTGGTTTTGTTTAAAACCAATTTTGTTTAAAAACAATTCTAAATATATTCTTTGCCTTGTCCAACACAAGCTCCAGTGCGTATTTACGCACGGACAGAAGTTCTAAGTCACTAACGCGCCTTAATGAGACAAGTAAAATAACACGAAGCTTAGCATGAGAGTTAAAGGGAGTATCGGTGCTCATTGATAGGGAGATCTGGGTCAATACAGATAGAAAGGAGGGGTGTGACCATCCCAAAAGTTTTCAATGGGCTACCTGTAGCGCCGCGCATAAATACTCCTCCCTCCGAGGATGAGTTCAGTCCTGAGGGAGAGACACAGAACAGACGAAATTAGGTTTTGGGAATACTGGTTAGGGCGGATTATGAACGCTTTTGGACACCAACCATCTAACCAGCAGACCAGCCCTATTCAGCACCACAGCGCTCAGGACCTCCTGGACATGGCCGTGTACTGCGATAACTACGGAGTGTACCAACAGAACCTCCACCACCATCACCCGCAGAGGCCGCCGACGCACCCCACCAGCTACGGCCTCGGAGAGTACACCTCCCCGTCCGCGAACCCGTACCTATGGCTGAACGGACCCAGCATCAACTCCTCTCCTTACCTCCCCGGGAACAACGGCACGTCCTACATTCAGTCGGGATACGGCTCGAACCAGAGGCAGTTCTTACCGCCTCCCACCGGGTTTGGTGGGGCAGATCTGGGGTGGCTGTCCATATCCAGCCAGCAGGAGCTCTTCAAGATGGTCAGACCACCTTACTCCTACTCAGCGCTGATAGCGATGGCCATACAGAACGCCCAAGACAAAAAGTTGACTCTCAGCCAGATCTATCAGTATGTCGCTGAAAACTTCCCGTTCTACAAGAAGAGCAAAGCTGGATGGCAGAATTCAATCCGCCACAACCTGTCACTGAACGACTGTTTCAAAAAAATGGCACGGGACGAGGATGACCCCGGTGAGTCACAATGAAGTATTTCTGTGTGAGATATGATTATTAAACATGCTTCAAGACTTGGCTTGAATAGACTGTGGCATGTTGATGCTGGTTTATTTATTTTTTTTGTGATAAAACTCTTAAAATTGCTTTTATTTTTATTTTTTATAAATCTATAAATCTATTAAAACTAATAAAGAAATTCCAGATCGCTGACAGTTAATTAAGTTAGTTTTTAAAGATGAAAACCCAGATTAACAATGTATTTGTGTGCAGGTGAATGTGAACTAAAAGTGTTGTCAGCCATATTTAACCCTTCATTTGTTTTACTCTCATCCAGGTAAGGGAAACTACTGGACGCTGGACCCCAACTGCGAGAAGATGTTCGACAACGGGAACTTCAGGAGGAAGAGAAAAAGGAGAGCCGACATAAACGGGGCTGACACCACCGCTCTCCCCGTCAAGTCAGAAGACGCGCACAAGCTCTCCGACACCACCAGCCTCCTGAGTTCCTCCCCGCCCAGCCTGCACGGATCCCCGGCCTCCACGGAGCCCAAGTCGTCCCCGTCTCCGTCCGCGGAGCACAGTCCGTGTTACAGCAATTTCGTGTCCAGCGTGAACTCGCTGCTGGCGGGCAGCAGCAGTAGCAGCACCGAGGGCTCCCGGGGCGCGGAGAGGGACTACGGCTCCGGGCACCTCGGGGGACTGTCTCAGACCAGAGAGGGCATGTCCGGACTGGGCTCCTACTCGCCCACTTTAATCTCTCCTCTGAACTCTGACAACAACAGAATGAACTATTACACATCAGTACAGAGCCTCTCCAACCATTTTAGTGTTAACAACCTCATATACAGCCGGGAAGGAACAGAGGTGTAGCGACTGTCTCTGTCAGTGCTGTGCTGCTTACCGAGAAGTCATTTATCACTCAATGTTAGCCTTTACAGTTCTTTAGTAACCTACTGTTATTCATTACTACTCATTTTGTGGTCTAGTAGGCCTCTTTGTAGCACTGGAAATTAACTGGTATTTTTTTTCACAACCCTTCCTAACTGGGAAAATATATTTCAGTGTAAAGGGAATAACAAACTGCCAATTCTCTATTATGGTTTGTCCATACAAGTGCAACAAACATGTTTTATTTGTAAAAAAAATTCACGAATGAGCCCACGGAAATCTATCCTTGAGCTGATGGACGCCTATCTTTTTTTAAATACCTGTCTTAAAGAAGAAGAAGACACCTATGTACAGAAATTATTTTCATAAGATGTGACATGTATTTTAGACTGAATTTTGTTCTGTGTTTTATCTTAAAACACTTGTCGATGTTTGAATAAAAGTCATTTATTTTAACTCTCGACTTATGTGTCATTTCTTATCCGAGTGTTAGATGGAAAAGAAAATCAGAGATAAAAGTCGAGGCCGCTTTGTGACCGTGTGACATGCACTGATATCTACTTTAAATAGTCAAAAGACATTTTATTACATGTGTCTGGAAGTCATTTAAGGTATTTCTTCCTGTTAAAAGTCCATTGCTTGTTCCTATAATATTCCTACTGAGTCGATAGTGGAGTCATTTTATCATCACTGAATGATAACTGTGTAACTAACCCATCTGACGGGCAATTATTTATATATTAATCACATATATTTACAATATTTTGGAGACAATGCTGTGCTTTCTGTCTATAATAGGGCCTATAGTCAGGCCCAAAAAAAGGCAAATACTCTGATTAAGTTCTCAATAGTTTTCAAGAAAGGGCTAAAAAGCTTTATAAATGCTTTAGAGCCTGTCAGGAAATCTGAAGTCAAGTGGCTGTAAGCAGTAAAGTGTGTAAGACAGAGACATTTTCCGCTTGTCACTTCTAATAGCCCCTTTTCATCAAGCAATCAGACCTTTAACTTACTTCCACAAGGTTCAAAAGTTCAGCTTTTTGTCTGGGGCTGGATTTGATCACTGTGCCTGTTTGATGTTAACCTGTTGGCTGAATATTCCACCTGTCTCCATCTATTCACAAAGTCTTGTCACGCAAAACGCTGGCTGTTCCGTGCGTGTGTGTCTGTGTGAATCCCGTTAATGGGATTTGTGGGTTCTTTTTTCATGTTTTGTTGTACTTCTGGAAGAGCATCCGCTGAACAATTGTCGAGAGAGTTCAATAATGCTCTTTTGTTGTGCTTGTGACCCGGGGACACAACAGAAAGCCTGCTATTGGGGAGAAAATATGAAGCAGTCCATGCAGAGGAAATGTTCAAGTGATTTAACACCCCGCTCTCGTTTTTATTTTCAGACAATATGGATACGCACGGAATCAAAGTCTGTAAATAAAAGGAAACACCTCTTAATTGGTTGATAATTGAATTCACTCAGGCGCTCTGTGGTCTGGAATAAAAGAAAAATTAATTGACAAGACTTTCGTGCCCCTTGTTGGAACACAATGGAAGCTGGCAATTGAAGAGATCCCCTCCTGGGCTCAAATGAAAATATTGCCATCTGAAGATCTGGGAACAAATTATCTCCCTCGGGCCACATTTTGCTCTATTATCTGTGGAGCAGGGCCACGGAGCAGACAAAGAGGATTTTTGTCATACAGCAGCGGGTTCTCACAGTAACAAGTTTTCTGTTGAAATCCTCATCACGTCCAGTGAATGGAGTTTAAACCCTTTCACATTCGGAGGCCTTTTAGTCGTTATTACTGTCATTCCTTGATCCTTCAATTACACTATTTTTTTTTCACTCAAAGTGGAATTGTCAGGACACAATAATTCAGTGTTATATGAAACTATCAAACAGTTGTGAAATGTTACTAAGTTCATTTAATTCCTTATTGGTGTACTTGTACTTTACTTGAGTATTTCCATTTTATGCTGCTTTTTACTTTATACATTTTGGTGGCAGCCTTTTACTCCGCTACATTTATGTGACAGCTTTAGTTACTAGCTACTTTGTCGATTCAGATTATTAATTAAAAATATAATCAATTAATACATTATCAAGTATTATTATATGTTAAGTGACCCTGCAGCATATGAAGTAGTTAAAATAAGGCCCACATTTACCAACTGCAACATTAGTGATGCTTATATTAATGCATCTATAGTTATAATCCAATAATATATATTGTTCTGTAATGGTCCATTCTGTATAAAGTGTACTTTTACTCTTGGTGCTTTAAGTATAGTTTGATTATTATGTACTTTTGCTTCAGTAAAATGTTTAATGCTCATACTTGTGTGAGTATTTCTACTTATACTTTACTTTACTGAAGTAAAAGATCTGAATACTTTATAAACTCGAAGACCGCATACAGAGCAAATAGCCAAGAACATCCACTTGCTTTCCAAGTTCGATTCAGCCCTCTCAGTTCTCAGAGACGTAACGCTCCAGTGCCCCGTGCCTGAAGGGCACATTTAGCCGGGCCCTCATGAATATCAGTCAGGCCACCTTGTCTCTGCTCCACCTGCTCCAGGGCCCCTGGCTCCAGGGCTGAAGGCCCAGGCCCAGCAGAATACCTCAGCATAAGGGTGGCCCCGGTCCCCACACATGCCTAGTGGGCTAAACCCATAATGATGGGTTTCAACCTCAAAGGGTCATCCCTCCAAAGGCGAGGTTGACTCATAATAGAGGGAGCTGGTGTTTCAGAACTGGATTATTTCATTCCTTTTTCTCTTTACGGAGACTAGATGCACCAGCGACTCATCCGATGCCAACTCTGGAGAGCAGGGATGGCTTTACCTGCAGTGAGTTTTAGTGAGGGAGAACAAATCTAATTGCTACAGACAGAGTACAAAAACACAAATAGGACTGATGTTGTTTAGATTAAGGTATATTTTTAATTGACGATATGAGAGTTTAGTGTAGATTTCACAACCGGAGAGACGTGAAGAGGAATTGTCTGCAGCTTGGGACCCGGAGGCTTGTCCACGTTGTCTAGTGAGTGACACGAGCTGGAGTGATGAATCACTGGATAAAGTTGCACTCAGCAAAGTGAGAAACTTAACTCCCATTAGCTGTAAGCGAGATCTCCTCGACTGATAAAACGAGCAACTAGACTTGCAACCATCTTTCGCTCCACAAACCTGCTTCTGAATATGTGCTGTCCAGGCTTTTTGCTGAGCCATGTGCTGTAGTCTTTTTTTCTTTTTCTGATGATGTGGAGTGACTTTAAGATGAGCTTTGTAAGGCAATTTGTGGATGTGTAAAGCATTCCGGATTTCAAATATAAAGATGTGTCCAGGGCCTAATAATTCTCCGCAGCCCATATAACACTACCTTACAGACAAATCTGTAGACTGTGCGTCTGACCCCGGTGAAGAACATGATATCTTGGCCTTTACAGTCTGGGCCTACCCTGAAATTTCACATCTGTTTGTAGCAGTCAGTGGGCATTATAGGGATCATTTCTTATATTACAGCTCAATCTCTTGAGGAAGTTAAATATTTTTGGGAACAATATGATGACAGCTTCTGGGGAAGCCACTATACGGCTGCAGGGGGGGGGGGGGCAGCTCTCTTCACTGCACTTTAAAAGGATTGTGTGTGCAAATGATAGCTGAGGAGAATGTCTATCAATTGGCATGACCTGATTCGGTTTCATCACTCCCCATGCAAAGGCCCATAAAAAGCCTAATGTATGGGCCGGTAACGGCATGGGATCCCCGCTCCGGACCAGCAGCCATATGGATTATTTTATACAGAACAAGAGCCATTGAAGCGCAAACTGCTCGGTTGTTGAGATCATCTGAAAAATGAGGAGACACCTCTCACTACATCACTTGTCATTCTCTTGAATTTGCTTTGTTCTTTTAAATTGTATTTACGTTTTATTTAAATTCGGGGAAAGACTCAGATTTGTGTGTTAACTGTCGGTTACTCAGCATTAAATAATCAACACTGAATCTAAAAAATAGTAAAAAAAACTTTCACAGTTGAATCATCACGTTTTTCCCCATGCACTTTGTTGTTTTAGTCATCCATATAATTTTCTTTTTATCGTGTCAACCGCACATGCTTGCCTCCATTCTAGCAGTGGAAACCAAGACCTAGAATTATTGGTGAGCACAGGAAGGGCAGCCACTTGAGAGCCAGTAAGGCTTGCCAGCAGAGGAACCTGCTGAAAGAGTCAAAGAGATACAAGGATTAACGGACTATAACGAGTCCCAGTAAATCCACAGCCAGGGCCTGTCTTCACATCGCTCTGTCTGGAAAACCTATCCCCAAAACAGTGTAACTTATCCCCCGTCTCACTCTATTGCAGGAATATATTTTGACAAAGTCTTTGTTCTCACATTAGGGAACTGTAGGCAGATCATCCGTTATCCGTGACCTTTGTCATAACAAACCATGGCAGTGGTTTTACACACCGCTGAGAAGCCAGAAAATAGAGTTCACATCAACCAGGCTGATGTTTTAAACATGTTATGGGTCATTCTGACTTACTTGAAGCCAAAAAAAAAGAAAGAATACGTAAAGAAAAAACTCAAACCAAATTCTTTATCACGTTATTATTTTTACAACTATATCCTCTGATAATCTCAATACAGTGAACATCTTTCTCAGAAGATCCTCAATAAATCAGCAGCCATTCATCACCTACATGAAATTCCAAACCATGACCTTATGAGAACAATATCCAGGGTTCATGGAACATCAATTTCTATGTGCAGCGCAGCAGAACAAATATCTGAGTAACGGCCGACATGTAATCATTTTAGCTCGGTTCAGGGACCACTTTAAGTTTTGCACATGATGATGGTGCATTTGACCTTTATGCGAACAGGAAAATCCACCATGTTGACTGCTGCAGTGTGAGTTGAAGTCAAAAAAACGGAAAAATAATTGAATCCTACGTTGCTTTAAATTAAAGCAACTGATCCGAACAGTGTTAATGTTTCTGGGGAAAATAGCATGCTTTCATGCTGCTGACGCCTTGCAGTGATACCACCCGGCTAGCAACACCTGCGTGCTGTCATTACCTGCTCTTCACAGACAGGAAGTGGTGACAGATGACCGAGGAAGTAGCTACCCAGAGGGAATCCATTTTACCCCCTCGCAGCTTGGACTTTTGGTAGAAAGACGGAAGTGAGGAGATCATTTGGTACTCAGGGGGATCCTCAAAATAGTTACCTCTCTAGTGCTTGTCAATCGTTGTTGGTAGTTCTAAAGGAAGCTATCTCTCAGTGCGAATCTTACATCGGATGAAGTTCCTGTTGTTAAAAGACGCAGTCCATCTGGAGCACTTTTGTACTTGGAGTCACATCGTGATGCACGTCATTCGGAGACGGATATGGTGCTATGAAGAATTGACCTTGTGTGTTTCACCTGCTGCCATTATGCATTATTCAGCTTCAATCCTGTGTGATGCTGGTGCATCTGCCCCAAGGA
>NW_022280034.1:5415151-5452031 GCF_004355925.1 Anarrhichthys ocellatus | reverse complement strand
CAAACAACACTCCCCCCGGCCCCTAATGAGACCCCCTACCTCCCGCCTCTATTATGAGGGATGCATACCAATAGAGAGACAGGAGAAGGGAGACAGACTGAACCTCAGAGACCTCTGGAGCCCTCCCTAGTATAAACCATCAAACGCACCCCTCACAGAGAGTCAAATAATGGGCCCGATCAACATTCAACCAAGTTTTCCCCATGTAAGCCGCAGATGATCTATGGCTGACGGCTTTAAATGATAGCCTTTCAAAAGGGACAGGCATGCCCCCTCCAAATGCTCCTTTTGTGTTTGCCACTAATCCCAGCCTGCACTTCAAGGGCCAGGCTCACTTCTGAGGCAGCTGCTCTCATCTTAGAGAGGAGGGAAAGAAAGGCAGCACTTTTAAACTGCTTTAATCACGGAGATGTAATACCATGATAAATTGATCACCCCCTTAAGCATGTAATTATACCACAATCAGCTATTCATGTTATTACCACACACGTTCACTCTTTTATTGCCTTGAATAAAGATAAGTGTAAAAATATGCTCCTTGTTCCACCTTTTGTAATACTTAAAAAAAAAAACGAGTGTTTAATTCACGTGTTCAAGCGAATACAGACACAGGAAAACCAGCCTGGCTTGTGCGGCAGCATCCCAGGAAACAGAGAGGAGAGGCTTATTTGCCAGACAAGTGTTCAAACAAACTCAGCGCACAACAAGTGCTATGTGTTGACTCTGGTATTGGAGTCTATCTACCCCAAACAGCTTGTGTGTCAACTATAAACACAAGACGTGCACCCTGTCTGGGGAAAAAGGCTTCCAGGCTCACTGCTGCTGCAAAAGCTCCTCTGTTAACACTGCGAGTTGCACTCAGTCTGCCATTGTTGTCCATGCTGCGTCTCCTGATCGAAACAACCATGTGTTGTGTCGCTCTAACTCATTTAACGCAGTCTGTTCCCCTCGTCCTGTGATGGCATTCCAGTGCTGTGACATAATCCAGGATGCACACGCACACGTGCGGCCATGCATGTTTTCATATGTGCGCGTGGATCCGCTCCACACTGATGCTGACAGCACCGCTGAGAGGCCGACATCACCCACAGAAGTGTGTTGACGTGCCCCCACTTGACAAAGAGGCCTTTATTTTATTCACTGTGAGGGGAAATAGGTTTTTACAGGCCCACGGATAATCTGAGTCACACAAAGGCATAATTAATACAGCGAGAGGGAAGGACTGTATTTAGCCTGTGAAATAGAGATGGTGCTGATTACTGTGTGAATCACTGGGTCACTCTCATGCCCCTGTGTTGATTTAGGCTACATTTAAAGGAGAAGCAGAAAGACGGGCTCACTGAAAAAGCAGAACAGTGTATGTTTTCCTCAATTTGAGAACCAATGTAAAATATTTAGCATATTTCTGAATTACAAGAGTGAAAAATCACTGTATACGTCCTAATCATGACGTGGCCTGCTAGTCTAGATAGCTAAATTAGTATATTACAATATATGAAATACCAATAAAGAGTGGTGGTTCTGATGATATCTCAAGGTGTCTCTCTCAGCTGTCTTCTGTTGCAAACCAGGCCGTGATTGAAAGAGCCTTGTTTTTCTGACCCCTACTGTTCTCAGCATGGAGCAGCTTTTTAAACCCTTGTCACTACGACCAGAAAGCAGTTAATAGCTTCTTGTAAAAGGTCGGAAATAATCCAGTTTTCTTTTTCACGAAACCTTTCTATATTCATCCACTCTGCCTAAATGGGCCACGAAAATAAGTGTTGGAAGACACACTTTTCTATTTACTTTAAACTGTCGGGGACCAACTCACTGACAGGGACATCAAGATTGATGGGACACTGTCTTAATTGGGTGGGTCAGGCTATGACCATGATAGCTTTGTGCAACTGTCAGTGCCCCTCCCTGTATAAATTGCGTAATTATCCCTTTCATTACACTCAGCTTTCAGGCTACCTGATATAATTCAATGGGAGGTGTCACTATCTCTTATCATTATGCTAATGGAGCTTGTGACCAGCAGTTAAATCACAATGGAAGGGGGGTGAACAGTAGCTATCAAGCTAGTCTGCCAGTCTAGCGGACGACCCCAGTCAGGGACCTGTCTGTCTGTCTGTAGGGTGATGGGCCATGACATGTCTGCAGGCCCACAGGGGATTCAAACCAGGAGGGGAGAGCCGCCTTGGGACATGTCCTGGAGGGCACGCCCCCCTGACCCCCCATCTGCATACTGGTGGGCTGCTCAGACACTGCCTCAAGAGCCATTTGAATATGATTAGACATTAATGACCTGCACAAATGTGTAGACAGAAGACGCTTTGTTTGGGTCTGTCTCAGGGCTCTGGTGTCTGGGCAGAGTTGTTGGGTCTTACGAATCCCCCCCCTTTTGTTTCGTACCTGTGCTAAGAAGCTGTTTGCAGTTAGCATTCGACAATGCCAAATGTGGACCCGTAGCACCGTAGGAAGAATTTGATGAAGGGGGAGTGACAAGTAGTTAATTTCCATTCTGTTAAATAGGCCAGGCACACTGCCCTCTGCGTACATGTCAACACTGGGGGCTTGTATGGGTCACACACTAATGGCTGAGTTTACAGTTTAGAACTTTTCTCTCTCTGAATGAACAGAAGCAACACTGTAAATCATCTTATGTCAATACTTTTCACTCATGAGAAAGTTAAAATACTCAAAAAAACCTCGTACATGACGTGTGGCTTCATTTCAAACATACAGAATTCATCAGTCCCTCATTAAGTCAATAAAGGAGAGTGCCTGCAGAGGGGCTACAAAATGATGACACATGTTGAACTATGCAAGGCTTGGACTGCTTCTACAATTATATCAGGCCATCTATCCAATAAATATAATGAGGATGAATCAGAGAGTTGTGCTGGTTTTAATGGTGTGTAATGGTACGAACGCTGACAGCATAATAGTCCCGGCTCTATCGACTTTTCTCATTACGGGGCAGTAGAGGTCCTTGTCCAATCACTATATTTAACCACCGCAGGGGCAATCATCTCATGCCCATATTACTGGACAGCCTTTAATGAAGAGCACAATCATCAGGCATCTAGGTTTAATGAAAAGAGCCACCTGCTAAAGTGCACAGACAGACCTCGGAGACAAGCGGCCATTTAAAATGATCCTCTGATGAATCATGCTACTCATGCAGGGGCGTGAATATAGACAGTGCAGCTGCACTGGCGTTCATATGGGTGGAGGGTGGGGGGCGGGCAGGGGCAGGCCTTCCAATAAAGTATTAATTGAAAAACAAGTTTATTTAAATTGTCACCCCAGAGCCTATTATTATTATTATTATTATTATTATATTATTATAAAATGATATGCTTATTTTACAAAACTAAAACTACAGATAAACTATTGAAAAAAACATTAAATTAAATTAATAACTTTTTATTTTCATTGGTATTTTTTGTCACATATAGATATGCAATGATGATTGCTGGCTAATACGTATGTTGATATTGTTCAATGTGATGAGACGATACAATGGTGTGTGTGTGTGTGTGTGTGTGCGTGCGTGTGTGTGCGTGCGAGCTTCATAACTGGCATAACTAGAATGCACTAGGGCCCGTGATAATAGTGTGCACGGGGGCACATCGTATCTACCTTACGCCACTGTACCTATGGACGCAATAATCAAGCTTGTAACTGCAGAGGCATGAAAGCTCCTAAAAAGTGTGTTTTTAGTCAGGAAAATGACATCGCTCATCCTCAGATTTACAGTCGCAAATCAATCAAATGCCTGCAGACCAGAAACAAAGCAGCGATGAGGTATTTCATGTAAGAAAATAGATGTTCCTGAGATAATGGTGCCATTGTAACAGCACAAAGCTGCTCTGGCTCTGGTGTGAACAGACTGATCAGGTATACAGTGTTGTTTCTGATTAAAAGCCAAGCTCGTGCCAGAGCTGGAGAAGCTGTCAGCAGTTTTGTAAGACAGAAAAAAAGCCCTGCTCTCACAGACAATGCATCCGTCATTAAACCACTCTGCAAAAGTCCATATCGTATAACCCAAGTTTTTCCAACAAAGCCCAATCTACTCACTGCTTTCAAAGCAAAAGACTGCTTAATAAGCTGATATGAATGAGGAAGTAAATGCCTGATGTAAGTAGGAGAGAGGCTCCTCGGGATGAATTGAAGCGTTGGCACTGGCTTGACAAGCTTTGTGCATTAACTTATTATTCACATTTACCCAAAATTGGTCTCAGATATATCTTGAAGTAGGAAATGAAAACGTCCCACTGTCAGTCAAGTTGTTCTTGTCTCACTTCTCCTCAGGTTGGACTATTTATTTACAGTCAACAGCACTGGAGATCCACATGTCGGATGGATCAAGAGATTTGAACAGTTCTTCTATCACCTTCCTGGGCTGATGGTAACCTTTGCTGTACTGCCATGAATGTGAAGCAAATCAAGGGAAGTCCTTCTGCTAAGTCCCAAAACTGTTTACTTGTCTCAAGGATGGCATGTAAATATAACATATAGTGAGTTCCCTTATAGTTTGTATAATCAGGGACAGAGCTGGTTACAATATGACATGCAGAGGAACTGCTCTTATATCAATCCATTCCCGACTTCTTGTAATATGAGGTTATGGCATATAAACCACATAAATACCAAATAGGGCAACAGTGACACTTAAAAAAGAGGGAGATGAAATTAAAATCACCCTTAAAGAAATAGTTCATCTACAAAATGACTTATTGTATATCAATTACTCGGCCATGTTAACTTGAATTCCTGAAAAAAAACATTGTGTCTCTCCCATGCCTCCATAGAAAATTGAGAATGAAAAAAGAGGAAGGTCTTGGGGAACTGATGTGAACGGGGCGCATAAAAAAAAATCACTTCCGCATACTCTTCATTTGGCAAGTCAGGACAAGTCCGAGATGTTTTAAATGGTGAGGTTTTTAGCTAAATCCATGTGTGTCTTTTATCAAACAGAAAATATGAAATTGTATATTATTATTTTAATATTATTAACAGTGTTAGTGATATAATAAAAAAATACAAAGTTGAAAAAAGAATGATAAGATTTATAATAAAGTAAAAAAAAAAGTAAACCATCTATTAATTTCTCTGTCAATCTATTAATTGTTTGGTCTTTGACTTTAACGATTGATTATAGTTGCCGAATTTGTTTCTGTTGACAGACTAATCGATTAATCGACTTATTGTTTCTGCTCAAATCATGCTGATGTAAGCAGAGGTGAGGGTTGTCAGACTCTATTCTTGTTTATTTCATATTTCAGCCTTCATCAGTCTTGCCTTTTCTGTATTAACTCAATGGAGACACCGTAGATGAATGAGAATAAACCCAGAATATGTCAAAATGAATATGACTATATTTTGACTCGGGATGCTGAGGATTGCCAACAAGAGGTTAGAGCCCACTAACCTTTATATGTAAAGCTACTGAATATCACTGTCGGTCCACTACACTCACAGACACAGTGTTGTTTTCCACTGTGTCCCCCTGGTTGCAGAGTCTGGCTTTGTCATAAATGATGGCCGACCCTTTGAGGCCGTGCCAGCTCCTGAAAACTCTGAGCTGATTATTTTGACATCTTATGGCAAGGAGAACTCTCCTCTCAGCGGGTTGTTCTTAAGCACAGCGAAGAAGCATTCCTTTGTTAAGTGTTTGTGTCACACTTAAAGGATTAGAAAGCAGTTGAAAAGCACAAGGAATAATGTTTGGAATCACCTACTGAATAGTTTTACCGCTCAGAGTCCAGGCAATGAACCGCACATGTATTTACGGGGTTACAACAGCAGCTTCGCTAATAGTGTGAACGAGTATAGAAACCAGGTTTAGGCACTGTTCCAAGAGCTGGCAGGGGTTCACCGTATGGAAGAGTTTGTGTTACCCCCTATGATATTTTACCCATTTGACAGAATGTACATTTATGTTCCCATATTTCATAGTTTCTGCCAGGGTCATTTCAAATCCCCTCACCTGTATCTCACATTTAAATCTTCACGTGTAGGCATGTCTGAGTCTAAACTGGGAAAGGCGTGCTGGGATAAATCACGGCAGACATTTCTACCTAGATGGTTCCCATACATCTCCGATTTTATTGTGTCTTCGGATCCTCTGTCTTGATGTGGCTTTGCTATGGTGACAGAGGTTTTTGGTTTCTGACTGGAGGAAGGAGAGGGAATGAGGGCCTCTACTGGGCAGGTTGTGGCACTGATTACTTCAGCACAAATACTCTACACTAAAAGACTAGAGAGTCAAATATTTAAATCTGACCTTTATTTTCCCACATGAGATTCTTTTCATGACACTTTCTAGATTTACAGATAATGCTCATGTGATAGTGAATTCTTTAAAGTTTGGTTTATTAATTTACTACCAGTGAGTCTCACATGCCACTGACCAAGTGAAGCTGTGGCTCGTTAAACAATTAAACATGTCATCATTAGGGTGCTGTAGTTGTCTTGTCTGCCATCTTTTTCTCTGTCTGGTCCGTCATTCTTTACATGTTTTTTTCTTATTAATTCATGGATTTTTCTCGCGATATCAGATTGTCTCTACATGATTATATCAGCCAAAATAATTCATGACAACAATATTATTGCCATATCTATAGAGAATTTTAAAGAATGAAATTACAATAATGCTATCAGTCAAATTCATCTTTAACTTTGTTTATTATGTCTCTTTTTCTGGCAAATTGATTACACTCAAAACACAAGTGTAGGGAAGAGGACAGAGAGTATCTTACCATTACTGTATATATAAAATGATTTAAGATGCGCTGGATTATTTACAATATATTAAAATATGTATATTTGAACATGATACCAATATTTCATTTTTAAATATCATGGTTTTCCTCAATACCACTATATCATGAGTCACGACACTCCTAATTGTCTTTGGTATTATTTATTATTGGATGTATACTTCCCTGTTTTGTGCATGTTCAATAAGTTGTGTATATGACCTTTATAAGATATTTATTTGTATTTAATTTTTAAGGTGCCTTTTTAACATCTGGCCATTGACAGCAGACGAAAATGAGCAAACTCAGCTAATTTTTTATTTTTTATTTTTTACATTTCTTATATTTCTGCCATTCCACCACAATGGAGGTGAATGGAATTTCATTTGAAAAGATTTCAAAAAATTGGATTCTCGCTGTTGAAATTGTAAAATTGTCATTTTTCAATACTTTGAGAACCAGGAAAGGAAATTGAATGAATCTCTATCTTATTGGTAGAAAGCTGAGCGACAGATGTGTCAAAACTAAGGCCAATAAATAAACTATATCTGCATGGCTAAATACAGCTTCGGGTAAGAGAAATTCTGTGCTGGTGAACCAACCCTTTAACTCACTACTTCAGATAAATAGATTGCTTAAAAGATCCTGAGTGAGAGAACTCAAAGTGTCAGTCACGTTCTCCAGTTTCAGCCGTCTGAATGACTGAGGGGAGATAGACATCACTTAGGGATCCCCAGGGGAAGAAATTCCTCCGAGACTTAGTGTTTCTCTCGCTGCTCCTCACAAATAAGTTCCCAAGCCATTTCCATTAAGAGACTTCACAAAATGTATAACCAGCCAAAGGGCAGGGTCTTGTCAGACAAACCTCTGAAGGCGTAATCCATAGTGTTAGAAGCAGAGCGGCTGACCTTTGGTTTGAACTATCTGATGTGTGTATCCTCTTCACTGTGAACTATACATTCATATAAAAGTTAAAACAAATGTTGACCTCTGCTGCAGCTTTTGAGTCAGATTTGCACACATGGCTGCTGGCAGGCAGAGTGTCCAGGTTGGTTATAAATGACCGCAGGAGAAATGAGTGACATGTCTCAAATGTTTACATGCGGCCCCTATTCTTCTGCTCAGGATCTGAGAGGCTGTTTGGCAGCGCAGCGTTTCCCCCCCTATGCCTTCTCAGAGGTTGTGTTACGGTGTCCATACATCACCCTGACATGGGTGCACTCATTGAAACGGCCCGGCTAGACCCTGTCTCTGGATGATGACATATTTGCCATTCCACTCAGTGAGGTGTGTGAGCATCTTATCACTTATCACTGTCAGAGATCCACCAGCTCAAGCCATACCCACCTCAGTCCAACTTAATTCAAAAAATATATACGAGGGGATTAAACTTCTTTATGTCTTATAGTGCTTTATGGATGATCTAATTAGTGGCAAGGCCCCAACGTTTAGGCTCCGACATCGATACTGCCAGGGAGTCCCCTTCGACACAACTTCCCCTGCTCCTCCTGGGGGTAATGGAGGGAGGAAGAATGCGGAGGGAGGAAGTAAGTTTCCTCCAGGCAGATTGCTGGATGGAGAGGCTGAGAGACGGACAGATGACAATGGCAGGGAGGCAGGGGCCTGAGTGTCGCCTCAGGGAGACCTAGACCCCGCTACGTGTTGGCTCCGGCCGCTACGCTAAGTGCACCGAGCTGAGGCCTTCACAGCGGATTTGGCAAGGTGATCCCTTCACCCACCCCCCATCCATCTCCTGCCAGCCGCTCCCCTTCTCCCCCCTTCCCGCCTCAACCCTCTCTTCTTCCTCCCTTCATTGACACCCAACCAGGAGGTGATGAGTTGACACAGAGGGTGAAGACGGGTGTGGAAGTGTTATCTCCACCGTTACTGCTTTTGTATCCTTTTTCGTGGTCATCTATTTATGTGTGCATTTTTCTTTTTTGCAACAGAACAATTAAAAATCTGATTTAGATTTTATTTGTCTGTTCATGTTCTCCATGTCTGTTTTATTCCTTTAAATTCTTTACGTTGTATATATGTAAGAATCTGTGTGTGTGTGTGTGTGTGTGTGTATGTATTATACCCCAACTTTTATTTACAAAAAAAATATGATTACGACTTATCAGTAGGTACGATTTTTTTCTTTTTATAAAAATACATATGAAAAACAATAATCGATTTTTGTTTTTTAATTTCATGAATTGTGACTAAGACACATACTAAGCAGAACATTTTACATTTGCAAAATCAGCTTGTCACTGCTCTCTACTGGACACACTATGTTATGGAGACACTGTTTCTAAATGACCTCAAACCTAATTAGCCATCTCTGCTGCAATGTCTTGTCAGGCAACAAATGAGTGCCAATATATCTGCAATAAGCTAATATTGGTCTTTAAAAGGATGATTTCGGTTTATTTCTGTAATTGGGTTCATGCCCCAATGAACTTTGCTGTGTTCAATGTCGCCGTGTTCCCAAATCTCAGCGATTGCTGTAGTGAGTATGATGTTATCATAATCGATAGAAATGATGGCGAAAACTACAACATAAGAGCCAAGTTTTAGGAAATCACACTTCTCCTCTAATGGAAGGAGGCCAGGTTTGTGGTGAGCGAGGGGTCAGCTGGTTATACAGGCTGACAAATTGTTTCATCCACATGCAAACAGGCCTTAGGCACTTCTGATCCCTCCGGCAGTCAGACACCGTGTCTCCACCTCTATGGTGAATGACACTGAACATTGCCTCCTGTAGAGAGGCTGCATTGTTTCTCATGCAGGGTTTAGAAAGTCGATATCAAATTCTGCTCTATTCAAAGAACCTCTGTTTTATTAGGACAGACAGGTGATTGCAGCTTTTAAGACTTTACGTCACGGGCTAAAATGCCACAGCTCAGAAGGGAGGTGGAAAACTTGATGATGAAAGATGTGGAGGTGTACAAGTATTGAATTACAACAACATTCCTTGAAGTAAAATTCAGGGTATTGAGATGCTGTGGTAATTTGTAGTGTCTTGTGTCATGGTTCCCGTCTATGTCTCTTTCTTTTTTATTTCCCATCGCTCAAGGTGTTGATGTTGAGGTGAATGACTTGACAGATGAAGTTATACTCTTTATGTCAACAGCCCGAGGTTTTTTCTGCGGTCAGCGCCGTAAATTTCAAGGCGGGTGCGACAATGATTGACGGCCTTATGACAGAGCTTTGCAAATCCTCTAATCCGTTCATGAAGCTCAATAGGGGGTACTTGATGCACTTTATCCTAGCACCTCTCCCCATCTGGCTTCTGTAGAAGACACTCAGCGCCGTCAGGTGCTTGACGGGAGCTGATGACATGCAGCGTTGAGAGCTTTTGTGAGGCACGACTTCTCATCACGGAAATTCTCAGTAATAATGAAGCATGTAGATAGAAGGAGGCCCTTAACACACACACTTTTTCATAATACACCTCCGTTCTTTGCCCAGACAAGGGCAAACAAGGGTGAGGAAATACTGTACAAGCCAGACTAGAATTTATATGTGCTGTCCATGGGTGCAGATTGCTGGAATCTCTGTAGTTTTATGGCCATATGGATTGGAGAACTGCTTGCGGTCTGTGACTGAGGGTCTTGGTTACAGTCTGTGATCTATGAATGTGTGTCCCGCTCCAGTGACAGTCTGAGCGCCTCCTTCTCACAGAAGCCTTTAATCTCATGGAGACGGATGAACCGGAAAACCGCTAAGACATATAAACTCACATATAGAGTAAGATTAAGATAAGAGTAATATTTTACTTAAACTGAGCAAGATTTTATGTTGTTGTTGTCTACAACACATAGCTAGAGGAGTAGCAACCCTAATTTGTAACAAAAAGCACATCCAGTAATTGTGTAACAGTAAATTCAACTTTTACTGAAGTACATACAAGTAAGTTTCAGACAGGGATTTGTTTGATTCAGATATTGAACGCTGCCACCTGGTGCATAGCTTGAGTAACCAATCTCCTGGTAAGAAATTGATTTGAATGCAGGTCTGATGCAGTTTGTGTTGCAGAGGATTTAGTTGTGACTGTAAATGTTGTCATATGAAAAAAGAGAATACCCTCACGTGCAGTGCTTTATCGAGTAGTTTTGTACTGAACTGAACGTAACTAGCAACTGACTGAACGTCTGAACTGAACTGAAGACAGTCAGAATCAATGATGACCATCGAGGCCACAGTGATGCGTTTACTTCCTCTCAGACGCCCTCCTGCAGTGCACACAGCCGAGGACCATTAGATCCGTGGAGTCTCAATAAATCACTGTGTGCCTCATTTACAAGCACGCCGCACTGTTCTCTGCCATCTTAAATCCTGAAAGGCAAAAATAAAACTATACATTTAAAATTATTTTAGATTTTCACTGTTGAGACACCTGAACCAAATACAGCATGAATATCTAGAAAGTAAAAAACTGTAGAAAGACAGATTTATCTGCAGGAAATCCCAGAGCATCTTAGTTAATAAAGTTTGTTTACGTGTACTCGAGGATAGGGTATTTCTGCATTAAAAATCATAAATGATGAGTTCTTATAGGCATCCTGTCTGAAATGGGTCACAGACAGCTCTGAGTTTATAAAATGATATTAAATTCTCTGCAGTATTGTTAATGTTAACTGTTTGTTTCTGTGTCCGGGTCAAATGACTCCACTTCAGTTGAACCGTGTGCTGTGTCAGTAGGTTAACTGTGTGTCCCTTCGTGTTGCACCCACTGATGTCTATCACACCTGCCAATCAGGGGCACATTAATCAGCAATGGTGTTAAGCGAAGTGGTGCAGAGAAAGTTATCACTCCCCCCTTACATCCATCACTCTGCCTGTAAACCGTCATCTGGCAGCAGACGTAAATTCCTTCTTTCTTTCTTTTAACCACACATACAGATTGTTCAGAAAGATTCTGCCCAGATTAAATAGTTCAATTTGTCTCCAACATGTCCCGGGAGACCAGGTTGGATTTCTTCTCTGTCTTTCTCTGTCTCTCTGTCCCAGCCAGGTAAAGTGAAGAATCGGCTTCAGGTGGTTTGGAGGAGATCTTATCTTCTGTTAACAGTGGAATGACACCATAATGGAGCAGCAGGGGTGCAATTACCTTTTAGCCCTCCTCCTCCTCCACCTTCACCTCAGCCTTCACTGACAAATTAAGATTAATGGCAGAGATAAGTAAGGAACTTGCCTGCCTGCCTTCCAATATCGCACAGTCAGGTTAAGCGTGAAAGTACCTAACGAGTACAGCGAGGTACAGCTCATCCCTTGGTGTTATTCTACCCGTTCCCCTTAACTCCTCACGTACCCTTGTTTCATTTTCATTTGACATATACACAATCATACCAGCACAATGTGCAGTGAAATAGAGGGCGGCCTTCTCCATTAAAATAGATTCAATAAAACATGACATACAAAAGAGCACATTTTGAAACACAATTTGAGTCTTTAAAGGTGCAATATGTAAGATGTAGCCACACGATCTAAACAAATAGGGGTCAGCATTTCCCCTCTACTGCTGGGTCCATACAATCTAAATTTACAGTCATCAGTTAAATAAAAAAAATTAAATAAATTGTCAAATACTAACTAACAGCAGGTCAACAATAAGCAAAATTCAACCATATTGCTGAAATTCTTAGAGCCGGTCAAAATAACACTGCTATTTTATAATCTTGACGTGTGCCGTTGGCCAATATTGTGTTTGCACTGTCACTAACAGGGGACCGTACCTTCCGCGTGTGTTTTGATGGTTTCTTTATTGTATTAATTCCACCGTGGCATAAATGAGAAATCCTATCGCCGAAGGCCCGTCTCCCCGGCGAAGTGGTCTCCTGGTGGTGGCGAGGACGAAAGGGGATTACAAGTCGTTTCTGCCACTTTGGATTTAATCCAATAAAAAACATCCTTTTTTTTAGTAGATAGCTCGCCAACACACACGTCAACACTGTAACCTCTTCAAATGCAGTCGATAAAGTTAGTTAATGGTTTAAACTAAAATTCTAACCATATCTTACACATTGCAACTTTAAGTGTGTAAGGAGCGCAAAAACATTGAGAAGTCACTAAAAACTAGAAACAGTCTTGAGAAGAAATATGTCTTATATTGAATATATCCAACCCATAACAAAGTAGGCAATAGACAGTATAGAGCAGTGAGTGTATAGTGTGTTAAATGTGTGATGTACTTTATCGCAGCTGTTGCTAAATCGGGACCGTAAATGTTCAATACCTAATAGGACAATGCAACTGGCACACCTTGAGAGACACACACCCATCTTACTGGCACTGTGTCGAGAGAAGGTCACTCAGTAGTGATAAGGACATCAAATAACTAGCTTTGGGCTATGATTGGAGTTTTCAGGTTGATAGGCTCCGGTGTATATACTCTGAGGAATGTTTCTATTGTCTTGTCACCTGCGTACTCTGCTTTATTTAGTTTATTTATAAGACTTTATCTATGTATTTGTAGGTGAGGGGCCTTTCAAGGTGTTTGTGAAAGTGTTAGTACAAGTGTTAAAGACACTACCCCCGCCAAACACACATACTGTATACACTTACACCTATACCTCTTAATTCTCAAAGGTTGAAGACCAGAAGAGCAGACCCCTTCCCCCAACCCGCTATGTGCCCCACCAGAGTAGACTCTACATGGCTGAATGTGTCCCCCCCCCCCCCCGCCCTGCAGCTGGAGGTGTCTGTTTCACAGGCCTCTGTAATGCGGGACCTAGGAGGATAAGGTTTCACAGGTACAAAAGTTTCCGCTTTAATCCTATCACACAGAGTGCATGGTCAGGGCTCAGGGCTTCTGCATAATCCCAGGTTTATCCATTCTGGTGAGCCGAGAGACAGAGAGGATATGCAGAGAGGAAGAGATTACGGCCCATCTCTGATTTTATTCAATCAATGTTTGCACAGCAAACGGTGAGAGGGATCTCTCACTAGCAATTCAGCTATTCCACACTTCAGTGCACACGGGAGAAGATCGGTAATAGATATAGTTAAATATCTCCTCCAGCAGCTGTTAAACAGGTTGACATTCAGAATTGAGGACATACATCAATTTAAAATGCCTTCATTCTATGAGGAGCATTTTATTTCTTATCATGGCTAAAGAGGAATAGCTGAAGATACTTACTGCCTATATGTGACAATTATTGACCTTAAGTAAAGTCAAGTTTTAGTAATTTGTTCTATTTTGTTCTGTCAGATTGGGTCAATGATGACTTTCAAAGGGTGAAGAATAAAATAAGAGGGTCTCTAATGGCTAACAGTTCTGTGCTTTGTTGTGAAGAGCTTATCAATTTCACAGCAGGCGATTTTGCACTGAAACAGGCTTTGACGTGGCCTCCTCTGGAGAATACATCCCGCCCCGGCTTCACACTGACTCCCGGTCACATGCAGCTGAAGGGTTACATCAGGCTGCAACATAAATATTTTGGCAAGAGTAATACGTTGACAGGTGGGAAAATAAATGTTAACTCAATCGCTTTAACTCAATCTCCTAAAAAAACAGATGTGTTAGACTAATTAATAAAACTAGACTTTGAATAAGCAGATGGTTCTCCTAACCTGAAAAAAAAAAACATTTGCACCTCAGAAGGCATGCTGGATTTTCAACTCTGCCTGAAATGCTTTTGATTCATTGTAGAAAGCACGCATCCTCAGAAATTTAATACATATTCACACTGAGGACCACAAAGCAGATTGCTGCATCCTTCCACAGGTCCCTTGAAGTGTGAGACTTGAAGGAAGAGTGGTTCTTTTGAAGGCAGGTAGAAGGCGTTGCGGGGCTGAGAGGTGCTGGAAAGGGCATGTCCAAACAGACTTTAGGCCCTGAGTGATGGGACACGGGAAACGGTAAGAGGACACTTCGCCCCTGCTCGCATGTCAACACAGTCATGTGAATCACAGCTGTGAGAGCGTCTGAAGATGCAGGAGACAATAGATGCCGACTCTCAGCAAGATCTATCTCAGCTTCTACAGATTCAGCAAGCTTTGTCTGCATTGCTTGTTTTTTCTGTAGTTGTTTTTTTTTCTTTTGAAATGACTGGAGTTTAAAGGGCTCAAGTTAAGCACTGCTTCTATCATGAGGCATGAATTAATGAAGGTAAGTAAAGTAGTCAATTCATTCCATAAATTCAGAGGGTATACTCGCCCAGGAGACAGGCTACTTCTGCAGTTTCCAGGAGATACAAGTATGTGGGAAGATTGTAGATCAACTAATTATTTGGTTAAAAATATATCCACATATTAAGTCAGCTCAGCTGCCGTAACACTTGAATACTGTGTGTTGTGATTGAGAGTGAATGAAGCCAGCTAAAGGTAATGGATAAATGGTTGAAAATGTTAGCTAGCTAAAGGTAAAAAGTTGCAATAATTACCAAACAATACAGTCAACTAAAAAGTAATTAGTAAAATCAATGATCAATTGACGGCTTTAACCTAATGAATGAACCGTTGAAGTAAGCACATGTCAGTCAAAATAGTTAAAGCTAAAAGTAGCTCATGGACAAATGGTTGAAAAAGATAGCAAGCAACACTGACGGTTCAATTGTATGATAACATTGTTGTCACTGTATCCACTTTTGTATATTTAATAGTGTAAAAATAACATCCAATTTGACAAGTTGACAAATTTCAAACAACACAGGTGGTGTTGTGAAGAGATGCTTGAGTTCATCTGACAGGACAGTGGGGTTACATCTAAAAACGTTGGGAACCACTGGTCTGACCCAAGTCTTGAGTTTTCCAGTCATGGAAATGATCCAAGAATGTGAGTCCTGTGCAGTGCTCCCTATTCTTCTTTCTTTACTTAGACCCTTTGACAGAAACGACCCATGATTAAAAAAAAGACAAACAAAAGAAAATCCGCTCAATCATTTTATTGTACTCGTGTTTCGAGGGGTTGACTTGACATTTGGTAGGAGACGTCTTTTTACATTTATGTCTCCTCAGAGATAGAGGGCAGCAAAGATCAAGTAATCCCCATTATGCCTTCTCACACTTCACTCCTCAACCTCTCTCACCCGTATTTATTTTTAACCTTTAATCTTCCCTAAAAATTGGACTCATTTATTAACTACAAATGGTTTGCACTTGTTTCATTCTTTCAGTAAACCTGGAACATTAATTGACAAAAATACAAATAGAAGTTGGCTGTAATGTTTTTGAAAAAATCTTCCTCTAATCAGAATAGAATAGGGGGTTTACTGCAAAGTAAGTTATTCAATTATAAGGAATTTGCCTTGGTGTTTGGTGCATGCAATAAACAATAAAAATAATATATAATACACATATTAAGGAAATAAAAATACAAATACAAAAGAAGGGGAACAACCTCATCTTAATTGTTTATTTACATTCACTTATTTCATTAAAACTGTTGTTTCAGTTACATAACACACACACACACACACACACACACACACATTTTATTATTTGGTTTATGTTGATTTCTGTTTGTACTTCTCTATTAAAGCAAGTTATTCCAGAAAGTTATGATGAGCAATTTATCTATGTCACTGAAAACCTACTCCATTGCAGGCCACTAATACATCATGATCTCCTTGGGTGCGTCCTCTGTAGGCCTCTGCTGTTCCCGCCTATGTGTGTAGGCTGCGTGGTCATACAAGTAGATCAACGCAATAGCGAAAAGAGAGAGCCCTGTGTAAAGGAGGACCAGGTAGTATCCTAGCTTCATCTCTGAAGTTTTGTTCCTCATGTCTGCTATTGTATTGCTGGTGAAGGTCTGTACCAAATTCTCTGCCATGCTGGTCATGGTGACGTTCACCGCAAATAAAATGAGGACCACAACGGACAAACATGCTGCAGGAAAAAGAGAGAAAACTGAAATGACAACCAGCACTTAAAAATCTTCATTGGTGCAATGCCAAATATATGCTGATTTGTTTCTGGCAATTCCACTTCTATCACTCCCAGATGCTCAGTGCTCTAACGTTTATCTCACTTACCGCTGAGCGAGCTGCAGACGTAGATGCCGATCGGCCCCATGTAGGTCTCATAAGGGTTGCTGACACTGTTGTAGAGGGAGATAAGGATGCTGCAGCCGGAAAACAGCAGACAAAGGGCCAACAGGCACAAAACCAAACCGTGCAGCACGACATTGGTAACTCCTGTTCCTACCAACTGAGGAATCACTACACACACACACACACACACACACACACACACACACACACACACAGTATAAAAATATTATGGTTATATAGGAGTTTACATGAATTATACGACAGACTGTGTGAGCAGGCTTTGCTTTCAAGACTATTTGAAGATGTTATCCAATTGTTACAATAATGTAAATTCTGGAAATGACGTGCTGTATTTTTGTATAGTCACAGTAATTAAGGGTCAGCTCACCCAAAATAAAAAAAACACCACATTTACTCGTTTACCCACCGTTTGTGATATTGCGATACTTGCGAGAGTAGAAATAGTACGTATACACAACGATTGAAGGTGTGTTCTTTTGATTATCCAGAGTAACAGCATATAGATATATACATTAACTGAATTGTTTATGATAAAATGAACAAATCATACACCATACATTTTGGTTAGTTTATCTTCAAAATGAACAGGGACTACAATTCAAGTGTAAACCCAATAAATGCAACAACAAATTAGTCAACACAGGAATAGAATTACAGTATAGCATATTAACACACGGCTCCATTGTCATTAATACCCAATCCAGCTATTTGAGACAGTATCGGCCCTATATCGGTGTTGGTGCTGCCCTACTGCAAAGACATACTGCTGTTGGTATGATTTCAATTTAAGTGTTGTTGTTTGTCGACAGGAATCTCAGAGACGGGGAAAACCAGGGAAATAAAACCCAAAACTATCAACATGGCTATAGATTCTCGAGGTATATAAGAGAGAAAATATCTACCTTCAAAATTGTTCTGACCTCCAAACAAGGGGCAAAAGAATCTGTTCACATTCCCAACAAAAACGTTCAACGTGACCACAGCAGATCCATTGGTGAAGTTACTTCCACTTGTTGTGCACTCCATGGTCGTCCTAGCCCATGTTGTTGACATGCAGTACCCCATCACCCCAACAGAACAGGCAGTAACCAGCGCACTGCCCATGAAATGCAGAATCTTCTTAAGGGATGGCATTATCGCTGTATTCCAGTTGCGCTAGTTAAATGTAAATCCCAGCGTCTCTTCTCTAAAGCTCAGATGAAGCCTCAGAAGCAGATTAGGACCCTCTGATCCTCTAAAGATTCTGTGTATGACTTACCTTCCTGGGTGGAGTGGACTGCTGGTCATAAAATCTCTAGATTATGGTATTGACCTTTGGTTTGAAAGGAAAACACAGAGCTGGTTGTCATGGTAGGACACCAGTATAATAACTGTGTCTTGTCTGTTTCCTGAATGTACTTAGAGGGTTGTGAAATACTTTCTGAGGGGACAGTGGATACAAAATTAAAACTGAACAAAGCAGCTTCAGGACATGTAAAAGACGCTCTTTAAGGAGACACACTTAGTTCCAGTTGTTCAGTATCTACACATGAACCTGCCGTGTACTTTGAGGGAACCACGTTCACAGTCCCTGATTAAAAGTCTTAAGTCTTGAAATTGTAGGGTCATAAAACTTAATGCGGATTAATTATTTACCTGTCTGACTAAAAAAATTGTTACTGGAAGAGGGGTGAGCATCCGATCACATGTATGCTTCATCAATGATGCACTGAAGCTGTGACGACAAGAGACGTGAGAATAATTGGCTCATTGAGGCAATAATATCATAAATAAAGAGATTAAAATACAGAGGAAACTGACCTCTGACCTCTATAATCATGTCATTTTACACTGTAAGCCACCTGGTTGGTGCCATTGATTTATGGCACAACATTTAAAAAGAGAACACTCTTTGTGAGTGTCTAAAGCTTCAGGACTTCCTGGTTCATGGTCATCATAGAGAACCTCTTTATGCGTTTGCAGAATATTTCTACCATTCCCCTTACATCTGAGTGTAATTACAATTTTTAAATTCATCAAAAGGTATTAAATTGTCTCATACATGTTTGTAATACAGATTTAGATGTCCTTACTTATCAAACTCATTTGGTTGAAATTACATCTTCCCCAAAATCCTACAGAAAATGTATAAAATGTATATATTAAACACGACACATGTATACCTACATACATTATGTACATTACATTCCAATTAACTATGTAAGTCTTATATAAAACTCATTATAATGCACTCGGCAACTCATTCAAATCATAAATATCAGTGTGTTTTATTTCAACAGGAATTAAATGAAAAAAAAAAGCTTCAAGCCCACAACGAAGCACACATGTTGTAGTAAAATAAGCGGCCAGACTGTGGCTCCCTTTCCTCGCCCAACCGGTGGAGGAGGACCCGTGTGCTCGCTGACAGCCAGTTGTGTTATGTTGGAGTAAACACAAACTCCTCCTCCCCGGTGACAGGCGGCAACACTGAAGCGTCGCCTCGCCTTTTCCAACACAATTTGCGCTCAGGACTTATTCTCGGTGCCATCAAGGTGAGTGATACGATTACTTTGTGTCGTCAAGCCGTCTTTTGCGTCTCATTCGGCGGGCACCTTTTCCTGTCGTTTTTTCAGTCACACAAAACGCCGTGTTACCTGTCCGTTACGCACAGCAGCGCGCGGTTGATTTTTCACACGAGCCGTCCATTTCAGGTGCGCGTTCAGCTTTATAATGTGGCAGTGAATGCATTCCTACGAACCGGCGGTGTTTATGATGTGATTACATACTGGGAGCTCTCTGTTTGACACCCTGCAGCGACTTCAGTCAAACCGGTGTGTCAATGTGGGTTAATGGAACACGCGTTTGGAGTTGGTGACCTCAAGTCATGGTCTTTTTCTTTCCTCTTGTGTATGTTCTTGTGCATTGTCTTTTGGATTCTTCGCAATGAAGATGAACAATCTTGTTTTTGAGGAATCTTGTGGGTCTATGTGGGCTGCAGTTGAGCCAGTTTCAACACGTCGGTGATCAGAGGCTATTGGTACTTCATATCATGCTATTCAAGTCATGGATGGATCTGCTAAGACTTGTAGGAGGACTCTTCAAGGTTTTTGAGTTATGTCTTTAAATGTTGACTTTTTGTAGGCTAAATGTGGAGTTGGCTGCACAGATTTTAATTTCCAAGTGGTTTGTGACTCAATAGTCATTGGACACGCAGGATATTAATCTCCAAGGGGAAGGTCTCTCCCCTGGGGAGGTCAGAGGTCACGGTCAGCAACACATCAGCATCCTTGGAGCAGATTGTAACAGGGTTAAAGAGAAGGGGACATGAACCGAGTCTGACATTTGTCTTATCAGACCATGGAAATGAAAAGTTAAATGAACCAAGACACCATCAAGATTGTGCTCCACTGACCATTAACAAGAGAACTTTGGGACTTTGATATATTCCTGAAAAGACTTTCGTCATAATGAAATGATATTTTTACATACTTTTATCATGTTTTTAGCATTTGGTGCTTATAGGACCTGTATGGACAGATTTGCTGTAACTGTATTTTGGGCCATAACATGACAGCATGGCTGGACAATAAGCTGAGTTCATCAATGTCAGAGAGACGCTGCTAAATTACTTCTAATAAATCTTGTAGTCTATCTGACAGGGACAGGTACTGCAGACCGAGCAAGGCTGCCTCTGGGATCAACGGAAGAGAAAAAGATGGCAAATTTGAACGTGGGAAGTTTAACTGTTGTCCCTCGTGACGATAAGAAATGTCTCTCTCAAACAAGGGGTTGCGAGATCAGCCCCTCGCCGTCCATGTCGATGAACTGCGTCACAGGTTTCTGTGACTTCCAGTTTTTGCTCGACAATGATCAATTCTGCTGCTTTCCGTCAATAAGGCAACATTCTCAGAGACACCTGACTTCCATGTCATCAAAAACTCAAACCAAACATGTCGAACATGCCCAAGTGAGCACAGGCCGCCCTCTTAAATCACACGGAGGTTTTATTCAGTAGAACCAGCCACCAGACTTTAGCTGACAATCAACTACAGACCTTTTCACTGCCTCTGTTGCTAGGGCAACAGCTTTGGTCCAAGTTTACTTCATGTCAGCTATTGATAAACATAAACCCATTGAGAAAGTTTACGTTGTCGAGTTTAAAAAGGTCTATATTTACACATTTTTTAAAGAGAGATGCATCATTAAACTAGTGATTTAGTTTCATATTCATGCCATTCACCTTGATTTTAACTGTCTTTATGGACAAACACAAACGGGCTGTGAGATTTCAGTGTGCATACCATTTCAATTATACAGTATAGGCCTCGGGAAGAATGGTAATTGTTGTGGCAGAAGCTAATGAGGATGCATTGAAATAAACAAATAGTCAAGCCGAGACAAATGAGACTGTGTAAAGACGCAGGAAGGAATAACATTAAACTGCCGAGTGCTGTCGGCAGATTGATTCGGCTTTCATCTCCTTACAATTCATATTTGACTCCAGTTAAATTCTACTCTCTTTGTGGGCTTTCAGGAGTCAGAATATCAAATGCGTATCATGTGCAGTGATGTATTTCCCTGGGACGAGGTAGGTTCTGTGCACTGTGTCTAGGTCTCAAAATGAAATGGTGCGAAAACTCAACAGGATTGTAATTGCAGTAGCTATTTTCAACCTGCATTTATTTGCCGTTTAACACAATGCCAAGATGTTCTCCTCTATTTTTCAGCTATATATATATAGAGCTGTAAGAAGGCCTATTGTAATGCTTGTGAAGTCCATGTTATTTGAACGTGGGTGCACTCTGCGAAAACGAACAGATGTGGTGATTAATGAAATCCACAGCGAGTTGGAGAGGAGTGAGTTGCGCATATACCTGGGGTTTCTAACAGCTTGCTGGGTATCAACCTCAAATTGCCAGCCCCGGAGTAAATCCCGCAGCTCGCCCACCCTCTATCTACGCGCCACCTCTCTTTAAGTCTTGGAAACACTCCGATTCTAACTTGGAGGTGCACTTTCCTCCTCAAATAGGCAGAGAAGGAGCTAATTGGTATAAAGTCACGACAATTAGGGATGAGCCCGGTCTGACCCAGAACGTGTCAGATATTTGCCGGCAGAAATGGTTTCAGCGCCTCGCAGAGGGGCTTATGATTTATGCATTAAGTAGTAGTCATACGATTGTACTTTTAATACAAACAGCATCTGCATCCAACCTGTTATTTTTCTGCCTGTCTTAGTAGAAGCTTGTTGGAGCACATTGAGCTGCAGCATGTTGCAATCGTGGGCTTGTTTGTGCTTGCGGCTAGTTCTACAGAATGCAAACCCTGCAGTCATCCTTTCGTATTTGGCATCATGCTTAAATTATTTAGTAATGATAAAACATACCCATGCAGAGTGAGGAGAATTTAACCCACACTTAACCAGGCGAAGCAAAGTAATGATTAATGGGAGGGGATGTTGGGGCCGGTTGAAAAGCTTGTGAGAGATGCGACGTTGTAGTTTACCAGAAACAATGAACTATGATTGGAAACGGTGCCAGAATAGCAACAGTGACGGAAAAACCAAGGAAAGCAGAACCGGAGCATGTGTGTGGGGTATTGCTTCCTGTTTGGTGGATAGGATCCGGAAAGCCCCACAGCCTCACGGAGAGCTGGGACCTCACTGACACTAAGAAGGTGTGTCTCTGTCGGAGGAGGCCCTATTAAACACTTTGTCTTTCTATGG
This sequence comes from Anarrhichthys ocellatus, assembly GCF_004355925.1. Classification (NCBI taxonomy): domain Eukaryota; kingdom Metazoa; phylum Chordata; class Actinopteri; order Perciformes; family Anarhichadidae; genus Anarrhichthys; species Anarrhichthys ocellatus. The sequence continues at coordinate 5,429,571 of NW_022280034.1, read as the reverse complement.
CTGTTCAAACAGCTACCTGCAGCCCACGCACATCTGATCTGTGGCCGGCACTGCTGCTGCTGGCTGCTGGGGAAGACAGAGTGAGACACCGCTTAGGCTTTGTGATTGATACATGTACAAACTCAAGCTGTGCGTATTTGTTTTTGTTTACCATCGGCTGCGTTTAAAACTCGGCTGGGCCACTGCAGCACTGAAACAGCTGCACTGAGATCAAGGTTTCTCCCTTTTCCGATGCGTCAGAACTCACCCACCATCTGGTCAAAGGAGGCATTGTAAGTTGCTCTGAGATAACAGTGAGGCCGAGCACATGAGACCCAAAAGAGAGATCATCTTTTGAGGAGGTGCTAAATTAAACCCATCTGTCTTCCCAAAAATAGTGCAACAAACCATTCAAAACCGTTCTGTACTGACGAGGAGTCAGCTAGAGCTGCAACAATTAGTCCATTAATTGATTAGTCGATTAAAAGAACTGTAATCTTAAACTATTTTGATGATTGATTAAAATCACTTTTCAAAATAAAAGGCCAAACATTTGATGACTCCAGGTCTAATGTGAGGATTTGCTCTGACAGAACAACACATTTGACTGCAGTATTTGAATTGGAAACGGAGTATTTTCTGTTGTACTCATTGTTCGACACTGTGGTAAAATTAAATCCAGAGGATGGCGAGGAAAGGAAATGCTTGTGACCATGTTATGGCCTCAGCGTGGCCCTGGATTGTGAACAGATCGATCAGAGAGAGATTTCCATCTCCACCTCTTTCACCAGAGGCCCAAAGAGGGGAAAGTGTCCAGTATTTTGCAAATGCAGAACCAGAGGAAAGTCAGGACAATTAAACACAACTAAGGGCAACAGACATATGTCTTAAGCATCTTGTAAACCCTCAGATTTATCGTAGGACCCCTCAGGGGGATCCTGAACCCCAGGTTGAGAACCACTAGGTCAAGCCCTTCTGGTTTGAATAAGAGAATATGGCCCAGGGAAGTACTGCATGATGTCACTCCACCACAGCTGCCCAGTAGTAATGTGGGTGTATTCTCGCCTCCAGGCAACACATAGTTTCTCTATTGTATTCTGTCAGTTGCTACATGAGTGAATTATAAAGTACACCACAAAGCTCTTAAAAGACGCGCTTTGGGAGATTGAGCTGGTGACCTTGCAGTTGTTTTAGGAGTCTCCGAAGGGAAGAAAAACATTGTTGAAAACATTTAAGATGTATGTTTTTGTCTGCTTGTAGAAATGGCAAAAAAAAAAAAAAGGCAGCAGCCTGCCAAAAGATTGTTGTAATCACACAGTCACATAATCCCTTAACATCAGCTGCTGGTGGGGGGGGCAGCACATTGACAGATGTGATTTTAACTTGATAACTCTTATTCAATTGAGCTCAGACTTTCTTTTTTTTTTTTTTTTTTTTTAAATGTTTTCAGGCCACAATATGGCAACCTAATTTGGTGACCTGCTCAGGGAAAGCAGGGTGGAGCCCAGAAGAGATTAAGTCCCTGCGCTATGTGGCCTGATTTCAACTGAACTGAAAGCAAACATCTCCAGCTCTCGCTCAAAACATATCTCAGTCCACTTTACTTTATCTGAATGAACAACTTGGAAAAACAAATATTAGGTTTTCTGTGGAAAACAAAGGGCGTCCCACAGGCTGAGAACATGCTTACTATCAGCCAGGAAGAACAGAATATTCAGCTATTGTGGATTTTCCTTGAAGGCAGTTTGTTTGATCCTGAATTTGAGACGCAGTCATCTTATATGCACATAAGAAGTCCCACCCACACATTCTTAGATAGCTTGATGTTTATGATAGTGTCTCTGGGGTTAAAAGATGATGCAAACAGTGTGAAGCTGAGGCTTTCTGTTGTACATGTGTTCATGCATGGAATCGCTGATGTATCTTAATAGTCTTTTTGTTTATTTTGTTGTTTAATGTCCCTCTAAAATGTCCCCCTCAAACATTATAGAACTTCAGTGTTGTTGCTCAGACGCAAACACACTGAAGTGTCTTTCAATTGTTTCCAGAAGCAGCAGGCGTATGTGGCTGTGTCTCACATGGCGATGGTGAATAAAGAGGCATTATCTCCCCTCATTTCTGAAGCACCATAAACTATAAAGCTCAGCTGGGGATGCATCAAGGCCCCACCCAGTCTTGTGACTTATGTTATCAGTCTCTGCATGTAATGTCAGAGGTTTCTTTTGTGCAATATATCAGCACATGCAATCATTTTTCTCTTGCACCTCCATAAGATGCTACGACGAGCAGCTGCAGCTTTGGCTCGTGTTTTTGCTGAAACGTCGGTGTCGGGTCACTGTTCTTTTCTCAATCAAGTACAGTTGGATTGTAACATATTTTGGGGGATGTTTTAGAGTTTACAGGCTCTTAAGGAACTGGCATCCGATCATACATGAGATAAAACAAAAAGAGGGTGTGACTAGATGAGACAGTGAAATAATGGTTTGGCTGTATCACTACAGAGTTTGTTGACATGGAGGAGTACAGTGCCTAATGAATAATGGATGCTTACTAAAGCAGCCCATTTCGTATTCATTCTTTCAAGGCTGCACAGGAGTTGTGTGTGTGATCATCATGTCAGCCCTTCAATATTTTCATTGTTTTCGGTAACGTGACGCAGCTTGAAGGCACTGGAGTAACTCCAATAAACACACGAGCACAATGGGCTTATTCAAAAACGACGGCTTATTTTATGTGATCGTTGTGTCAAATAGATTCAGAGCAACAGTTTTAACCCACCGCACAGAGAAGAGTAGTCAGTTCTAACTCCTATTTTATTCATTCAAAGTCTCATCTGCTCCGAGGTTCCTTCTCAACATCAGTATTCCCAAGGCTTGTAATAATTAAAAGTGTGCTGATCGCATCGCAAAGGCCTGCAGTAACGGGGACAAGCATTAATTTAATGTTTGAGTTATCACTTTTTGTGTTGAGCTGAAAAGGATGTGTCGTGGCGAGCGAGTTAAGATCTATTTAAATGTCTTATAGCACCTTTTAACTTCTGACTCTTTGGTGGAGCTCCATAGTGTTGAGGCCTTTTTTTGACTGTGATGAATGTGTCCTAAATGAGTGTAGTTAGATGCGGCGGTGAGTCGGGGGTTAGCTGACACGCCCTGCATGCTGATAGGCTTGTATGGCTCAGGCCAGCACCAGAGAAAGCGTTAATATATAGGTTAATTATCGGAGCTGTCCTGGGTGATATAAATGACCAAGGTTAAAAGCAGCCGGGGTCATGCAGCATGTTGGAATGAAATGAGGGCATGGACCTTGAACATGCCTCATCTTATTGAATTCCTGTCGGTGTTTAAGGATGTAGATTCAGCTGCTTCTGTGTGGCGAAAGAGAGATGATATGGTTTAAGATAAAACAAAACAAAAACACCAAGAGACGGAAGGACATGACTGCAAGCCCACAGTGATGCAAGCCGTGTCAACTATTACATAGTAGTTATTTAGCTTCCTCAGATTTCTGATAGGCAGCTGATTAAAAATAATTAATATGATGAAGAAAAATATTGGATAGTAGAGCTCAGCAGATCCGAGCCAAGTCTGGTTTTGATATGAGAGAGAAATCTGATGATGATAATAGCCCCAATATTAGTTTTTAATAGCCACATTAGCTTTAGGGATGTTTGTTTGTTGTCAGTTACCCAATTCTAATGTTGACAATGTCACATCTTTACGCATGAAGACTTTAATTGGCTGGCATTACGCATTCAGTTTGTAGAGGGTAGCTTTTTACATCTGCTGTAATGACACTGTCTGATTAATAGTGAGTTACATTTTTATAAAACTGATCAAAGATCCTCCAGATGTCAACTCTCCAATGAAATCCTCATATCTCATAACTGAAAAGTGCTTCGCATTTGATTAACGTCGTTATGCTTTCCAAAAAATTACACGGCCGCTTCTGCCTTGTTTATAGTGTTGTCACGTAAGATGTTTTCCATCAGAAAATACATCACCCATAGTTAGCACTAATCATTTTGAGTAGATAATAAGCCTGGTCCTCTTGGGGAGATTCAATTGACTCATCCAATGTAAGAAAACAAATGCCACACTATGACTTTGTCACACTGACCGTCAGTTCTGTAGATGTAATCTATTAGTTCTGTTTGGTGTTACTTATGTGGAAAAAAGTCCACTCCACATATATGCTTTCTTTCTTTGTTTACAAAACTAGAAAACTAAGCGATGCTGTATGCTGCTAATCGTTGCAGCATTTGGTCATACAATATGTTCTCCCACTGGGAAAGCACGCTGTTGACAATCACACTCATCCAAACCCTGCCAAAGCCTTTTTCTGTGCTCAGCCAGAGACGATGCCAGATCCACACCATTCACTTACAATGATGGGATATGTGTTTATCATGATTAGCGCCTGCTTTGATGCCAGCACAGATTCAACCACGAGGAGCTGTTTGGTGTTTTTACAGAAGTGAGGAATAGTAATTGGATGACAATGCCATATATGTAGGGCTTGTTTTCAGCTTTCATTAGCCCCCCAAGAAAGTGTTAATCGAGTGTTAAAATGTGAAATTTGTGTGTAGTTTTATAATTTTCGTGTTTCTTAGAGGGTCCATAATCATCAGCTCATATGCATTGTCCTTGTCATTGGCTTGTGGTAAGCGAGACATTGCTTACTGTAAATGATGGTGGTCCGTAACCTCATGGTCATCAGTGTTTTCGTGCAGCAGTAAAAACAGCAACTTTTGGCTCCTTGGGCACATTAGGTTTTGTGGAAAATCAGAAATCGAAAAACGTTTTTTGGGGAAATGTTTTGTCAATTATTGGATTAGTTGCTTTGTTTATAAAAAGCTGGACATGAACTGAAAATGCCCGGTTCCTCAGAGTGTAAGGAGTTGTCTTCAGGTACCTTGTTTATTCTGACCAACAAAAAGATATTCAGTTTACAGTGATGGAGAAGCTAGATCATGCACGTTTGTCATTTTTGTTCAGGAAATAAATGACTCAAATGATTAACATTATTAAAATAGTTGCCATCGATTGACTTATCAACTAAGAGAGTACTCGGCTGTAGTTGAGTTTTTCACATTAGAAATCACTAAACAATGAAACAATGAGGCTTGTGGAGTTTTATGAGCTGTTGATGTGACGTTTCTTGGGGTTATAGTGTATCACACTAAAGCTCACATCGACAGTAGTATTATTACCCAAGAAAGCTCCATGGCTAGTTGTCATCTGCAGTCGTGCCTAATATTTTTAGGCATTTCGATTCCAAAGCCTCAAACTTTGATGTTGAGCTGTTAATACGCTCTTTCATTAATGCACCACAAGTGTTGGAGATACAGTGCTAGCTACACATGGTGCTGATAATTGAGCAATGTGTGCTAGCAGCCTAGTTCCTCCCATATCCGCCCACTCATCCTCTGGGCCTCCCTGTTTCATCGCACCTTGTCAGACAGTTGTGTGTTGGCTAAGATGGAGCAGGGATCACAGGCGGCAATCGACGAACCCTGAGTGTTTTCTCTGCTGCTCCTAGAGAACCAAGACATGGAGACAAATGAGGTTAGAGATCACGGTAATCAGAAAAATGATTTGTCCCAAGGCTGAATATCACACAGTGCTTCTCTTTGTAGGCCCACGCTGGACGGTGGGTGGCTCTTCACACAAACGTCCATTTTACTGCTGGTGAACTACGAATTGTTCGAACCCTCTTCCTCCCCGCTTTCGCTCTTTCCGCATCTGGAGCTTAAACAGAAAACAAATATACATTACGGGATATGTATTTTTTAAAACTGAGTCTGAGTCCCCTGTGGGCTTCCTCCATGTGCTGTGTCTTTGCACAATGACTAAGTTGTTATCCTACTAGTAATTACACTTTAGAAAACAACCACACGGTATGGCCTCATTGGTGTATCTGTGTTTATTTATTTATTTATTTATAAAACACACCGCTTCCCGCTCTGCTGTCTTTGTGGTGTAAGGAACGTGTTCAAAGTGCGTTTATTATAATTTATTCACCATTACCTGCTTATACTACTGTATCAGTTGAATGGCATTGCCGCACAGAATGAGGTTTCCCAAAGTGTGTGGCGGGGATTGTACATTATGGAGTTTGTCTGTAATTAGTTCCACATTTCCTTGTTTACCTTTTGCAAGTGCAATCTTACTTGGCTGTACATATTTCAGACTTTTATCAAAACTGGCAGGCAGCAGAGTGCGACACATGAGAGACCCTCTGTTTGCTGCGGAGAGGGGCTCAACATGGAGACAGGAAAGGATTTGATCATCAGATCCATCCTCCCCGGAGAGGGAAAAAGCCTCGCTCTCTGAAGACACTCCCTCATTTGCAGTCTTTTATGACTTGTGTTAGATGTAAAGGCAGGCAGCAGGACTCCCGGCTTTGTTGGAAGCCCAGCATGCTGGGATTTATTCCCCAAACAGGGATCTGTTTCGTATTGCAGTGTTTAGTTGCTGTGTTTGATTTGATTTGAGAGAAATGTTAAGTCTGTTGTGCAGTATTTTAAACCAAATCCGACACATGGACACAGCTCTGAGCCTTCTGTGATGCCTGTTCAACTTACCTGAACTACAACAGGAAATGAGTAAAAGGCTCTGCTTTCAATTCATTACTGTACTATCACATCCAGCAGCTGGGCCCCAGCAAGTTAGCCGCTTAGTTAGCCAGAGAGATGCCTTCAGTCTCCTGGTAAAAACTAATTAGTGCAGACTAGTTTGAGTCCATTTTCATTATTTTCAGCTCGAGTTGCAAACTGCTTCTCATGTGTGGCTGCACCAGCGAGCAGTCGGTCCTTCAACGCTGTGCACCTTTGTCCTGAAAACAGCCAGAACTCCCGCGGCTCTGCGTGATTGTTTTCATTAGTCTGCCGGCGGTAGCTTGATACTACCAGTCATTTTCCACAAGCTCCAAAAATATGAGGCAGAGGATTGTTTTTATAGCGTCCCCACCATGTTGTTACTATCATATCAGTGTGGGGTCTGATATAAAACCTACATGCTCCAGGGCACACATTTCACCCTGCATTCCTGTGACTGTAATTGGTTATTGTCAAAATACATAAGGAGTGGGGGCTGGGTGTGAGCTGTGGAGGGGAAGTGAAGGGAAAGAGGGGGAGTTGGGGGTGGGTGTGGTTTTTTTATTTTTTATTTTTTTAACTACAAGCACAACTGGGGAAGATGAAGCACAGGGAGCTGTGGTTGCTGGTGCCAAAATGCATCCCCCTCCATGATGAAGAGGAATTTTTAACACATCTTTCATTTGCCTGCATTTAATTAGGCTTCCTTCAGATCCTGCTGGGGTGACGGTGGCACTCGCTGCTTCTGGGATCTCCTCTCTTAAAGCACACGGTGGTTGCCAGACATGGCATGGGTGTGTGCCAGTATTTGGATTATGAACCAATCTGTTTGGGTGTATTTTTGGGAGGAATGATGTATGTTTTTATGTGCAAAATTGACCCTTAAATAAAATCATAACACAGAATATTGTATTGCTGAAGTAATGAGTTAATTGAAAGAAGCTTAGCCGTGGTTTAAGGTTTAGGTGGGTTTACACCTTTTGTTGTCGGGGTCAAAGTCACATGATAAACCCCACTGTTCCTTCCTCAGAAGCTGCGGTTTAAACTTTACCTGTGGTTTAGTCTGAACCTGGTTGCTGTGTCCTGTAGTGAGGTTCAGCTTAAACCTTCAACTTAAGGTCATAAAGTTTGGTTTAAGGACAGTTTCATACAGCTCCGATCATTTTATTAACTTCTAGACTTTTGAATCTTTTATTATGTTTGTTTTGAAGGCAACACTTTAATCAAGTGTCAACAACCAGTTGGAAATCAATGCACAGCCACAAGTCCAGTGCCTGCAGGGGGGGCGTGTGGTCAGTGTGCCAGTAATGTTTAAGTCACAGAAATAAATAATCCTACATGTATTGTAGACAACCGCAGTTTTAATGTCCGCTAATATTGTTTCTTTTAAACATTATTGATACAGCAGTAGATGTAGCAAATGTGCTAGCATATAATCATTGACATACTTTAATTAATGGTTGTCGGCTCTCACAAGTGCAAGCAGACTATGAATAGTAAAACGTGTTTGGTCAAGGGAAGGTTTTCAGTCAGGAGATAACTCGGAAGCGACACCGTTTCTCACTTAATGCGATCCAATCGTGGAACCGAATTCAGCATCCAATGATAAATCCACATTATTTTGCTTTGTTCTTTCAGCTCTTTTTTTTTTTTTTTTATCTTGCTGCCTCGCAGACAGACCTGGAATTCTCCAAAAGTGATCCACTGCATTACAATGTTGCACATTTGTATGTGTGTGTATGTTCCTGGTTAATATGTAGCAGCTTAGCATTTCATTGTGTGGGCCCTCGTAGCTGGTAATCTTCTAAAAAAACATATCTTTCTAAAAACACACTGGCCGTCATTAGAGAATGCTACTCGCTCACCGTCCAGGTCTGGCGCAAAACCTGCTGATTTGACAGTTTTCAGTTAGAAATCAGCAAAAAGAGAAGTCCTTTGCATTGAATAATAATGTTATATTTCATTTCTAGTGCAGGACTTTTGATATTATAATGATGAATCAGAGAAAGGCATCTTTGACAGCCTATTTCAGTGCCATAGGATTGGCACAGTATCACTGAAGGTCCCCGTCTATATGTTTATCATTACAATCTGTCTACTTTGCTTCATAGATACAGCCAATTAAATAAGGTGTTCAAATTGTGAGTTTGGAACAGTAGTTGGGTTGATTAGCAGGTGTACGCTCTGCTTTTGACCTTTGGATGAGCACCAGATTTGAAATGATTTTCTGTCACTAGCTCCAGTGTATGATGCCCTGAGAAGAAAAGCCTCTCCTGTTTTCAAGAACAATAGAATTCAAAACTCTCATTTCAGGCTGAAATGGCTGAAGCCCTTGCTTGCAGATTTGCTGTCTAGTTAATGAGGCTAACTTTAGTACTTCCTACTAGTGCTAAACGCTTGACCTTAGAGGTAACACCAGGTTTGGTTTATACTGTATAAAATCTTGTGAGCAAATAGATTCATGATGTTGTTTACTCTAATGAGAAGCAGTGATTCAACTCAATAAGGGCGTGATGAGATTGTTGACTTTGAAATGGCAGTCGATAGCAGCGCCTGTAGCACTGCGGTTTGTAATGGTTCATGCCTCGTCACCAAGATGCGTCTAATTAAGTTCAGTAGAGCCAGACGCATTAACCACTGTAATTGCTTTTTAATTTTTCCCTTTAACTGATTCCCTCTAATATGTCTGGTATTAAATTACTACTGAGGTGTCTAGAATAAATTTTTTTTTTTTTTTACATGAAGAATAACGGGCTTGTTTACTCGCTAAAACCATCGTTACAATGAAGAATGTTTATTCTTTATTAAAACGTGAGATTTCGTTAATCCATGGGGACATTTCAGTGATCAGTTTCTCTCCTTTTTGAAAGGGTTATGTCGGACTAGATTGTCAAAAAAGAGCTGGAGTGAATTCCAACAGCCTCTCTCTGAGGCACGTCAGCTGATTGGCAGCTACTCTGATGACATTTGTCTTTGTGGAGCAAGGACAGGTCACACTGGCTGATGTGTATTTCTCTCTCTCCTCTCTCCTCTCCTCTCCTCTCCTCTCCTCTCTCCTCCCCTCCACCCCCTCAGTCTTCAGATGTTCCTGTCTTCACTTCTTGTTTACAGCAACTCCCACTGATCCCCTCTCTCTACTTTGTCTTTCCTTTGAGTTTCTTCCTTTGAAATATCGATGACACGTTGTATTGTGAATAAAGGAATGCTAAGGAAACCCGAGATATTAGAATATATTTTTCTTTAATGTCATGAAATGACTGTTAATGCCTGAAATAATACTACTCCCTACTGCTCAGATTTCTCTTTGAAGCCACAAGAAAGGAACATTGGTACTGTTTCTTTCAGAATAAGGTAATACTGCAATTTTTTATAAATCACTGTATTGGAGTTCCTTAAAATTAGCTGTGACAGCAGGAGTCAATCATGCCATTTAGCATATTTCTGAGCTTTGGCTTGAAGTTGCAGCGTAATAAATCGGGATGTTATAAATGACACTGATACCAATACAACTCTAGTCTGCTTTATATGTGATTTGAAGGTCTAAGACTCAATATAAAGTGTACTAATAAATTATGCATCAACATTACAACGGCGCTCACATCATCTGTAATGGATAAGATGCCATCACAAGATGTTAAGATGCCTAGACAGACACTTGGGTCTCATTTGTTTATCACAGTAAAGTGTGGCTCGTAACTCTGACTTATCCTGCAAAAAGATATATTGTGTTAAAGTTGAGTCTGTTCTTTTTCTACGAGGCCATGTTGTAATAAAACATCTTTGCAACCTAGAAGCTAAATTTATCCATTTTACCCAGTTTTACAACATCTAACTTAATTAATGGGCTAATTTAAATTGTTAGTCGTAATCTGACAAATCCAGTCTGATTCTGGGGGACCTTTGGCCTCTATATGGGCTGCCAGGGCTGCCGCTTGTCTAATCACTCCTGACCCTATTAGAAATGAGTCCTCCTTTGTTACTGTGCGGTACTGTCAGTTCTGGGGGAACAAAAAGTGCCATTGTCTTTCATTGCTGCGGTGCTGGGATAGAAGTAATCTGTAGCTGTAGAGCTGCCTCAGGATTGCCATAATCCAGATTCAGTATTAATGACAGTCTAATCCGCACATTTCTGACCCTCTGGAGAGGCTGACATGGCATCTCTGTTGTTAGTTGCTTGTGTAATGTCACTGATTATAAAACTGAAGGGGGCTGCTCACAGTTTATGTCATGAGGGATGCAATATCCTGTTCAGATTTTGTCTGCTGTGTACGCCAAGATGCTGCACTTGTCTGATACCAGAACAGACAATGCAGCTCTGTCATGTTGCTGGACTTGTCAGATATATTCACGGATTCATTTTGAATTCAACCAGCTTTCCTGACCGCAAATTGTTTTTTTGTGCATTAGTTTTCCCTCTGAGATCAGTGTGGCTGACGAACACAATAATTGCATGCCTGTGTTCAGCGCACCATAGGACCATGGGGGGCGTGTTTACTCACCCATGCGCGACATGCAGCGAGGGCAATGACATGAATGGCAAAATGGTGAACCTCTACTGCGCGCACTCAGAAGGGGCTGATTTGCTCTTTGTTCGATACAAAGTGATGCAGTGGTAGACGAGTAGATGTGTGTGTGAAATCCATCACACAGCTGCTAGCTTGGCACAATGATCAGTAACACCCCCCCTCTCCACCCGAACCCCTCCTCCTACACCTTCTTATCTCCACTCCTCAGAGCTCTGCATGTTGGCCTTTTGTTTACAGCTCTTTCGAATGATCCACACCAGTAATCCCCATGACAGGTAGCATGACTCTCTGACAAGCCCCCAACCTTTCATCCCTTTGGTGATGGCCAAGGCGGATACTAGCTGGACTAGAGCTAGCACTGAGACTGTGTTCTCGCTAAGTCGGCTGTAAAAAAAAAAAACGCTTTCGACAATTGTGTTTTCAAGTTAATTTCATTAAGATTAAGATCTCCTTCTACATTTAACCACGAAAACGACAGGAAATTACTAAATCTTCCATCTCCTCTTTTACTCAACAAATACCAAAAATGTTGTTGTAACTGTGGTAGTCAAGCTTCCTTTTTTCATTCTTTATGCAGCTACTTCAAACTTTCATGTGTGTACAATTTGCCCTTCTATCACAGTATACTTGCCATACAGGCCCCGATCTTGTTTTCCCATCATCACTAAAGCCCCAGGCCAGCTTTTTCAGATTTGTCCGGTCTTTAAAAATAAAAAAAAAAACAAGTTTTTTGAAAGGCTTGTGCTTGGCTGTAAAAAGTTGGTACTTATTGTGGATTGACTGCTAAAACGGAGAGGAAAAAGATGTGTCTCGAGCTGAATTGGTGAGAGCTTGGCCCACAGAAATGTGGATATTTAAAAGATAAAGGGTTAGAGAATATCACTTGAGCTGAGCACAGGGATATTTACTGTAACTCTAGTCTGATTTACAGACAAGGGTAAGAAGGGCATTGATGTATCGGATCAATGGAGGCTAACAACAAAATCACTTAGACCCCAGTTTATATCATCGCGATGAAGTGTGATGTGGTAAATATTGTGAAATGTCATTAAAGGACACTGTGGTTCACTGGATGTACAGTATTTGACAGTTCTGGGTATGTTTATTACAACAGAGGACAGCATTTAATTTCCTTCACAGGAAAACCAGTCTTACATGATGATTGAAGCCTTGCAGCCTTCTCAATAATCTATTTGTCTCTAAAAGCCTGATACTGCACCAGAAACAGAGGCACACATTTAACGATACATTATAAATATTGTGCATCATCCAGACATATAAATCAATGACCTGGAAGCAAATCTCACCTGTCAATGTTTCCTGAACTCATTTATCAGTTTCATGGGCTGAATTTATCACCACAGTATCACAGCAAAGCCTTTTCAAAATGTAACATTATCTCGAATCAGCAGTCTTGGAGTTGTATGTGAAGAAAATCAATGGTGTCACAGCTTGAGTGGGACTTGCCATCCATCAGACTGTTGGGCTGACTGGAGCGGCGACTGTAGATGATATGCTGAATGGCCAATTTCCTGTTACCTTTAATAGATAGAGCAGGGCATCCCCTGCAGCTCACCAAATTGTGATTTCCTTCTTGGTCGCTGTAACTGAAATAGATAAAAGTAACACACCTGGGCATTTGCATCTGTAATCGGAGCCCCCTGGATCATTTGTGATCCAAGAAGAAATCCTGTTTTTCGTATTGTTTGAAGTGTAGCACTGAAGATGCCGTCTCAATTCTCTCGGGCCTGTTCGTGAAATGCACAGCATGTCTGCGGCAAGAGATGTAATTCCATTGTAACGTTCTTTTTTAGAAATATCGAAATTGTGGTCAACGCATCTGCCATCAGCCCTGCAAATATGATCCTTTTGCCCCCCAGGCTATAGCCAGTGGCCTTCAGCATGTTTCACGTTACATGTCAGCAGAGCATTTACAGAGTATTTACATGACTACTTCCTGGAAGGAGGGTCTGGTGGGGGGGGGGGTTGCAAGTTCCACTCTGTCTGATGACTAGATTACTGTATTTACTCGAGCGCACGGCCCTGCCTGTAGATCAGCTGGAGTGATGCCTTTGAAGAAAAAGATACAAAGAGTTTTGAGAACTTTATTTCAGCTGTGTTTGGTTGCTGCTCCTGAGTGCAGTGGATGTTGCCATGTAAATGATCCATATCCTGTTGATTTAAGTTTACAGGGCGTTCTTCCTATGAGCTCCTACTTCCTGTCGCAGGCATACTTTCTTCAGGACAGTATGGGGGTGTCCAGCTGTAGTAGTGAGATCACAGTTCACTTGACTTTTGTGATACGTCAGTGATTTGCCCCACTAAGGAACTAAGAAAAGTTGTCTCTCCATATTTCATCCATCTAACGTTTTGCGTCTGTGTAATAGCTTCTGATTTTTTTTTTTTTTTTTTTTTTTTTTTTTTTTTTTTTACCACGAAGCCATTGGTCAGCTGTGGTCTGCTATTTTTCAATATTTATTATAGAATGAGTCATTTTAGCCAACTAATAGTTGGCTCATGAGTGTAAGACACACCCATAATAAATGTTCTAGGTCATAGCTCACAAATGTCCAGTTTTAGTGTTCTGTTTCCTCTATAATCTGGCTTAATATGCCACACAACGGAGCCGACGTTGAGCAAACGGTGACATCGGTGTTAGTTTAGTTTTCACACTGGACAGAAAGAAGACACATGCAAAGCTGTTCCAAGTTTGGCTCAAACTCTTTCCCTCTCCTGTAAGTCTCTGTAGTCTTTCTTTTTTTTATGTGAGTGGGGGGTTGAGTCGGTCCCTTTGCTCTCTATCTCTGCCCTCTCTCTTTCTAGTTCTCACAGTCCAGCTAATTTGATACCTACAGTGTTTGTCTGTAAACCACAGTTCGCACACAGGATATGATCTAAACTGTGTCTCTTCCTGCTTGTGGAGAGAGAGTCTTCTGACTCAGCTTCATACAATCACACAGATGTGAAGCAGAGAGAAAGAGGTCCTCTGACCAGTAGCCAAAGATGTTAGATTTACAGACAGGAGGCCCATTGGGATTGAGGTTACCTACAGCAAGAGAGTATCTTCCATAGCCAAGCTTAAAACAATTTGTATCCATTTATTTATAGATATGTGTGTGTGTGTGTATATATATGTATGTATGTATGTATGTATATATATATGTGTATGTATGTGTATATATATGTGTGTGTATGTGTATATATATGTGTGTATATATGTGTGTGTATGTATGTGTGTATGTATATATGTATGTATGTGTGTATGTATATATGTATATGTATATATGTATGTATATATATGTATATATGTATGTATATAT
>NW_022280034.1:5399477-5409866 GCF_004355925.1 Anarrhichthys ocellatus | reverse complement strand
CTTTGTGTGGGTGTACATGTTTCTTGCATGTCCATTAATGTCAGTGTGTGTGTGTGTGTGTGTGTGTGTGTTAGGCAGCTACAACCCTTCTCTATGTGTGGAGATGGGTTTGTCCCCCCCTCTGTCGTGTAATACCACCGTTTCTCTGTAATGAATATTCACAAGGTCGGGTTCATGGAGTTTAAGTGTTGCAGGGAATCTTGGGGACTTGTTTAATCCTAACCCCATTCTGTCTGAGCTGCTCCCAGGTGCCTGGGAGAATATAATTTGGGAGAGGATGTGAGTGGAAGAAGGAAAGAGAGACACCACCACTGAGGGGATGCATATCGGATTTTGGGATTTTGGGATGGAAGGCTGAATAATTTCTGTTTTTACATAAATTAATATTAACTGAGGATTTTTTTAAGGCATGTCTGGGTCTAGTGATTTAGAACTTGAACTTTTTTATTGTCGTTAAACCAAAATAGTCACGTAGCAGAATGGAATATAATGAAAACCTGGTGGACTCTCTCTTTTGTGCTTAGTTATGTCCTAGTGTGCTTTGATTGGCCAGTACTCTTTCGGCTCATTTCGCACGGTAGATGTTTACCTTGAGGGTTTTCTGCCTTAAAGGTTTTGTTTTAGCCCAAACCATAATCTTTTCCTAAACCCTAAACAAGTAGGTTTGTTGCCTAAACCTGAGGAGACTTTTGGCAGAAAACCTCTCCTATGTGCGCTCAATTTCTCTAACCAGTGTAGCATGAAGGCATGGGGGAAATCGGCAAGCTAGCTAGTTATATAGTCAGCGGCTAAATGAGTAACAGCTCAGTGGTTCACCCACGCACTCTTGTCACAATGTTCCATGAGTGACAACTTTGTTTGCCTCATTTTCTGTAACCAGTGTAGCATTGAAGCATGGTGCTAAGCAAGCGAACTAAGTAGCCAGCTGCTAAATGGATACAATTTAACAACTTCATCCTAATGTCAGCATGCCAACATGCTCACAGTGACAATGCTAGCGTGCTGATGTGTTTCTTGATCTGAGAGAGCCACAGGTTAGTATTAAATCAGGGTTTTCATTTAGCTACCCACTGAATGAATGACACTATTGATGTAGGCTGTCCCATACACAGTCTGTCAATAAATGATCCGGTCCTGCCTGGGCCCTTTTAGGCAATTTCCAGATATTTGATTATAACAGTGATTGCCAAGTTTATAAGAGCTGCTATATGATATTATCACATTCACATCCTGCTTGCTTTGGCGAAGGGCCACTCAGTGGTGCTCAGCAAACCTGGATGCCAAGATACACCGGTGAGGCGGACAGGCGAGGGAGGCTCGGCTAACAAAATCAGGGTCCTTGTTGCCGTCTGTCCTCTCGCTCTGGAACATTAAGCCCACAATGTGTGGACAGCTCATCAAGCACACTGCTCTATTCACATCTGATCATAGAGGCACATAGTCCACGCTCAGCGTTTCTCTCCTGCAGTACCATTTCTTATAATTTCCTGCTGCTGCAGTTTTCATCTTGAGGCTGATTTTGTCCCTTTCAGGTTTGCCTGTAAACACCATAAATCACAATGAGCCTCGCCACTTCTGTCACTTTTACATCTCTCTCCTACTGACTCGGTACAGCAAGTGCTAGACTGCGGTTGCTGCTCAATTATAATTACAGCCTTATCATTAACAATGTACCCTGCCTTATTACTGTATAGCTTAGCTTATTTGTTTTCATCACGCAGAATTTAGAAAATAGTCACGCTCTCATATTTTATATTGCCTAAGAAAGACTTTCTATATTAGTGGTTCTCAACCTTTTTCATCTTGCTACACCTTAAAACAGAGCAGTATAAGTGCAGCTTGTTCTGAAGACAGATTGCACTCGCAATTCCCCCCTCAGATTGATTTATTTCAATAATTGTTAGAGGCCTGATAAAGTAAAATTATGCAGTAATTCATCAAAAAGATTGTGTGAAATATATTTTGTCTGCTCTCCTATCCTGTTAATCATTTCATGACCTTTTGAGATTTATCTTGGGATCCATGGGGGCCTTTTGGAAGTGACACACAATGGCAGGTCAGAGAGGACTTCTGTAAACATAGTCTTGTGCTGGACTGATGCTGGAGCCCGATAGCAACTCAGATGGATCCTCAGTGAGTGAAGTAAAATCTCTCTCTCTCTCTCTCTCTCTCTCTCTCTCTCTCTCTCTCTCTCTGGCTGTGTGTTTAGCAGCAGTTGCCCTCAAAGCTTATCTCTATAAATGGATTTGTGTTGGTGCACTCGGAGATCTCAGTGTGATGTTCTAATCTGATTGACCACAACCCCAGAGAGCTGGACGAGTCAAAGAGCCAAGTGTGTGTGTCTCTCTGTGTGTATGCATATAGGTGTGTGAGGTGTCCATCTTGTGTCTTTGAGCTGGTATTCGTCCCCTCCGCTCTACATATTTTCAACTGAGCTTAGGGTCTTGTCGGGTGGAAAAACAGCTCCATGAATGTTTTGGTACAACTGTGTTTTTGAATCTGCAGCTGTATATCTTACACATGCAGAGGTCCACATGATGGACAGTCCATTACATCCTCAGATGAAGCAGAGAGAGGTGATCTACAGAAAACACACACACACACACACACACACACACACACACACACACAGACCTAGCACCTGGTCTGCCAGAGAGCCGGTGCAGTGCCAGGCATGATTTGTCATAGCTGTGTGTTGTGTTGCGGTGAAAACTCTTCGTGGTTTGTTCACTTTGAAGGTGAAGCAAATGTTCACCTCATGTTCTTAATGCTAATTTGAATACAAGAGTGTTTTTGCAGTCCATGTTAACCACAAACAGCGAGTGCTCTGACTACAAATATTAGTAGCTGTTATGGGCTTAATCTTAAGAAGCACTAAGAACTCTCTCTTGCCTCTGGAGGTGCATGGAGTCATCAAACTTTGAGATAACCACAAATGAGTTACGCAGAGTTTAACTGCCATTTGACATTTCACAAGCCAAATGTAGCATGCATCTTTTTATCTGAGTAACACTCATATCTATATAGTGTTTATCGCTTGCACCGTGGTAATCGCTCAGTGCAGGACTATGAGGAAGTGATACACTGGTGAATGCGGTCCTGCTTTCCCTCACATGAACTCTGAAATGAACAAACGATTGTGTTATTGTAGCTCAGAAAAGATAAGGAAATGTAATTATTTATAAAAAAAAGTGTGTAAGAAAACGGTGTTGAGGCGGGCGTTGTTGTTTGAATGAATCATTTCACCTTCAAGGCACAACCTGGTGACACTCAAAAATATATTACAGCTGTTACATTTTTCTGCCTCTCGGCTATCTTTTCTTACCTTTTTTTTAAGGGTCCAGTACCCGCTGGCTGTTTAGGACTGTCTCTGCAGCAGCACTGCCCAGACGCTGAGAAAAAGCACAAATGGTGACCCTTAGATAGACTACAGCTGGTTCCACACACAAAAGGAAGGGACTTCCCTAACAGTTAGACTTTATATACACAACTCGTATTCTGCATTCGGCAGCTTTTATGTTTTGCTGTGTTTTTCCTAGAGCCTGATGCTCCTCATCCGATTGCATTACAGGAAGGTTCTTCTATTATTCAGCAGTTTGCTTGATCTGATTCCACACTGTCAGACCTTGTATTATTTATTCATGATTTCTGAGATGATATGTGATTTTGAAATACTCCCTCACACTGCTTTCCAGGAACTGGGAGGCGTAAATTGAAAACTAAATTATACGCAGGATTACAGATATGATCTGTTTTGTCTCTCTTCTCCACTCTATTCGGACTTCTGAGCACAGACTCTTTCGGTCGTGCCATTATTTTGGCTGTCATGGCAATCCTCGAGCATGACAACTCATTTTCCAGGATGTCACAGAGCAAATGTTGACTGCCTGTTTTCATCGAGCTCCAGAAGGAAAAGGGGTGTATATGGGGAGGGCTGTAGGGGATGTGTCCATTCATTTGTCGTTACGGCTCAGAAAAAGAGAGAAACGGGGAGAGAGAACCCCCCCTTCCCTTTTGCTCGGCTAGTCAAGAAGGTCGCCATAGCAACCACTCGGCATGCTGGTGAAAACCTCGTATCTCCAAAAATGTCAAAGTTGCAACAGCAGAGAAAAGAAAACTTGTGAGCATTTAGTTTTTAGGTTTTTTTGGTTTTGGGAAATGGTTTCATATTCTCAAGAATGTAATCGACCCATTTTAAGTTTTCACCTTTCAGTTGAAGGTAAAACTGTACTTACGAGGTTTCCTCATGAAAATGCTGCCTCTGTATTCTTTGGCTGCTCAGCGTTCCTAGGTAGATAAATTTTGCTCCTAGTCCCCCCCCACCCCTCCCTCCATTCCCCCCTTACAGGCCTCCCGTCGGTAATAGCAGGGATTATATATTGGATGGCACCAACCTGCAATCTCTACTACAGTTTATGCACAGTATCTATTAGTATTTAAAAAAAAAATGAAAATAGATTGAAAGAGTAAAAAAAACCCATCCAGTGACATATAATCTATCTCTCTCTGGGATCAAAATAAATGTGTTTTGAAATGAGACAGAAAGAGGCTTTATGTAAAACTTGCCTCTAAATCTGGGCTGCATATGCAAATTTTTGCCGTCAGTAGATTTACAAATGAGGGGAACCTTTGTGTTTTCGAATGAGGTTGGCCTGGATAAAACGTGATGCGCACTAGGAGATTAGGAGATGGTGTCTGCTGGATTTGGAATGAACTAATTTGACTCTCCTGACTAATTTAAGAGTCATTTCTTCACCATGGTTATATTTTCTGACCATCTGCGTATCACCCTTGGGCACCTTCTTGGACTTTGCAATGTTCATACTTTCTTCTTCATTTCCATCAAAGCCTAATGGGATCAGTAGATTTGAAGGGTAATTTATAGAGGGTATATTTGCTGTATCACAATGCTCTAGGGTATCCTTACTACTTCAGCTCCTCCTCATTTGAGGAAACCGTTCTCTACTCTTAACTGAACCCTTGTCATCTTGCGACATACCGTTTCTGCTCAAAACAGGAACTACATCACCTCCAGCTTCTTTTCAGCCGTGCTGTGTTGTTAATTATCTGACACGATCTCTGTCCTTCTTGCTCTCTGCTTAAATAAAGGTGGTGATCGGGATCCCTTTAAGGCCAGCAGTGCCAGGCTGGCTGCTGCTCAGTAAGCCCCTGGAGGTGAAGCACTGAGACAACTCACCGCCGCCTGGATCCAAGGATTGTCTAAAGTCACTGGGCTGGAGAGCAGACCTCACTTCCCCACCTCCAGCTTCTGTCCACCCTCTCACTGACGACGACGACGACAATGTGACTACTGGACTCTGTCAGAAGCATGTGACCTGCCACGTGAACTATGGATCTGAGAATCAGCATACATTGAATCAACACTCATCCAGGTAATTTAGTCCACTGTGGCCTGCATACACAACACTGCATCAATGTACGTATTTAGCTACTGATATGAGCTTCTTATGAGTTCACACTTGAGGTTAGACTTTTTTTTATCACAAGTTCCTGGCATTTTTGTGGCTATTCTGTCACTTCTTCAATCTCAATCTGGTGATTCAAGGGTAGAGCGTGTTGTCTGTGTCAGCTGGTAATAAGGACCAAGAAATGGGAAGTTGAACAGTAGTTTGAAACGGTAGTGAGAACGGAGGACTGCGCAGTAGTGTACAGTGGTAAAACCAGCATTATTTAGACCGTGCATGCTGCAGCCGTTTTGAATATAAAATGGTATGGTTTGTATTCATGCTGTGTTAAATTCACAACCTGTTGTTACAACACATGCTCAGTGGCTAATAAAAGATTTTAGAACTGCAAAAGCCTCTCAACACACATGCTTTTGACTTTTCTTGTATTTAACAATCCCCTTCATTGTTGTGCAAATCAAATATTTTGGTCTCCGCCAAGCTGTTTAATGACTGGTGGAGGTGTTTGACCATGAAAAAATAAAGAAAAAAAGGAACATGCAGTAGATAGGAGAGTGGAAAACAAAGCCCGAATAATAAGACGGAAGGAAAGAGAAAGGAGAGGAGACTGTGTTTGTGTTAAAATGTGTGTCTAAGTCATTGTCTGTCCACATCTGTCTGCATGTGTACGTATCTTATCCAGGGTTTTTGTCAGGAGTGTGTGGCAGTCTTGTTCCCATTTCCGCTCTGGAGCAGAGCGGTACAGGAAGGCTGACTGGTTGGCTGGCTGCACAGGAAAGGAAACAGTCTCTATCAAACAGCAGATGGAGGACAGCATGTGCTTACACTGCAGAAACACACACGCATGCAATATACACACAGGCACGCGTGCTTGCAGTCCTACACACATAAGGAACTATGTGCAAGTAGCTTTTATCAAGAGTGTGACCCAGATCGCACATCACATTTGTTAGCTGAGGAGAATCTTATAGAGTTGTTGTTGAATGAGGAATATAGAGACGTTTCAAATGCACTTTTGAAATGTTTTCATAATAGCAAAGGATTTTTTTTTTTCCTGGAAGGTTGTTTTGCTCTCTAAGACTTTTTTCCGCCCTCATTGTCTTTACTCTTTACACAGCGCTGCAGTCCCCTGTAGCTCTTCAACCTTCAATTTTTATTCACCTCTGGAAAAAAGGGCTCACAGCTTCGTTTCGTTCACCAAACTGCAAAAAAATCTGATTATGTAAGGTTATGAAAAAGTATTTCAGATACCGCCATAACTTTTTCAGTAAACCCAATCTATCAAGGTGTACCTTGTACCTCTATCAAGGTACAAGCTCCTTGGGGCACCTTGTACCTTGGGGCTCCTTGTGTGAAGCTGTGTTTAGTTTTACTTTCTGGTCTCAGCAGAGCTGAGATTTTGACCCTTGTGGCCTTCAGGTCAAAAATATTTGTCTGCTGTTGAGATTCAGTGATACTCAACAATTCCTCCCTCTAACCTCCGAGTGGTGTGTATGCCTATGATTTTGAATAGCCTGTCATGCCTCTGTCAGGAGCTGTTAGTGGTGGGTCAAGCCTTTCCCTGCATGCCTGCCCGTCTTGCAGAGCTTTTGTCAGCAGCGTGTGAGGACTGGATGTTGCACTTCCTTTTTCTCAAGAGGGCAGGGAGTTCTCCGAGAGGCCTTCGACATAGTCATTTGCTCTCTCCATATGGTGTGTGTGTGTGT
This sequence comes from Anarrhichthys ocellatus, assembly GCF_004355925.1. Classification (NCBI taxonomy): domain Eukaryota; kingdom Metazoa; phylum Chordata; class Actinopteri; order Perciformes; family Anarhichadidae; genus Anarrhichthys; species Anarrhichthys ocellatus. Next base: position 5,402,734 of record NW_022280034.1, on the reverse strand, counting down.
GTGTGTCCTTTCTCATTCGTGTAACAAGGCTGCTTTAGGAGGAAGGACAATGCTGCTCACTATGGTTCCCAAGGCCTAACTGAATGACATATTTCTATAGAATTCAGGCAAAGACCAAAACAACAGGGTTACACAATCGTAATCAAAGTGCTGCTCAGTGATCCTGCGAAAGAGGATTGTGCAAAAATGTGTTCAGTTGGGGTTTGAGTTTGGGTAACATAACTACTGTGCTACCATTTCCAGTTCCTCCTAGGAGGCAGGCTGCTGCTCCAGCTTCAGTTACTCTAAACCTGGACTATGCCGGGAAAATACCAGTTATTTTGTACTTGTTTGTCAAACCTATTGTCGCCGGGTTTGTGATAAGGGAGCATTAAATGGTCTTCTTATTCTGATAGATGAAGTGTGATACTGCGGTTTTGCTATAGAAACCGGAGCTGTTTGACAGTAAAACCTTGCTTCACATGCAGACAGTCTGGGGACGTGTCAAAAACCAGTCCTCACATCCCTTTTCAAAGAGTCACAGGAGGGTTTTATAGCCTGCATCTGCACTGAGCAGACAGGTCTGCTCTATCTCTGCAGAGCAGCAGCGTGGGCCGTTCACTTATCCCTTCTGGTCCCACATCTCCTCTCCTCCTCCCCTCAGAATCAAGTGGCTTTTTGTTCTCCTGCAGCAGTGCTTATCACTCGTTTCTCCACCGCTGCCCTCCTCATCCTTCTCTCAGGGAACTAAAGGATATTTTGAGGGATGGATCTTGTCTGTCCTGCACATATCTCGAAGGGCTGCTGTTATCTCTGTGTCTGAAAATGGGGGTTCTATGCGAGATCCCCCGCTCTCGGGCTCCCTGGGGGTGGTTTTCTACGAGAGACAGATCTGTTTAGCCCCAGTCTCTGCATCAGCACTTATGTTAAATAAATCTCACGGCAGTAGAAAAGCTTTGTGGATTGTCATCATTACAGGCACTGACACTGCAATTAATTCAGATTCATTTGAGTGAAGTAGGTTTCTTTATCCCGCAGGATTTCTCAATTGCCTGTTATTTCTATGCTTGAATAAAATGACATATGAAATGAGCCATACATTCTCAGGGGAGGCAGTGTGGTTGGTTGTAATGCGCTCTAAAACCAGCCTCCCAGACACCATCTGAGTCAGCTGTTATGATTCTGTGTAGAACTACATTCTAATCTGTTTAATGCTTTTTATTGACCATTAAAACTGTCGAAAAAGGACCTCATGGATTTATGGTCAGTTGAAAGAGGTGATATGACCATAATGTGACCACCAGTCATCATTTTGTTTATTGTTTCAGATTTATTCTGATGTGTAAGCTTATAATCAGGAAGAATGTGGTTCCTGAATGGCTTATGTTTCTGCATTGAAGGAACCACACCGTCTAATCAAATTCATATCCATAGGATGTTATGAATTATAAAGAGTCCTGATAAAAACAAGGTCATTTAAAGTGAAATGACAGTATCTGTGCCTCATTTTCATATCTTTGTTCATTCAATGACTGTGGGTGATGAGAACATGTCTCTATCACTAACCAGGGCAAAGAGAGTGAGCCTCGAACACAAAGTTTTAACGGTATTCTGGTATCACGGTATACAGTCACGGTGTGAAGATTGGCACCGTGTACATTTACTTATCTACAATATTGAAAATAACTGACATAAGTGAGTATGTGCGAGTGAGTTAAAGGTACAGACGGGAGCAGTCTGCCTGCATTGCCGTGTTTCTACAGTTCATGTTAGTTGTTGATAACCATAGTTTATTATTTTCTATGCTCGCAGCTGATGTTATTTTTCATTTAGTAGTACATTTAACATTCTATAGCGCCGCTAACATATAAACTAACATGTTTCAGTGTACGGCTTATATTTTGTGAGACTAGTTTGACATTTTGGGAAATACAAATATTTGCTTTCTTGCTGAGAATTAGGTGAGAAGATTGATGCCGCTGTGAACTTGTTTATTTCCCCAAAAACACTTAAATTAACAAAAATATTCTACCATCTAAGTTAATGTTAGGCTGTGGCTCACTTGCGTTTTAGCTCGTGTGTGCATGCTTGAGAAGAAGTTGTGAAGACGGGAGGAGGTTTGGTGTCTCCAAATTGCACACATAAAATGAGAAGTTACACGCAATGCTCTTTTTTTTTTTTTTTTTTTTTTATCGACTGCTTCTAAAAGGACACTCCAGCTGAGGCTAATTGCTCAGCTAAAAGGAATTTTCATGGGACTACTCTCTGTGTTAGTTAGTGGGAATTTATAGCCTCAAAGACAAGTATTTCAGATGATTTATGTTGAATTAAAGTTGTTTTTTTTAAGATGTAGGATCATATTCATCCTTGCTTACTACTAATTTCTGACTACTAGTCATAATCAGAAAAACATGACGATAACACCCATTTTGACAAATACCAGAAACCATTTGAAAAATGTAGGTTCAACATATACTTAGAGTAGACAAACCTAAACGACCCTCGTCTCATATTTAATTCATAAAAACTCATTAGTTTACCAGTGTACAATGTTACACGTTTGTCCTCCTCTTAATGGCCCTACAAGTTAAGCTGTAAATTCCCCATACATCACCACACTGACAGGCTCCCAGCTTCATACACAATCCCTTCTTCTTCTTCTCTGTCCCTCCACATGTCGCTCACGCTAATACCTGCTCATAGCACAGCGCCGGTAATCACAGAGTGCTGGGTGATAATGAGAAGTGTCACAGCGGCGGTTCCGTCATTTCCAGCCCAGCTGCCGTGCATTACTGCGGCTATCGACGGCTCTGGTTCCAGGCCATAATTGCTCTGCCTCTGAATGGCAGATGGGAGGAGGTAAATCCCAGAGGTGTCAAGGTGGGAGAAAGATGGATGCCTCTGTGTTCAATGCTGTCAGGTCTGCAGGTGTAAGGGGCCTGGAGGACATGATGAGACCCTTTAAGGGGGCGATTGTCACCACACATGATGGAGCACTAGTGGAATGATTTCTGGCACGGTGGTCCGTGTGTTTCCCAAGGATCCCCCGCTGAAGCGTTTGCGTATTTGTGGGTATGCGTGTGTCTCCATGTGTGTGTATTTCATGCCAAAAGGCTAGGCAGTGTAACTGTGTATGCCAACTGTTAGCAGATTTGGGAAAGAAATGTATGCTTGTGCAGACGTGTAAGTCTGTGGATCTGAAGTGATTTAAAGACCTTTTGGCTCCTTTACAGAGAGAGAGAGAGAGAGAGAGAGAGAGAGAGAGAGAGAGAGAGAGA
>NW_022280034.1:5368820-5399467 GCF_004355925.1 Anarrhichthys ocellatus | reverse complement strand
AGAGAGAGAGAGAGAGAGAGAGAGAGAGAGAGAGAGAGAGAGAGAGATGGCATTTGCTAGTGCAGGCTGCAGTAAATATTTACTTCCAATTACGCTCATGGTTTCCACGCCTTACCAGAACGTGACAGTAGCTTTCAAATGCTTTAACTGCTAAAGAGATTAATTTATGCACTAAATGAAAGCTATGCTGGAATTATTTTTAACTAATATGCAGCAGCTAAAAGCTCTTATTTCCAGTGAGGACTACACTAATGGCAGTGCTTTCAGGGTTAGATACCGTGGCCGTGCCGCCATATCTCAGTCAACAGGATGTTATTGCCTGAACCTGGCAACCAAACCACAGCTTCTTTTTTTTCCTCTCTGTTCTTTTATTCAGTTTCTCTCCTGCATGCAACAATAACGGCAGTATTCACACACACACACACATATGCATTTTCTCCCACGTTCAGCTAAGATCTCCGTGGTGGGATGGCCCGTTTTGTTCCCATAGAGGTGGAGGGCTGACACTGCAGAGCGGAGCCAGCGGGTCTCCAAGGTCATTACCACTGCTACAGCGTCTGGGCGCCCTGGGAAGGAGGCAGGAACTGATTAATGGCAATGCTAGGAGGAGCGCAGGAGGGGAGGAGCCCGGATTGGCAAGAGAGCAACGCTGCAGAGTTGTTGCTGTATAATGGTGCTATAGATGTTGCTAGTGTGAGATACTGCAGTGTGACACAGTACTACAACTATTCCTGATGATACTATTAATAATATTAGTATTCTTTATGAATTTTTGTTGGATTTTCAATCGGGAGAATTAAGATGATGGAATGATTTTGATTTTATGGACTCATTCTTAACTTAAATGCAATCAATTACTTCTTACTAATTACATGCTGAAAAAGTTATTTTGTTATTGAACTTGTCACATTTCAACAAAAATATCAAATTGACATCACCCATTACAATTACCTTATGCTTGATCCGGTCTGTTTGTTATTGTGTCATGTGACTTGTTGCCGGAAGACGACGGTGGAAATGTTGGAGAGAGGATGTTGACATACTTTTTTGGACACAATAACAAACTTACTCGATCAAGCGAACGGTAAATAAAAGGTTGAAAAATACCAAAGTTATCCTTTAAAATAAATTACATTAACATGAACAATTTACTAAACACTAATACATGCTTAATTGTCTCTTAAATGTGTTTTTGCCTGCACCCAGGATTCACATTATCAGGTTTTCAGTGTGTGTCGGTATGCCAGGTTTTCTTTTTTAAATTCTCGATAAAGCCGACGTGTTCAACATCCCACAGGTGCCATGTTGGTGGCACTACTGCTGGTCAGGTTACCATAAGAACACATTGTGAAGAACAGTGTTATGTGTATCTACATTTACAAAATCTTAGAACGGATAATGAATCGTTTGTCACAGTCTGAATTTAGATTATTGATGTAATCTACAGGAATCGGTGGATGAGTTTAGAAAGAGCAACACTGATCACCCTGTCCAACTAGGTTACATTGCTTTGGAAGCAGTTGCACATCTGTGTGAGCAGATGGACACTGCAGCTCCATTTCCTCAGTTAAGACTGTGTATGTAGTGCACTGTCCTTTAAATAGCTAACCCGGCCGTGGTCTACACACTGCAGCTCCCCAAAGGCAGAGAGAACCGAGAGAGAGATGTGGTGATACGAGGACGACCAGCTGAAATAGAAAGCAAGAACGTGTAAACTTCCTGCAGTCTTCTCGTTAAAACTGACTGATTTAAAGTTTAAACCTTTACCCTGCTCTATTTCCCTTTTTTTAAATTTATTTTTTTTAGAGGTTTTCTTTATATCGTTAAGATTACAGTTGAAATCCAAACACATAGAGTTCTAAGAGTACTCCAGTGGTTTTGTATTGCATTTCAGTAAAGTTAGGTACATTTGTTATTGTACCAATATGTTCTTAAGCCTGTAGTACTGTGCAACATATTGGGAAATCACACATACTGTATAAAACACACACAAACACAAATTCTATAACGTCACGCTCTCCCTAACACGTCTCCCACATTTTCTACACCTTTCTGCCATGGTAACCAAATACTACAGAACAAATTTGACACCTGTTTCTGTAGACACAGAAACGAAAATAATATAGCATCCAACCACGACGTGACTCGCCATCGCACCGATCAGCTGTTGTAGCTTTGTCCTATAAAAAAGGCTTCACTATTTTGCTCACCGGGGACATTTTGGTAGCACCTCAGCGAGCGAGCCGCTAACTAAGAGAAAGGAAGGATGAGTATGTATCTGCCTGGCCACATTTATCATAATGTTTCTATGTGCATTTAGAAGTCTGTATAAAGGAAAAGTTTGACATTTAACAAAGTCTGGTTTTGCGTTCTCTTCTTTGATGAGAAGATTGATACCTCTCTCAGATCTGTCTGTTCAATTTGAAGCGACAGTTAGGAGACTGTTTGCTTAGCTTAGCATAAAGACTGGATGCAGGAGGAAACAGCTAGCCACACAGCTTGTCGCTTTTTACCCTTTTTATGGACTAAATAAACAAGATATAACATGTTGATTAGTCAGGTTTAGAAGTGCTGGTAGCCAGACCGATTTCTTTTTTGCCCTGGTTCCAGTCTTCATGCTAAGCTAAGCGTCTCCTGGCTGTAGCTTCATAATAACGTAGAGATGTGGGAATGGTATCGATCCTCTCATCCAATTCTGTGAGGAACTGCACAGAAGGCTTTAGGTTACTGGTTTCTTTTCCTCTAATAAGCCATCTTGCAGGTTTCAGTTATAAAAAGAAAAAATAAACCTAGTCGCCTAAAGGGTAAACAGTCTGGCAGCTTTTTCCTCAGAGGACACAATGTACCTACTGCCCACTCTCCCTATCATATCGCCCCTACGCCCACCACCCATTTTCCGAATTCCCCAGCTGATGTATTTGAAGGGACAGAGCGACTGTGCCCAGAGAAACCACATTCAGCGGAACTGACAGTGCTCTGTCTAAGGGACGACACAATGCAACGGAACACCGTGTTCCTGTCAGAGGCAGAGACGGACAATTTCTCCGTCTTATCTTCTAATTGTTACGAGCTTGTCATTTTTTTTTGATGGCTAGGTTTCTGAGGCTAATTATTGAGACAAAATTGTAGATCTGCAAGGGTATGATTATGTCACTTTTCACAACTCGGACTGAAAGAATGAGAGAGCAGGGAAGCACACCACAAAGGAAAACACAAGACCATAGGGATGTATAGCTCATCCTCACAAACAACACACTGTCAGGCAAGAACATTTATCAGCTGTCTGGATTGGGACTGAAAATAACACAAGATTCAGTTTGTTCGAGTCAGAATTCCCACTCTGCCTTCTTCATGTTTGGAGCAAGGATAAAGAAGCAAAGAGAGGCCTGCTTGTATTCTATGTTGCTTTGTGATATTCTGATATATGTACATGTGTGCGTGTCCGCATTTTTTGCTTGTATGCTGTCAGGATTGTAGGTATTTAGAGGCGGCAGGTTGTAATCAGTGGAGACAGAGATGTGAGTCACACAGCGCATACCAGGTGCTGCAGGTCTCTATGAACACATGACAGCGGCTGAGGTGTTGTCATATACAGTATGTAAGCAGGGCTAGGTGATACTTTTCTGGTATGGCAAGAAAAAAAAAAATGCATATTGGATATTGACATTTAAAGTTAAAGTTTATACGTGTTGAATTTGGTCCCAGTGAAAGTTGCTGTACTCTGTGTTTTGCTTTTAACCCACTCACTCTGTGTGCTGTTTGCCACAGTGTCATATGGGTTGGTAGTTCAAATCCAACACATAGTGGACATTGTTAGCTAATGTGGGTTGTCGTTCAAAGTCTGTGGCTGTTCCTGTATTTGTGTGGAAGGCTGTTGTCGTGCTCTTAATGCATCTGTGTTTGGTGAAACAGTGACGTTATTTTATGCAAATACAGTTTAATGAAGCAATATGATTGTATAAATATATTGTTGTATGAAAACAAGTTATACAAATATGCAGACGGAGAACCAACGTCATTCTGCACAGACATGGTGTGCAATAATGGAACCTGAAAGTATACATTTCTCCCTTTTTATGTGCTGACTTTTTCTCAAAGGAATGCACAGGACTGTAGCAAAAAGAAACATGCAATTTTAAGTACATCATACAAATGCTTTAATCATCTATGACTACATTTCTGTTATATATTATTTTAGTTTTTCACAGAACAATATTAAGTAAAAGGATAACAACTTCATAATCACAATGCAATCCACTCAATCGCTCTCCTGTAGCTCAGCAAGGAAAAACAATAAGGGATTTTTTTTATTAAAAACACTACATTTGGAGGATACCTATTTGATTTGGCTAAGTCATATATCTCTTACTTTCATTGGAATCATATCAAGAAGGGATCGCCTCATGGCCAATATGGAGAGGATAAGATGAATGAGTACACTCACATATTCTGATAAGTCTGCAGTGATTTAAGTTCATTGTTCTTGTGTTCTAATTTCATTGTATTTAATTGGTGTTGGAGGTCCTGTCAACACAGTTAAGGCCTCCCATTCTGCAGCCCAAGTCGATACTGACCCAGTGTGAGACAGGGAGAACTCTATGCTTTCCAAGACACACTTGTAAATGTCTCCTATTGAAAAATAAGGACGCCTTAGAACTTCCCCAGCGCTGACATCTCCCATGACCTATTTTTAATATGGCTGATTGCTGGTGGGTAGCTACAGAGTGCTAAATGGAGAAAAGACAATACACAGATGATAGCTGTGTGCCCAGAGTCTGACCTAAGCTAAATGATGACTAATGCTAATAGTCTAATTTGAGACCCATGGTCTTGACTGGTTTATGCTGAGTGAGGAGAAATGGAGAAGTCGAGATAAGATATCCCGAGGAATGGGAAGCAGTGTTATTTATAGTTATTCTAGGGACATTTCCCCTTAAAGACGGAAGAAAGGAAGTTGGCGTTCTCCTCAGAGATGCTGAAGAGATGCAGACTGGAGACCACTGCAAAGACAAGCTGGGAAAAGCTGGAGAGCAGTGGGGGGAACGGGCTTTGGTCCCCCAGGGACAGGGTGACATCTCTAGAGGTGATGGAGGGGAAAGAGGAAGCAGGGAACTTTACCACAAGACAGCCTTAGGACTAGCTATGAGCAGTCTGCTGGCTGTCCCCATTGAGCCATCGAACACACAAATAAACAAACAGACTCAGCATACATAAATTTCATTGCAGCATGTGTAGCGGAAAGTCCCAAACGGCACCATAAGTGAATTTCCACATCACAAAACCTCAAGTCCTATACACAAAGTCCTGCCCTAAGGATTCACATACACACTAACTCGGCTCAATAACCTCCCCCTCATCCAAGCTTGCGACATTTGCAGAGAGAGCCTTAAAGAGGGAGGAGAGCTGGAGAAGCGGGTAGGACGCTGCTCCTCTCCTCTCTTCTCTCATTAGAATTCTCTCATCAGTCTCCCCCATGGAACGGAGGGACATGTCAGGGTTTATTAATCGCTCCAGGAAATATTATTGACCTGGACCTTCTGCTCCCTCTCTCCCTGCTGCAGTCAGTGTCTCTGCTCTGCTGTCTCCACATTCCACCGGTGTCCTGTCTGGACACATTATAGGACACTGCGGCACAGCGTGGAGGCTTCAACACACAGTGTCTTCATTGACTATGCACTTGGCTTGGGCTTTCTTTTCACCGCAGCTGCAAAGCACCACACACACCTGCAGCCTTGGGGAGACGAAGCACACTCTGCTCTGCTTCATTATGGAGTGATAGCAGCTCTGTGCTGGCGTTCATTGCTTGGATTCCAACTTTTGTGGAAAAAATAAATAAAACAACACCTTTTAAAACTGCAAAAATCTCAAGGATTATTGGTTGTCAAACCTTACCAGCAAATTTCAAAAGAAAAAGCGGTGTGTAAATCAATGTGATGTGAAACCCATTCTGAATGCTCAAACGCTAGAGTCGATCAGAGATGCTCCTTTATCCTCCCTCCTCTGCATTCTTCTACCGGGAGAAAATGAAGGAATGATCAGAGTCATTCAGCTGAGACTCCTCGATGTCACTGTGTGTAGGGGCTCTGGACAGAGCTCATGGCGCTGTGTGTGTGTGTGTGTGTGTGTGTTGTGATTTCACTAAGACCCTGCACATGCTAGATCCTGGAAATCACACGTGGCAAATCACACATTGCCACGGAGGAAATGGCTGAAAGCTGTTGTCAGCTCATCAACTTATCCGAGTGGCATTCACTCAAGTTCTCTTTGCTCAATCTGATAATGCCCCGATTAAAGCATGAGCATATTCCTTATTACAGTAGTAAGGAGCATTGAATTAGGTAAGCATGGAATGGTTACAATAATGGTATTTGTGGACATGTGTTTTTTCTTTAATAGACATTTAAATCAGAAACATAATGATGTTTCCTTGGCCTGGATGTTATCTTTTGAATTTTTTTTCTCAATGGGTTGGTGCGAGTGTTATCGGGGCCAGGCTTGTTCTTCAAATATTGAAGTATTGTGCCCCCATGTGGACATGTTAGGCATTACAGTGTGAGCTTTATGACAGGGCTAATGAATGACCAGGATGTGAGAGTGTTGTTCCATTGTGTCTCCATGAACTTTGCACCGATGAGCACATTCCTGAAAGCAACCGTCATAATTAAAGAAATATGCCTCAGATCTGTCAATAGCTTTTGTGTTCCCTAAATGGCGAAATTATCCAGCTTCCATGTTAGCATGAGTCTTTACTTTGCAGACATGCCTGGCACTAAATTCAATATCCTCCATCATTTTGTTTTTCTGCAGCCACAATGGTCCCACTTCTGTTTTTGGTGGCAACCACAACAACATCCAATTCCACCGGCAATGGCAACCATACACAAGGTAAGCGTAATAACAAGGGCGATGCACCTCGACATGTGAGACTAAACAACATTGAACGATTTGAGCTAGCAATAAAATCCCATTGCCAACCACTGCAGTCATCACTTTTCCCTAAGATATGATTATTATGTGTCTTGCAGCTTGGTAACAGCCTTTTCTACAGCCTCGTTATTACCGGATCACAATTACCTTCAGCAGCTCTGGACTGTAATTTATGGCTCATTGTGCGTCTTTATAAACACAGCTAACAGTTGGCTGTGTGGCCGTGACTCTTGGCTGAGTCGCCACTCTTTGAGCCTCTCATTTTCTGTCAGACAGTACGAAATGAGCTGATGCTTATCTCTGTAGACAACATACTGCAGAGGCCAGTTATTAAATCAGACCTGCGAGCAGAGGAGTACATCCGATGTGCCAAGTATTGATTTGTTTTAATGCAATATACACATGGCTCAAACACATTAATGCAGCCACTCATTTGCACACTCAAACATATACACGTATATCGTCGCCCTGCTCCGTCTTCCTGCTTCTTTGTTGACGGTGCTCCCTGACCCCCCCCCCTCTGCTTCTCCACCGTCCTCAGCAGACGTTCCATCCCACAGCAACCACATCCTCCCCACCGTGCTGGTCCTGTCCCTGCTGCTGCTCATCATCGCACTGCTAGCCTGGTACTTCCTCAGGTAAAAAAAATCTCCCACCCTTTGCAAGGACTCACCCACCTCACCTCATCCCCTCCCAGGGCCTCGCTGACTGGCTGTGATCTGGGCTCCAGGGGGCAGAGCTCAGGGTGACAAACACTTCCTCCTTTAGTCATTGAGGCGGAGCCCAGTCAGGAAGTGCTACTAGCTGACTCCCTCTCATGCTTAGAGAGAAGAGAGCAGGCAGCCAGGCTGTGACAGTGGACCTAAACGGGCAACAGAAGAGAACAAATTCTGAACCACATTCGGACTAGAGCACTGTTTTTCCAAGACATCAGCTAATGAGAAAGAATAGCTTTTCAAGTTTAAGATGGTAGGTTGGATCGGCTTTTGTTCATGACTACCTACATAATTTGGGAGATCTTCAAGTATTTTGTAGCTCTGAGTTTAAAAAGAAAGTTAAACTTATACAGTGGCATCATTGTTATTCTCATTTTATTGTATTTTTTTTTTCTGGCAGGTTAAAAAACCAGAGAAAAGCAGTCGTCACAACAGTTGACAAGAAGATACCAAATGGCATCTTGGAGGAACAAGGTAACGTTGTTGTAAATTGGACATTTTTAGAAAGAGCGAGACAGATTGTAGATTGTGAGCGTGACAGTCTGGCAGTCAAAGGAAGCATAATGAGAATGCCAAAGAGAGAGACGTACAGAAACATGAGGCAAAGAAAGAGAAAGAGGTTAAGAAAGACAGTAGGAGAGCTTTATGTATTGCCCCCCCCCCCACTGCATTGTGGTTGTGTACTTCCTGTGCTTAATATGAGGAACAGAAATGTGTTATCATCACCACCTTTTATTACTTTTTGACACCGCATGTAAAACGTTCGGTTGTCGGCTTTGATCTGCATAATTTAAGCAAAGAGCCGATCAAGTGTGAAGTGTGTTAACAGCAATTGGGCTTTACAGGAAGCGCCGCGTCTTGAGGAGCTGCAAGTGTTCTTTAGGAAGTATTCTCTTATCTGACATTACAATGGAAAGTACAGAGCAGGTTGTATTCTTGCAGATAGGAATGCAACTAGGATATATAGCTGGGAAAACACACAGCACACCCAGAAGTGTCTGTAACAAACACGGAGCAAATATCGAGGTATAAGCTGAGCTGCTAATTACTGTGATCGCAAACATGACACACTGCAGAAGGGTCTTATGTTGGTGCACAGTAACTGCATTCTGTTTTATGAGCATGATGTCGGCAGAATGAATCAAATGCTATATTTAATAAGATTTATTGTTTTGCCTTTATGACTCTACGTGTGTGTGTGCTGATTTGATATGTGTTGTGTTTTAGAGTTTGGATACAGTACTGAGTCCTTATACACCACTGTGCCACCAGGTCAGGTATACAGTTCAGGGTGGCGGTATCAGAACCCTCATGTTACTAACACTCTTCTTAGTATTTTATTTAACCTACATTTTCCAAAATTTTGAGTGCTAACAGAATGCCTTGAGGGGTGTCCGGAGTGCTGTAAGTGGCTTCTCCCTGGGGTCCTTTGCTGTTCTAATGCCTGGTGATGATCATCGAATACTCGCATCCCTTTTTTAAAATTTTTATTAAGGTGTTGGCAAACGCACACCAACATGTGTTAAGATTTTAAGTCAGTTTGGTCTTTTGATGAGCTGTTTGTGAAGATCCTTGAAGAGTAATTCAATAAGCGTATCGTCTAATTCAGTGATTCCCAACCAGGGGTACTGTAGAAACTAAAGTATATGTCCGTGTATGGAGTCATGAAGGATATATGAACGCTACGTGTTGCTACTGAGATTGAGGGGAAACTGGTTAGCAAGTGAACTAAGAGGTTAGTTTAAAAAAAAAATAAAAAAATGGATACTTCCATCTAGTAGTTGTAAAAAAAAATATTCGAGCAAACAGCTTGAGCACTTTCAGTTGTATGAAAACATTATTGTAACAACTAGTGTTGGATAACAGCAGGTGGTGTCGTGTGTCATCTGACGGGGCTACATCTGGTTGGGAACCACTGGTCTATTGAAATCCAATCCTGTTTTAGAATTAATTTCTCTGAGCCGATCATTAAGTAATAATGAAATAATTTCGTTATTTTCACAGCATATAATTCGGCACTGTGGTATTAAACTCTATCAGTCCGGCAGGGATAATAAAACCACTGACTGTTCTCCCCACAGAGCAACAGACGGTGGTCCTTCTGCCCAGGTCCCCTTCGGCCTCGAAGACCTACTTCCCCATGCCGGTGGATCACCTGGAGGAGGAGCAGAGGCTCCGCTCTGCTGACGATGGCAAGCTCTTCAGGGAGGAGTACAACGTAAGCAAAAAGTCGTCTGTGTTCTGAACAAAGTGCTGGAAGTCGTCTTTTTTATCAGGCATCTGCGGTTAAAGCACTGAGTCATTGCGGTGCATACATTCAGCAATGGCAGCATCTATGTTTTACTCTATTTAACCCTCAAATATATTTTTTCATTTTAATCAACAATTACCGAAAACAACAAAATACCTAAATTGTTATTATTAATATGTAACTTTGTGTCTCCAAAATGTCAAACGCATTTTATTGCTTTTTTTTGTGCCTTCAATTTGCGGCAACAAAACCACCAACAAAATATCTAAAATTGGAGTTAACGGGTTTTCCCAGTAGAACTGTAATAAGCTGTGTGTTCATGAGAAGGCAGAGGATTCAGACTTATATGTGTATTTTTTGTGTCACATTGTCTATATGACACATACTGTACGCATACAACCGCACACCCATGAAAAATACCCTTTTGTGAATTGGTGGCTATGATTGGGTATCTGAGTCAAAATATACATGACTCATGTAACTGACTCATATAACACTTGAGTATAATTTTATTCAGTTTGTCAGCACAGACAGAGGAAGTTGCTTTTAATGGAGGACTGTTTACTGTAGGTAGCAGAGGAAGTGCCTACATCGAGCCTGAACAAAGCCTTACATACAGCGGAACACAATGCACGGGTCATGAGCAGTTAAAAGTCAGTATGGGAGGTTGTGTAGAACGTAACTTAATTTTGATTTGCAGTCCTTGCCAGGGGGTAATGCACAAGGGACGTCTGAGGAGGCCAACAAGGACAACAACAAGGAGAAGAACAGATACCCCAACATCCTTCCTTGTGAGTTTACTTTCTGTTCTGTAGCAACTAGATCTTTTTTGCCTCACACCCAGAGCTCACAGTTTCCTGCCTGTGTGTGCGCACGAGTGTCTTTGGTTCTTTATGAGTCTTAGTCTCACTTCAGATTCAGTAGATCCTCCCCCAACAACTCATGTATTCATTCACAATGAAACACCTCGGCCCCGAGAGTTTCCTCACCCTTCTCTCTTTATACAGTTGCAGTTCCTGTCACTCGTCTCTGTCTCGTTAATATTTCATTGCGTTATTATTTGTCCTTACCCATGCATTCTAATGTTTCAAAGGATTGGATTAAAGGTTTGATACCACTTTCATGTCTGTTCGGATCTCTACAAAATCTGTACCAAAAATTGGCAACTTAGTGCTTTATGAAACAGTATACCAGTTATAATTTCCTGTACGATATTCATTTTCAAATTCCGCCATACTTGTGAATGACTGCGATGATGACTGCTACGGAAATCTCCGACTGCATTGAGAGGGGGGGGACCCTACTAACGGCGTACCCTTCTCACTCATGATTACAATTAGTAAACCACAAATAACTCTCTTTAATGGCACACATCAATTAGTACTAAACCTCCCGTAAAATGGCTTATTATGTGCCGTACAATTTGTTTGCCAGAAGCTGTGGCCAGGCAACCGTCGGAGACTGCTGTGTTCCCAATTATTTCCAGTCTTCATGGAGGCTGTAGCTTCATATTTACCGTTCGAACATGAGAGCGATATCCATCTTCTTGCCTAACTCTCGGCATGAAAGCAAATGCATGTATTTCCCAAAAAGTCTAACTATTCCTTTAACGCTCTCTATAATAGTGTAATACTCTCTGTGTTGTTTTTCTGCTGCAACCCTCTAAACCTTCCGATGGTATTTTCACCAACAGATGATCATTCCAGAGTGGTGTTGACTCAGCTGGATGGGAATCCCTGTTCAGACTATGTGAATGCTTCTTACATTGATGTGAGTTATGCTTTTTCATCATCCTGCTGAACACGATACATTCATTTGTAAAATAACAACACTCAATGTAGCAAAATAACAATTTATTGCCTGATTTGTTGTGACTGAATTTGATAAATCAGGTTGATGGTTGCGAACAGTCTCATCTCAAAAGTTGTTTTTCTGAGCATTTATTAAGGAATTCTCTTCCGTGTTGTCATGAAATTTGGTTTAAAAGATTTATTTCAATTTAATTAACACTAGAATTACGGCCTCGCAATTCAATGCCTCACGTTGCAGTTTACATCCATGTCTCCAAAATGTCATAACTTTATCATTTTATTCTATTAGACAAATATTATTAATTATTAATTCATATTGTTGCCACGGCCGATGCGGCGTGGAGGCCTAAAAATGATTGACCTTGGAAACAGCAGTTGAAGAGACAATCTCACCACAAAGTCCATTAGTAGCTGTTCTGCAGCTTTACATTTTTAATTAACTTAATATTCATCTCCAACAGGGTTACACGGAAAAGAAAAAATTCATAGCAGCACAAGGTAAGATATAGTGCACTTGGAAAGGAAATGCATAATTATGTTATCTATATATATATATTACTAATTGTATGTCTTTATAAATCATGTGTTATTATAATCATTTTGTCTCACAGGTCCAAAAGAAGACACCGTAGCGGATTTCTGGAGAATGATATGGGAGCAGAAAGTAGCGACTGTTGTCATGCTGACAAATCTGAAAGAAAGGAAAGAAGTGAGTGATTTTTATTTCTAAAAATGTGTCTCAGCCGCATGACGAGCTCCAGGGTTTCTTCTCCAGTCAGCTCTCTGCTCTGATTTCCCTGGGATGGGGGGGGGGGGGGGGGGCAAGCGAAAAGGGGTTAATGGGGCATCACAAAAAGATTTGAGAAGAAATGTGCTTCAAATAGATTTCATTAGTTATGGTCAAAGGTGACACCGCGGAGTTTTAATTTAAACAATTCATTTCACACCTGTAAGCTGGACCTCTGACATCTCGTTTTCTCCGCCATAATTGCTCAGCCCTTATTGTGAACCAGAACTCCCTCTCTGAACAAGGAGAGAGGGAGAAAGGCTAAAAAGATCAATAAGAAGAGAATTGGCGAAGATTTAAATCGGCATGTGGAAATCGATGGCTCCATAATGTGTAATGAAGTCCTCCACGGCAGTATCATCATCACCCAGCGAGGACTTCTATTGACTTCACTTACACTAATCTGGACTGACTGTCTGTGAAATTGAAGCGTAATTACCTTTTAGTAAAGCTCACCTTTGTGAAGTCACGCATTTGACGGGAGCCATTTTGTTGCTTGAAAGAAAAAGCCTTGAATACGTTCCAGAAGAACAACTCGTTTATGCAGGAGGACTTTATCACTGACTCGCGGCTGTCATCTCTCCCCAGGACAAGTGCCACCAGTACTGGCCCGATCAGGGCTGTTGGAGCTATGGGAATGTGAGGGTGGCGGTGGAAGACTTCACTGTCCTCGTGGACTACACCATACGCAAGTTCTGCATACAACATGTGCGTTTAAAACAGTGCTCGTGTAATAATTACTGTGCCTCATAGAAATTGTATTTTAACAGGAACATGGGTGTTCGTGTTTGTGAAATATGTTGTATACATGTTAATTCTAAATTCTAAGAAGCACAGGACACATAATCCAGATTGCCTATGCAGTTGTTTTTAATACTGTTAACTGTGTTTTTCTGCCTGCGTTTGTGTCACTATGTAGCAAACCAGCGATGCCGCTAAGACTCCCAGGCTGATCACCCAGCTCCACTTCACCAGCTGGCCTGACTTTGGAGTTCCTTTCTCCCCCATCGGCATGCTCAAGTTCCTTAAAAAGGTCAAAGTGGTCAATCCACCCTTCGCTGGGCCTATTGTGGTCCACTGCAGGTACCGGAGCGCTGAGCTATTTTGCTGTTGTTTACTTGGATCTAGGCGCTTTTGCCTGAACATCACTTTTAAATGGTTTTAATTATCCAATTTGTTTCTATGGAGTTAAATATCTGCTGGAAAACACACTGTGAGCTATGTCTGGAAACATTGTGAGTGACTACAGCACTACATTTGTTTTCAAGCACAGACGTCACTTTGTTTCACTGCTGTTGTCTGCTAACATGCGAGCATCGGCTGAGGGTCGTGGTTTGTTTTGTGTCTCTGCAGCGCTGGTGTCGGGAGGACAGGAACCTTCATCGTAATTGATGCCATGATCGACATGATGCACGCAGAGCAGAAAGTTGATGTGTTTGGGTTTGTCGCTAAGATACGAGAGCAGCGCTCACAGCTCATTCAGACAGATGTGAGTTGGACACAAGTTCCCTCCAATGTATCCCTCCTCAAACATCTCTAAAATGTAAATTGTTGCCTATGCATAGTGTTTGTGTGTTCATCGGTTTGTGTGTATTCCCACCTCAGATGCAGTACTCATTCATCTACCAGGCCCTGCTTGAATACTACCTCTACGGAGACACGGAGCTGGACGTGTCTTCTCTGGAAGGACATCTGCACAAACTGCACAACACCTTTGCAAACGGTGACCGGGTCGGCCTAGAGGAAGAGTTTAAGGTACGATCTGTTACATCACATTCTGACCCACAAAAGATCACATTTAAGCAAATATTAAGTATGTTACTCGCCAAACTGAGAAATGGCTTAAATACCAGGAGCATTTTGTTAAAACGTCCTCTCTTAATTTTACTAACAATGATAGAAAAATAAATACTATACAACTGTTGAGTTTAAATCCATCAGACTTCATGTAACACTATTAGATTCATATTTTTATTTCATAATGAGTTTTTATTTTATTTTATCAAATATATTTGCACAACAAAAACAATTGAGCAAAGAAAACCATCTCAGGCAACTGAAGAGAGTTTTTACACCATCTTTAGTTGGTGCTTTTCCCCATTGTCCCTCAGCAATTAGACACAGAAACTAAAAAATACACAATAGATTAGTTCCTCCAGAGCCATATTTGCTCCATGTGCAGACAAAAAACAGGCCATTTAACATGTGCCGTTACCTACATACAGTATACTTACAAAGCACTTGTTTGAAGCCCATTGTTGTTGAAAGGTGTTATAGATATAAACTTTATTCGTCACTGAAAAATCTATTCTTACTAGGGCCTTTTGCCAGAACCTACTGATTTACTTCTAGAATCTTAAACTCAAGCCTTAAATAAATAAATCCTTCTCATTCTTCTGATATTTGTACAATGATCCGCTAACTTTCATCTACTAATTGTGATTTATAATTCACAGCGTAACTTGTTGTATTACCCTATTTAGATTTGGGAATACAAGGATGGTGGATATTTGCAGGTTTGTAACATTTTTGTTTGCTTTGATTTCTGCCCAGAAACTGACCAACATGCGAATAATGAAGGAGAACATGAGAACGGGGAACCTTCCTGCCAACATGAAGAAGAACAGAGTTCTGCAAATTATTCCATGTAAGAAAGAAGGAAACCCAAAGGACAAAATGCATCTGATGCCTGTTTCATGTAAACTGGTGGAAGATTCAATTAAATTAAATTCATTTTGTGTAGCCATTTTGAGAGCAGTAAGCAGAAAAATGATGGGAAAATTACAACTACTACTAATAATAACAGCAGCAGTGGATTTTGACCTCCAGATTATTTTGTCTGTCAGTGTCACTATGTTTAGAATCTGAACATCTGTTTCCAATCTTGTGCTTTCTTTCTCAGGGAGTCACTCCGGCCACTTTGTGTACTTGATACTCTGTGAACATGTTTATAAGCTGCGTCATTCCAAATGGTTTTGAAGAGTTTCCTGTTCTGTTCTCATTTCAGATGACTTCAACAGAGTTATTCTCTCCATGAGAAGAGGTCAGGAGTTCACGGACTACGTCAATGCATCTTTTATAGATGTAAGCACGTTTTTATTCCCTAATTGCCTTCCTTCTTGCATTTAATACCTGCAGTAGTTCATGGGTATTGCTATCAACACATTGTTGGGCTTGAGAAAAGCTGAGGACGTGTGTGTGTGTGTGTGTGTGTGTGTGTGTGTGTGTGTGTGTGTGTGTGTGTGTTTGCTGTGACTCAGGGCTACAGGCAGAAGGACTACTTCATTGCCACCCAGGGCCCTCTGATGCACACAGTGGAGGATTTCTGGAGAATGGTGTGGGAATGGAAATGTCACTCCATTGTCATGCTCACTGAGCTCCAGGAGAGGGAGCAGGTAAGCTGTGATGACTGCAAGCAAGCTATGGTTAACATAGCAGTGCAACATAAACCATCTGTGTTCCAATGTCCTGCTTCTTTCACTAAATTCTACTTTTATTATCAGTTCATGTTTGTGCAGTATTTCATTTTTTTAACCAAAAGTACTTTAGAATATTTACCTTCCATGTATTAAGCTGCAGTTTGTGTTTTTAACTTAATGCCAGCAGTGAACAAACGCTTAACTCTGTTTTTGTCTGTTCATTGCAGGACAAATGTTGTCATTACTGGCCCACAGAGGACTCGGTCACCTACGGAAATTACACCGTCGAGTTGAAGGGAGACACTTTGTGTGACACATTCAGTCTGCGAGACTTGGTACTCACCTTTGTCCCGGTAAGCAAATTAACTTCACACCATCACACAGCAGTTAATGAGTCAGACAGCGCCCATCAGTCCACCACTAATCTGCTGCACACTTAACTTACTCCGACGTTGCATCTGCCATTATGCTTTCGTACGCTGCTATGAAATCATATTTGAAAGATATTATGATCTCTCGCCTACCTGTTCATTTCCTCTCAAAGGAGAAACAGACAAGGGTGATCAGGCACTTCCACTTCCACGGCTGGCCGGAGGTCGGCATCCCGGCCGAAGGGAAAGGCATGATTGACATCATCGCCTCAGTGCAGAGACAGCAGCAGCAGTCTGGGAACCATCCCATCGTCGTACACTGCAGGTATAGCTTCAAAACACACACATCTGAGCCTTTTTTTTAATTGCAGTTGTGATGTTTGTTTTGCATATGATGGATTCAAATGTGTACACTTCTGCATTTCCAAGCCACTGTTAGTACTTGAATTAGTTTCAAAGAGTTTTTTGTGCTTGTGTGCTGCAGTGCTGGTGCAGGGCGAACAGGTACGTTCATTGCACTGAGCAATATCTTGGAGCGAGTCAAGGCAGAAGGCCTGCTGGACGTGTTCCAAACTGTGAAGAGTTTACGCATGCAGAGGCCTCATATGGTCCAAACTGTGGTAAGTATCAACACAAAGAAGTGCTACAAAAATGTAAAAAAAACGTAACGTATCTCATATTCATCAACTCCTGTTTCTAGCTTCATGTTGAAGGAAACCGATTTCACAGACTAACACCTAACCTATTATCTTTTCTCTATTTATTCCATAGGAACAATATGACTTCTGCTACAGGGTGGTACAAGACTTTGTGGATATTTTCTCGGACTATGCCAATTTTAAATGATGAGATTTGCCTTAAACATGGTTTTTAATGTTGTTTTCTAAAGCTGGTTTGTCAGTTTAATGCGTTTCTTTAACTTGGTCAAATGATCTATTTTGCTATGCACTTGTCCCACCATTAACTCCATCCTCGCTGTAATATATTGTATGTCAGTGGATGAAAATTGTAAATGAAAAAAGTTAGATTAATAATGTATATTTCACATCCTGTATGATTATTTTGTCATGAAGTGTTGTTTCAAACTTGGTCTCTTTTTCAGTTTTGTTGTATAATACTGTATTTTAAATGTTTATCTAAGTGTTATTTTGGATTGACCGCGTAATATTTTTAAAAGTTTTATTGTAAATGTATTTATGTATTCACCATGACATTCCAATCTTGAGTTTGGTGAAAACGACGGGAATGTTAACATTTATTTTTATGTAAACATAGTCATCACTTCATTTATTGATGACTTCTATCTGAGATTAGAGGCGATATTTAATCGACATGCCCGTCACGAATGTGATACTCTTTCCAATGGAAATATGGTCAGAAAAGAATGAATCATTTCAGCCATAATGCCAAGAGCGTAGAGTTATGCAACAGAGGCTAAGATGACGAAACGGGTTGATTTCCAATATGGATTCAGGCAGGAGTTTCAGTTCGACGTATCCCAGTCATGAGAAATACCATTGAACTGGTTTTGTACCTCAAAAAAAGTGGTATGCAACTGCATTTAACATGGATGTAACAGTCTGCCTTTTGTCTGTAGACAGCAAAAAGTATTTTTGCTAAAATAACTGCACATTAAAAAGCACATAACAAAGCCTTTTGCCAAGAACCTGCAATGTTCAAGAATATGTTTGCTTTATTTGTATTATAGATAATTTCACAAATCAGTGCCATATGTACTTTTCTTTTTTAAGACTTGGAAAAGTAGAACACCCCTTAGGTAAAGGCCAGTGGTCCTAAGATAAGGTAAATGTGGTCGCTTAATGCAGTATAGACAAGAAAGTATTAGCAGAGTCCTGTAATAGCAAAAACAACAATACTCATGTGTGGTGCTTCAGTGCCTGCTTAATGCCAGAGCAACAACAAAAACACCCCAAACTATCGATGTTGAGGGAACTTTATATCTTTCAGAATACATGGGTTTGTTTTTTCACATATGTCAAAATGAAAAAAGTAGAAAGTTTCATAGAAAATGATCTAATGGTAGTACAATTCATAGGAAAGCATCTGAATGTGAAAAAGCTTTTCTATGCATTTCCTCCATGGCAGAAACCCCCATCTATCTGGTACTCCAAAATTAAACCAAATGTATGGAATGATTTGATCCAGCTCTGCTTTAATCCTCAATGAAATGTGTCATTTTGTTAATGCTGCATGTAAATACTACATGACAAAGTGCTGACATTGTGAAGGTGACTGAGCAGCAGGGAACTGTCAAGTGATTGGTCATTTGTTGTGTGCTATCTGTCTGTGGGAGGTGCAGTAGAAGACGAGACTTAACTAAGCAACCCTTGGTTTCTTTTCAGTCTATGCCTTCCTTTTTCAGAAAGTTGAGAATACTCAGTTCAACCTACAGCTCTTTGCCTTTGTTCTGTGGGTGGTCTAACCACTTTTGGATACTCGATGTCTTTCAAATGCAATTGCAGTATTAAATTCATCTGAAAATGATGGGCTGTCAGTGAAGTTTTCTTTGGATGTCTTAGCTTTGGTTTGAAAGAAAAGAAAAAGCTTATTAAAAAAATTTCATAAGAAATGTCAGACTACAATAAAAAAACATCGTGGTATGCCATGAAATTTCAGACATATGTCATAAAAAAGTCAGTAGAGTAAGTCATCCAAAAGTCATAGTATAGTATGTATAATAATCATAATTCATAGGATTGTATGTCTAAAATAAAGTCAAAAATTCATAGTATTTTACGAAAAAAGTCAGTTCAGTATGTCGATCATTAAAAAGTCAAGAGTACAATCAAAGATCTGTATGTCGTCTAGAGTCATAGTATGTTGTAAAAAGTAATAAAAAAGTGAAAGTAGTATAGCATGTCGGAAAGTAATAAAAAGTCATATTATAGCGTGTTAAAAAAAGTCATAGTATAACATATCGAAAAAAGTCATATAGCATGTAAAAAAAAGTCATCACCACCACAGAAACTTTTAGCATCATCTTCTGCTCTTCTGTCAGCGTCAATCACCTAAAATCAAAAAGATGTATGTGTGTAATACTTTAGGCCAACAGAGGGCAGTGTACCTCAATATATATGTAGAGGAAAATTCAACTGATGATACAATGTACATTTTGGTAAAACAATACCACTCAGTCATAAGTAATTTCACTCTATCCTGACCGTCAAAGAGTGAGCGCGAGTGTGGTGCTGTAACAGCGACAAATGTTGAGGCTGCACTATAGCTGGTGAATAATGCGTCAACTCCACATGTCGACATAAAAAAGTGACTCAAATTATAGATGAAGAACCATAAATGCAATAAAGTTGTGATCGCTTGAAAAAAGATCCCCAGAACACACAATCCGAGGCTGTCATGACCTCACTAGATCTGCTCACTGTAACAAAATGATTTCACGTCCACGTAAATCCCCACAATCGTTTCTCTACTGCTTTCCACTAAATGTAACGACCTTTCTACAGAAACGGATGAGGTTTTGAAAGCACCAAACGCAGACACTTCATTACAAGACAAGGCAAGAAAGTTCCTCTTTCAGAGTGTCGCATGACACACGAACAAAACAACGAAAAATGGATCTCCTATTTCCAAATATAAATGTGTGCCGATGTACAGCTTTCATCCGTGTAATTGCCACCAGTCAACAACAGGGAGGAGTATATTTCAGCTATTTCTGCCAAACAATCATGTTTCTTATCTCGCACAAAAGTTCAAGCGACAAAAAGCCTCTTTGTTGACAATTTCTATTTCCTCTAGGGGCCAGGCGCCATGGTAACACTCCTCAGCGGGATGGGCTGTTACCCAAAAAAGGTCAGCGCGAGTGAAGAGGTCATATGAATTATGTATTAACCCTAACTCACTCTCTTTTTTTGATTGACCTCCAACTAATTATATTTTGTCCTTCACAAGGCTTCCCATTTTCTTTCTAATATAATATGGAACATGAGCCATTTATGGGCAGGGTGCCCTGCGCTGTGACCCCTCTGCTGCTGAAATGCTTTCATGTGTGGCTTAGGAAACTCATTTCTTATTACACTATGGCTATGTGTATGTCGAGCAAATTCTTTCCACGAGTTCTGTCAGTTTTTCCCAAACTTGCTCGCATTCCTTTCACCATCTCCATCAACACAATAAAGATAGAAAACCACAGAAAGTAAAGAAAAAGAGGATACAAGTATCTGAATCTTTTAAATATTGTATACTACAAAGAGCGTTGTTTCAAACATCTCAACCTGACCATGTTCGCACAGTCTATACTCGTGTCTCAGTGTGGTTGTGGATGATGAAAGGAGACAGGCACAGGTTAGAACATGGAGACTGAACCATTAATATCCTAAGAATGAACCAGAGATCCTGTCAGTCTGCTGTCTACTTCACATCCCTGAGTCACTGGCTTCATAATGTCTTGTTACATTTATTTTCACTCTCTCTTCCTCTCTCTGTCTCTTTTTCACAGCTCAGTATCTTGCCACGCTTTAAGACTCACCATAATTCAATCAGGGAGCTCTTACTGGGATGTTAATTTTACACAATGTCCCACAAAAAGCATTGCGAGTGTTATCATATTCCTCCTTTGTTCGATCACGCTAATACGCTTTTTAAGCTTCTTTTTTTAGGAAATACGGGAGCTCTGATGAACTAACTGCTTGGTTTGGAACCAAAATAATAAAACATAGATGGAAAGGGAATGGTTAAAAGTCAATATGTTTTATGCTTAAGGGATAAGCCTTGCATTATTGCCAACGAATAGAAAGCTAAAGTTAGTAGGGCTAAGATCTCTGATGACAATGCAATGTAAAGGTGTGAGTTGTTAGTATAATTATGATATTGGATATTATATATATTCCAGTGGTACTTCATGATGAGAGTGCTAACTGGCAGTCCTAGATAGTGCCTTGTCCATCTGGGTTACACAGCCGAACAGACTGCGAGGCGGAGGTCTCTGGCCAGAGGGAGGAATAAAAAATTAAAAACAAGTCAGTGCGTGTTTTTCGATGCATGTGCCATAAAGGGAGGAAACAAACGCACGGTCAGAGCCAAGATGCTTCATGAACAACCCTGTCCAGCTGTTGTTGTGACAACTGTCATTCCCGACTGACTTGAGAAGCGGCATGTAGGGTAAAACACCACATTGAACCTCTTAAACAAACAGGAAATGACTTTTGATGTGCTTTTTCAATAGTGGGTCATGTTTGCCTCCCATTTGTAAGTGGGAGACATGGTGGTGCCAAGAAACCTCATTCTTCACTAACAGCTCTCTAATAAAGGCATTCAGGGATCATTCAGTTTATGAAAATCACCATCTTTTTTAATGAAATACAAATTGCTTGATGTACAGCATTTAACCAAAGCCACCAAAGTTGACTGATGGCATTTGTGTTGTTGCTTCATTTCCAAAAGACAGCGTTCTAATACAGTAAAAGCAGTTTATTCAGCTTGAAACATCAACAAAACATCAGTACATAAAACACAACAGGAAATAGAGCATTCCCTGATTATGCAGCTTGTTGACATATGTCATTGGAGTGACAATACAAAATTGAATAATGTACAGGGATCATTTTCAAGAGGTCAGCGTAGATGAACAAAGTACATTAAACATGAAATATTGTTGTATTGTATGGTTGCATTTCATTAAAAAGAACTGCTCCCCAGTAAAAGCCATCTGGGCTCCACTCAAGGAGAGAAGCCGTAGAAGTCAAACTTTGATTTATTGATTGTCATGTTCCAGTGATTGCTGATTGAATATGTGGTCCAGTAAACGTCATGAGCCCTTCTTGTAAACCCTCTCAGTTCCTTCTTCTTTTCTGTCGGTCAGTTTCCCTTCTTATCCCCGAGGAACCACTAGATGTTGCATCAGTAAGCAATCTGTAAAATGCGGAAACGATCAATTGTGAAAGGCCTCAAAGAAGCATTCGAACACATTGTGCCAGCAAAGGCTTCAGCAAGTTGATGCTCTTTATTTTAGATAACACACACTCTTATACTTTTCATGGTGTTGATGTGCCATTACCATTCAGATGTGTCACATTATGTCTCCCACTCAAAAAATGCATTAGATGTTGCTAGTGCTACTGGAAACCTCTGTTAAATGCACAGTAAACCTCTGGTTTGCCTTTGACGAAGAAACAGGGTGAGTCCAGGAAGACAAATCTCTCAGAAAACACCAGTGATGTTATCGGTCAAAGCCAACAAGGACTCAATATGCTAGACCTTGATCAAATAGTAGGATGCCTTTGCTTGTTTGAGGATGAAAGGGTGTGGTTTTATGTAGACCAGTGTCAACACTTAAAAGATGCTGAAGAAATTAAAAAATTCTCCATGAACGTCATGAAAACACATCCTGATGAGGGGATCTTTTGTAAGATGTGCTGAAGGAGTTGGTAAATGTCATGTGACTTAGATGTGCCTGATCACTTTAGTTTACTTTGTGAGTTGGGATGAGATGTTTAATCTGTGAGAGTAACATCATATATGTGCAATGAGGTGGTAACGATTTTATTCAAAGTGGCACGACATCCCACTTAGGGTGACCTCAAAGCACAATCAGAGATGATCTGTGAAAGACTTGTGGAGTATTAATGTACAGTAAAAATGAACTTGAGACAGAAAATCTCTGCATGTCACTGCACCTGAGGGGCAATGGCTAATATGGAAAAGGGCACCGATTTACTTTTATATTTAGCTTTTTCGCTTTCCTGTCAAGAGCAAGATGTGGAGACTGATGCCACTCTCCCGTCTGTACAGCAAATATGAGACCACAGCCAGCAGCCGGTTATCTTAGCTTAGCATAATGACAGGAAACAGGGAAAACAGCGACCCTGGTTTTAAAAGTCATCTAGTCATAATCTCCCATATTATCATTTTTAGTATTGCTGAAACACTTGTTGCAGAATTTGGCTCATTGTGCCAAAACTACACACACAAGCCAAATAACACTTGGAGATTAACATCTCACATTAATTAAACTCTTCAAATGAACAACAACACACTGATGTAGTTTTTAAAAATAGAAAGTCTTCAGAAATAATTATATACAGCTTGATTTTGGCCATTCCAGGTTTTTAGAGCAACAAAAACAAACATGAAAAGCAGAATTACAGCACAGTAATCAATACGTTATGTTATACAACTTGACATTTTCACACTTTGGGTAGTGAGCGGATTAAGCAAGTGAGATATGAAGTCTTTATCTTTATGCTCAGCTAAGATAACTCAACTGGTCGTAGCGTTCATATTTACTGTACAGATATAAGCGTGGAATTGATCTTCTCATCCAACTCTCAGCAAGAAAGTGATCATTTTCCCAAAATGTGGAACTATTATTTTGAACGACCAGATGGACACACAGGAGCTTCTTGAACCGGCCTTTGTTTACCAATTTGGACCAACCAGATCAGCACTTATGGAGACACTTGGACTAACTAGAGATGAACTTGGGTAGAGGGACACTTGGAACCATCTAGACGGGTACGTGGGGGCACTTAAGACTCAACTTAGCCCAAGTAGCAGAGGCAGTGACCCCCCCCCTGCCCTCTCGCTGTGCTCACCACTGGATAAATAGATATTTACCATCACTAATGATGATTTTCATATTTAGTGACAGGCTGATGGAGCGTTTACAGATTCAAGCTGAACGATAGGACATTACTGCCATCTTGAAGGAAATACCCAGGATGTCATTTAGAAAACCATTAAATGAGGATTACTGTTGTCATAATTATGTGTGTTTGTCTTCTATTGCTGCACAAATTACTGGGAGAGCTCCAAGCTAAATAATACATACAAAGCACTTCCCTAATACAACTTGTGCTGCTTGCGCTATACACATTAGCGTGCATACTAATCACACGCATATATTAACGGTTTATTGCTGATGGTGGCAGATTGTTTCTCATACAAGTATCAGTGGTGGTTTATTGTTGTGGTTAAAGTGCAGCCCCCCCCCCCGGTGACCATGGCTCAAACACAGCTTTGTTTTTCAGCCTTGGTAAAAGTGTGTACACACACACACACAGGTAGTGTCAATGCCATGGCTCTTGACTCAAGGTCTCTTTATCATCCGGAACTGAAAGAATTCGGACTTTATGCCTTTTACAGTTAACTTTACAGGTTCTGTATTTGAGGTTAAAGACTTCAGTAGAGTCATTAAGAGACCAATTTCTTTCAACAGAGTTAAGATTACATCTATAAAAAAGAGGGTGCCGGATATCAAGGATTTAAGCAGAGTTCACCGGCTGCCTTTTCTCCAAGATCCTTCAAGCTCCCATCCAGATCTAACACTGCTTTCATGTTTGACCCAGTTTTGCAAGACGGTGGCAATGACGAAGAGGCAGAAGGAAAACGATGAAAAAGACACCAGTGGAAGACAGTGCGAGTGTTAAGGTAATGAGACAGATTAAGAGGGAGATGCAAAAAGAGAATGACAAAGGTGGAGAGAGAGAGAGAGAGAGAGGAAGAGAAAGGGGAAAACGAAAGACGCCTGGGAAGGAGGGGATTGGGCTGAGCAGGAGGGAGGAGGGAAGCTCTGCTTCTCCTAATAAAGAGAGTGTATGTGAAAGGAGGTGCTGAAAAGCATTAGACTGAGCAGAGAGCTGTGTTACCAGAGAGAGAGAAAGGAAGAGAGAGGGTTAGAGAGAAAGAGGGGGAGACAGAGAGGAGAGAGAGAGAGAGGGGGGCAAAGAATAGAAAGAGCATTGTGTTGCTGCTGAGAAAGAACCCATGTCTGCACAAAGAGGTAGGTGTACTGCTATGACTGGCACACATGCACAGATACACACACACACACATACATGCATGCACACACAAGAGCGGGAAGTCCTTATCACACAGTGTATCCAGCAGCAGGATGTACCAGAAGCCGGTACAGAAAATGTTAAGTATCAGGTGAGTGTGTGTTCTCTTCCAACTGTATGACTTGCCTTATTGCATGTAACAGCTGTGTAGCAGTGTGAGGCAGGTGTGTGACTTTTCCATAGCATGTGCGTATGGACGGCATAAGCAGGTGCCTCTGTGCCTCTGTGTGTGTGTGTGTGTGCGCGTGTTGTGTGTGTTTTGCATGTGGGATTCAGCAGGAGGTTTAGGGTCCGTGTGATTGTGTTTGTGAGGATAAACAGTGGCACGCTTACAGAGGCACTCTCGAGATCATGTGAGGTTTATGGTAGTTTGTCAGGGCAGAGTGCATGTGACTGAGGGTAATGGCGCAACTTTATCTGATTAATTGAATTAGGGTGGTATGAGTTTGATAATATTTGATAATTGTTTTTGCTGACAAGTCCAATGCTCCAATGATTTCCAAGATATTCTAGTAATTCTTTATAACTATGGTAAAATTGGTGAGCACCACTATTGAAATTCAATTTACCTCAATCAATTGATGTGAGAGCAGAAATCTCAAACTGTGTTTGTTTGTAATTTGGGTGACTTGATCCCTTTAATATAAACTAATAACATCCTTTGCCCCCAAAAATGATATCTTATCTAAAGTGTCAAGATAAGGCTCTCCATGTAGATTAAAAAGGTCAGTTCACCCAAATTACAAAAGAATTGTGTGTCATGCAGATAGTTTTGGTTTTAAATGCTGAGATTTTAAAATATATAGTGTCTCTGCCATTACAATGCAGGAGAATGGAATTTCATCAGTGGTTCTCACTTTAGACTACATTTAAAACAAGTCAAAAAACAATATGTTAAAAAAGGCAACTGGCCCTCCACGAAGGTAAAAATAAACTCCAAATTTATATTCGTGGCTAATATTTCACTCCAACAAGGGATGTTCAGCAAGATCCTTCAGAATAAAACAACAATGGATTTTTTTTGTGTGTGTCTGTGCTGGAGGTCAGGGTAGACCAGACAGGGTTAGTGTCAGTCCGTCCTGTAGATGAGGTCAGGCTGGTCAGGACACCAGTGAGGACAGACCACTTCCCTGTGGCAGGCAGAGATGCTTCCTCTCTTTTCTAATCATATGACGCTGCCAGAGGTTCCCTTTTTACAGGAAGCAGCAGACGATGCCGTTTCACAACAGCCGGGCCGAGAGTATTTATAAAGCTGAGTGTTGTCTCTTTTTAACATTTAGGACAAACAAAAGTTTACATGATTAATTGGAAAAACTTGATGCAAGAAGCCCAGTGACAACTCAATAACACAGTGTTGGGTCTGCTTATATAATCAAGTGCAAGAGTTCAATACTTTCACACAGAACGACAATGTTCCGCAGTAAAAAAGTGAGTTTTTTTTTTAACAGGGTTCATTTTTCTGAACTTTTGCACAGCAAATAAAAGGCGTCAACAAATCACGATGTGCGGAATGCTTAAAGTTACACCTATATTTATGAAAACAACAATAACACGGAGGTCTAAACCAAGATGGCAAACTTTATTACTCCTTTCAACCTTGACAAAGGCAGCGCAGATCCACTCCTTCACTTCTTTCCTTTCATAATAACAGCCATAGACATATAATATTGAACAATGAGTACTTTAACTTTGGCTACCTGCTAAACATTTTACAGCCGATACTTGTTTACTAAAAATGTTGTGCATGACTTCACCTTGTAAGTATTTTTTCATTGCCAGTTTTCCTTAGAGGATTTAAATACCTGGTGTTAGGTGGTTGTGGTGACTGCGCCTATGTAACACATGTATTACCTCTACAATATTCATGTACATGTGTCCACACACAGGCTGATGACTCGTTAGAGCCTAACCATCAAAACAGCACAAGACATTTACGACCAGCCTCGGAGGGACGCTGTCTCGTCATTAAGAAACCGCACACACGATTCTCAACCCTGTCACCCTTTGAGTCATCTTTGCTGTCTGTAAAGTAACAACCCTCTCAGTATCTGCTGATTCAGAACACCCTCCTTCTATCTCTTCCTCTGCTGCTTTTGCATATCTTTATCACATGAGATTAATGAGCCTGTAGTCTCAGATCAACATGGGTGGAGGCTCTTATGTCATAGAGTATGTCCTGACCTGATAGGGCTTCAACACACTGCCAGTCCATAGTTGTGTGGTACTTTGTGTGAGGATGGCACAATAGGCAAACCTATAAACTTTGTATCGTGGCCTTTATGTACGTGTGTGAGGCCCTGTGTTTGTATGAGAACTTTAATGTGCTGTACTGTGCAAACTTACAAAAAACAGTTTGAACTTTAGACTTCTTTTGGCAGAATGAGGGCATTTGCGGTTTTTATGTCAGTGATTCAATTGAAGTTTAGGTTTCAGGGAATGAATGTAGTCAACGGTCAACTTGAGGCAAGACGAATGTGTGTTAGGCAGTAAAAATGGCTTTGTGCTGTGAACGGTATGTTTTCTGACACAGTTGGTGGTCGTTGTTTTTGTGGGGTCATGATCTGAACGCTGCTTGTCTAAGCAACACTCACTTCTTCTCTAGGCAACAGATGTTAATGTTAAATCTAGAGTTTCTCTTGACCGTATACCTTACAAGTAAAAGTTAGATCAAAGTTAGTTGGCTTGTTAAAAACCTCTTAAAATCCTTAAAATGTTTTCATTGAACTCATTAAAAAAAGGACCCCAAGAGATCCACTTAGTGATAGCAGATGTTATGTTTTCCACTTCTATTTCTCACAGCTGTCCTTTCTCCACTACTCCTGTCTTTCCTCATAGTTTGAACCATCGTAGCCTCACCTTAACACTACATTTCTGTTTGCAGAAGGGTCGGAAATGGAAAGAGTGCGTAGGCTTATATGCGTTTTGGAAGATGGGGACACTTTGTTTTGATCCAAAGTGTTGGGTGTTTCAGTAATATATTACTTTTAGCAGTAATGAAGAAATAAAACGCTAGGATTTCGTTAATATTATTACATGAATTTAAGTCTTTATTGTTTTCATCATTCATCCACAACAGCGCCACCAGGAACAAAAGTCATATTGCCGAAATTTGACGGCTGAGGAGTCAGACACGTTTTCTAAATGGGTATACCAGCCTTACTCTGTTTATCATATTGATTAGGCTTTACAATATCGCCCACAACTGGATTTGTAATGAACTGCAATAAACCTGAGCTTCTGTTGTTTAAATACTTGCTATAAAATTACCCTCTTCCATTTACAACACATTGTTCTACACAGACAGTAATTAAACAACTTAGCACCTTGCCAAACACTGGTCCTCACATCTACATATGAAGGGTTAACCTTGGTTTCAGGCTTGAGATTAGACTAGGTTTGGGATTGGGTTGGGGTTAGGCATGCAGTTGGGGTAATTAGGGAATGTGTTATATCAATAAAAATCCTCAACCACAAAACACACAAATATGTGTGTTCTTGTGGCCTAAAAGCCTCCGTTCCAGCCAGTGTTGACGTTCCAAGAGAGTTCCTCTCTCATGCTTTTAATTCGTTTCTTAGGTAAGCTCTGTTCTCTGTCTCAACATGTGTTTGTGACTATGTATGTGTATCGAGCTGCCAACGGCATCATCATCATCATCAGTAAGTGGTTACACACAATGCACTAACAGTCTGCTTCTACTTTAATCTGAAAGCAAATTTATGAGGAAATTTGACTGGAAATGAAATGTTCCGTGTCCTTTAAACACCTCTTAAACCTGACTGGACGGAAAGGCGAGGTTCAGGCAGCTTTTACAGCTCTACTGTTACTACTTCCCCTCACGGAAGTAACTGGGGGTTTTCTTAATTGGCACCAGCCTTCAATAATACAGTCGTTTATTAATGATTGTTTACTTCACCAGCAGAAACGTCACAGCTGCTCTCACACATTCATGAAAAAAAACTAGTGAGAATATAAATCAAGGCATGTAAAGACGTTGTAAAACGAGTACAGGCATGCAGCACACGCATGTGGTTGTCATCGGCCCTGTATGAGCCTTTGATGTGTTTACTTCAGGATGTCCATGTTTTGTATTTTGTGTTGACAGTTAATATCTTCAGATTTTTCACTTTCATATCAATGAAGTCCAATTTATTTCTTCATGCACTGTATAAAAAAGTTAAAGACAACTGAAAGCAACTTTCCTCCCTGAACTTTAGATTTGTGTTTGTCCAGGATAAACTGGAGGGAGTTGTCTCTTTCTCTCAGCACAGCTCCACCCAGACTCCCTCGGCTTTTGTTCCAATATCTGGCAAATGCTGACGACAAGTTGGAAATCAAAATCCATTAAAGAAACATTAGGATGACATCACAAGTTTTAGCATTTTTCTAGTTCCACGGCTATCATCCAAGTGTCAGAGGCTCATTCATGTGTAGGGATCACATCAGTGCAGAGAGCAATCACAGACCTGTTCACGTGCATTTGAAGATGTCTCTCTCTCCTTTCATACTTCCACAGTTTGGACTTTTTTTTTTTTTTATCTCTGGCGGTGCTTTGTATATTTCATTGTTACTTTTATTGAGGTAATATCATATTTAGTGATTGTACATGAAATAAGGAATGGTAATTATTCATTATACATCGACATGAATTATTATTCGTATTTTCAGACTGAAAGCAGTGTTTGTTGTCGGCGTTTTAATGCATGGGCTCACCAAGGCTCAACTGGATGCTCCGCGTATAAAAAAAGACAGCGAGGCAACGACACGACTTGCCAAGAGATCATTTTTCTAGCGGCTGTTTGATACAGTCTGCCTACAGTGATCCTGCCTGCACCGTTTAGTGATGCATTCTGTGACAAAGAGGTATGTAGAAGATTTCATCTGGGTGACAAAATGATGGTCATGTACAGAATACAGCGTGAATATGATACATAGCTGGACTACTCCCAGATTGTATCTGGTTCAAACAGCCCCTGGATAATGTTTCAAAAAGAGGTGAACTTTGGTTGTTTGCTCAGTAGAATGGCATCGTCAAACAATTACAGGATACTTTGTGTGTGTGTGTGTGTGTGTGTGTGTGTGCACTTCCTTCCTTAATGTGCAAGGCTTTGAGTTAGCTCTCTCAAGGAGAGGAAGGGAATGATGAGTGGTATAAATAACAATTTGACAGGAATTCTCTTGTTTAGACATGCCTATACGTACGTATGTGTGCAGCAAGACAGCAGGGAAATAACTGTGAATGGATCAACAGATTTACAGGCAAGTCATGTTTTGGGTCCGCACTCACAAGCCCACACACCAGCAACCCCTATTCTTTTAACACACACACACACACAGCCTCAGAGAAAAGCAGGGGATTCCGATCCGTCACAGAGATGACATCACAGCCTGCCAGTGATAAAAACAGCTAAACAAGGGAGTCCCCACTTCCCCTCCCTCCTACACATCCCAGAGAATGAATACAGAGAGAGAGAGAGCAGTGCCGGGGTGAGTGACTCTCATTAGTTCACAGAGAGAGAGAGAGAGAGAGAGAGAGAGAGAGAGAGAGAGAGAG
>NW_022280034.1:5364884-5368420 GCF_004355925.1 Anarrhichthys ocellatus | reverse complement strand
CTCTCTCTCTCTCTCTCTCTCTCTCTCTCTCTCTCTCTCTCTCTGTGCCTCTCCAACTCCCCTGTCAGTTCATTGAAGTAGACAACATTGAAGTAGACAACAGAGGTAAGTACTCTTTTTCGCTGTCTGTTAACCAGTCTCTCTCTCGCTCTTAGTTTCAGTCTCTGTGTGTTTTCCCACAGTAGACAGTGATCAGGTTTATCATTGCTGCATGTCCCGTGTCCCTGTCGATGTGTACTGTGCTCTACAGTTGGGTCACTTTCTACAATGACTGTACTTTGCCAGCTGCCATGTGCACCTAGATAGTGTCTGCTAGTTTGCTTACCCTGGTGATAATCAAACACCCATGTGTGCCTGTGTGCACAAGTGTGTATTTTACAGTTCAGGTTCGTGTCCTGTTCATCACTCTTTACCATCACTATAGCCTTGTGAATACAGACTGCTTGTTACACCCTGTTTTGTCCCTTTGTACAGTAAACTGGGAATATATACACTCAGATAATCTACAATAGCATCTGTGTGTGTATGTGTGTGTGTGTGTGTATGTGTTTCGAATCCCATTGTCAGACAAAGCAGTAGCAGAGACAGCGAACAAATGTATTTAGGATTAAAATAATACCGAGAGCAGGGTGTTGAAATCATTCATTATTGTTGGCTAACAGTGACTCTTTGCTAAAGCTTTAATCATGATAGGTCATCATTTTTTGATTGTATGGCACATGCTTTGTATAAACACGTCAGATATTTCCACCAGGTGTTTCCCTTTTGAACATGTTCCAAGTGGAAGTCTTGTTGATCTTTCCGCATTAGCTCAGGACTTTGATGAATCAATGAACAGCTTAGCTTAAAACCAAATCAGTAAAATCCATCTGTAGCCATTGGTTACAAAACAACACAACTACAGACATTTGCAAACACCCCCCCGACAGGCTCTCTCTCTCATACATACAAACACACACATGCTGTGACATCACGCACATCTGGATGCAAGATTGGCTAACACACCATTCCTCTTTCCCCATCTTCCCCTTTCCCCCGGCAACCCTCTCGCTTCTTCTTCCCATCCGTCTGTCTGTCTGTCTGCCCCCGCTCTCAGAGATGAAAGAGAAGAACCCCTGGCACACGCCGGTGACCATCATCATCACTGTGATTGGTGTCATAGCGATTGTTGCCTTGGTGACGGTAGCAGTTTTGCAGAACAGGCCCCTCCCCCAAAAGTACAAGGTACGGTAGAGGAAAATACCAAAGTGTTGTAGCCTGTTCCCCCTGTGTGGGGTGTGTGCCCAATGCATTACTGTGGGATCTCTGTGCAATGTCCACAAGCCAAATATGGTCTCTTGTCAATATGACCTCAACCTGTACTTCTGGTTCTAGAAATCCACTTCCAAATAAGGTCGGCGGATGTGGATAAGAATTTTGAATCACCACTCCTTTTTGTCACCAATGCAGGCCCAGAAAGAGAAACACAGCTATCATTGATTACAGCGTCTAGAGTGCTGTTCTACATAGTTTCAGCACTAACACTGTTTTATTTGCACAGATAAGTGCTTTAGTTCCGGAAAGTTTGTCTGGGGGATATACAGTCATGATACTTCAAGTGCATGTCTGGATGGAAGTCATCCAGAGTAAAACGGTTCCCGAGTACTGAACTGGAATCTACCTACTTCTGTCTCCACTCAAGTATGGGATTGTGCTGGACGCTGGCTCCTCCCACACAGCTCTGTATATCTACGAGTGGCCGGCTGAGAAGGATAACAACACTGGAAGAGTTCAACAGAAGCATTCCTGCAAAGTGGACGGTATGTGCTGCACAATGTCGTCACATGTACACACTATACCCTCACATTCGCGTATGCAACCACTAATGCATGCTAATGCAAATATTTAGGAAAGCGCAATCATGAACATGTACATACACAGTTCACTAAGAGCGTTCAGTGTTCTTCAATATTCAAATTATGCAGCACTAGAACAATACACTTTAAAGTGTCTTAATGTGTAAATCAGTACTTGTTGATACCAATTTCTAATAAGACATACTTTTTAATGGCTTAATAAGTTGTAAATAATGTAATTGGTTATCACTTAATCGTTTCAGCTCTAAACCAATTACATCCTGTAAAAGGCATCTACAGCCAAAAACTATTAACATTTACAACTCCACAGTTTATGGATTGTTGTACTGGAAGAGACATGTATTAATAGTTGACTTACATTTATGGCTGTGGATGTAAATGCTGGATGATATGGCCCGTAAGATAAGCTAGTTACCTGCTGCTTATAGAACCATAACGTACAGATACGAGAGTGGAGAAGCAAAGGTACGTCCCAAACTATTCCCCAAACAAATGATTTATTCATCATTGATAAAGCCATTAGTTACAACATAACAATTCATAGAAAGTGGTACCTACAGTGCATGTGTTGTACGCATGTGTAGATGTGAAGTCAAGGTATATTTTGTCCTGGAACTGGCATGGAAATCCAAATGTCCAAATGCCTCAGTCTCAAGGCAATCTTATGCAACCAAATCTCTCTGAATTATTAAAGCAACTTTAAATACAAAACATATAACAGTCTGTCAAACTGACTCAGCTTCTGTTCTGTAAATTTATTTAACTGCTGCTTTCTATCGCTGTCGGTGCGAGGGCCTCCTTCTTTTTGTAATTTACATTGGCTATCAAAGCTTTTTAAGTACAAAGCTTTCATTGATACCAGATGGTGGACTCCCATGGACAATAGAATCAACATGCTTCTCTGAGAAAGGGTTGCTTACAACCACACTGTCCAGCGCTTTTTCAATAAAACTATATATTTTTGAGCTGTTTTGAAAGGTTTAAGTAGCTGGTGCTGAGTGCCACTATCTGGCTAAGGAAGTCAGAAAGTGTTGTGATATAAACTAAAGCTTTGCTGGTTTTGGTCTTTTCATGGGATTTGTGAAGACAAACATAGAATACAAACAGGCCTTTAACCCAGCTGAGAGGTGAACACAAATAGGGAGGAGATGCACATACATGCTGGATATCTAATCAGGGATATTACTGGCTGTAACCTTGCCCACTGGGAACCTCAATTTAGGGGTTGAGTACCTACTTAAGGGAGTAAAGCATGCTTCTAGGAAGCGGACATCTTGATGACGTCATCCCCAATCTTTTTTTTTTCTCCATAGCAATTTCCTCGCCAGCTAATGGATTTGTACAGATGACCTTAAATTCCTAAGCAGGCTAGGGTCTCTGAACTCACGGCTCTAAATTATGTTTTACGGTCGCTACATTTAAGCTCAACGACTTCAACCTCCTCTTGACATTTTGCTCAACTTGCAGGCCCAGGCATCTCCAGCTACGCATCCGCTCCACTGAAGGCAGGGGAGTCTCTGAGAGAATGCATGCAGAAGGCCGAGAAGTGGGTGCCCAGCAAAAGACACCACGAGACGCCTCTTTATCTGGGGGCTACTGCCGGAATGAGATTGCTTAAGTACGGTAAAACCTGCACACACACACACACACACACACACACACACACACACACACACACAC
>NW_022280034.1:5344496-5364874 GCF_004355925.1 Anarrhichthys ocellatus | reverse complement strand
ACACACACACACACACACACACACACACACACACACACACACACACATCCCCGTAATCCATCATAAAACATGCGTCCACAAAAAGTAACACACCATGCGTTTTCATGCCGACACACTGACGTATCCTAAGCTTTCTCTCTATAACTGTGTTTGTGCTGGCAGTCGAAGTGTTACAATGTGTGGCCTCATGCCTGCTTTGTGATTTACCTCCACATGAACTTAACAGCCAAAGCACTATAGAGGGAATAACAGGAATATGTTACTTTCCGATCGATTATATACGTCTATTATTTATGGGCTGCTGCTGTAGTGATTTGAATTATGGATGTGAATTAGTCTAATGAATTTGTTGTTGTGTGCAGTATGGTGGACAGCGTGGCGTCAGACGACGTCTTTCAGGCCGTGGAGGGAGCCCTGCAAAAATTCCCCTTTTCCTATCAGGGAGCGAGGTTACTCAGCGGCCAGGAGGAGGGCGCCTTTGGCTGGGTCACAGTCAACTACTTGGATGACCGCCTCAAACAGGTCCGCATGTCTGCATGCATGTCCATGCAAGTTTGTCCACTTTTAAGCGTGTTTTCTGTGGATCAGTCAGCGTGCTCCTGCTACCCACGGATTTTAATGCCTTTCTGTTTCTGCTGCAGGGCTTGGAAACCACCGGGGCCCTTGACCTTGGCGGGGCCTCCACTCAGATTAGCTTTGTATCCGATAATTATGACGGCTCAGAGTCACCTAGCAACTCAGTCACCTTCCGGCTTTATGGAAATGACTATAACCTGTACACTCACAGCTTCCTGTGTTACGGGAAAGACCAAGCGCAACGATTGAAGCTGGCACGCCAGACTCAAGTAAATTATTTTCTCTGTTGACATTAATGATGTGTTCAAATCTAATCTAATCTGTGATCATTTGAGATTGAATCATCTTTAAGAGTGATATGAAATATGCAATAATGCTGAATTTAAATCTAATTAGCTTACTCTCTGCATCTCTTACGCCTCTCTATCGTGCTCTCTCTTCTAGTCAGGTCCAAATGCAGTAGCAGATCCTTGTTCCCACCCTGGGTACAATGCAACAAAGAAGTACTCTGTCCTCTATGACAGCCCCTGCGTGTCAGACAGGAAACCACAAAGAGCCCCTGCAACCTTCCACCACACCGGTACAGGAAACTTCCAACAATGCCAGGAAGTCGTTAAAAACGTCTTCAACTTTACTGACTGCAAATACAGCCACTGCTCTTTCAACGGGGTCTTCCAGCCAATATTGCAGGGAGGATTTGGGGTAATGTAACACAGTTATTGAGTTTTATTCATCATTACAAATAAAATATATGTTTTTCTCACTTATATGTAGCGGTATCGAGCCACGCAAATACTTTTTTTGTATTATTTTATCTATGTTTGAGATTCCTGCCACTGCATCACTATAATGTAGGTGAATGGCATTGCATTTGTGTTGCACATTGCATTTTTAACTTTAACTGAATAATCTAGACCTCACTGTAAGGACAGTTTTCCTTGTAACTACTTACTCCCAAAGAAATATTGAGAGTAACAAGAGATGTTGCTGTTGTTGATTTTGCACATGTACGTAATGTCTTAGTCAGTGAGAATAAAACATTTATAAACTGATTACTTTAGTTGCTCAAGATAACAGGATAAGTTAGATTTCCCTTTGCCTCATCTCTTCCTCCCTCTCACTGCAGGCTTTCTCTGCTTACTACTTTGTGATGGACTTCCTCAATCTGACTGATACAACCATCCCTCTGGAAGCTGTCAAGGAACAGCTAAAAGCCTACTGTGCTACTCCATGGGATCAGGTCGGGGCATATTTATGCATCGATTACAAGCACAAAACAAATGTCCAGCCATATTTATCTGCTTTCCTGTCTTAAATCCTGCAGAATGCCTCTACTTAATGATATCACTGCATTTAACCCGCTTGAACAGATAGTGCAGCAGCACCCAAAAGCAAAACAAAAGTATCTGGCTGAGTACTGTTTCTCTGGCACGTACATCCTCACCCTGCTGACAGAAGGATACAACTTCACCTCAGTGACCTACTCCAACATTAAATTCATTGAAAAGGTCAGTAGATCACCGTCCACTCCTTTCCTACCTCACACCTCAGAGCATTAACGCCCTATGGATGTGTGTGCCCTTGTACTTCTATAAGGACAAACATGAATAAATCCGAAAGAGGTCTGCAAACTACAAGAAGCCTACAGGTCGGATCTAACAGGAAGTAACTGTTTCTGTGGCTTCCTGTTTATTCTTTGTTGGCGGCTGAAAACTGTCCGACTTGACCGCAGTTTTTTGTCACCAGGCGATGTACACTTCATCTCGAAACGAGCTGACTTGTTCCATGAGACCAACAGGTCACAATTAACCAATAAGTATCCAGGCAGCAAAACCAACGTTTGTTATGATGACCGCAGAATCGTGCAAAGCAGCAACCAGAAACGTGATACAGTTGTCAAAAAACTTTATCACGTATGAACCCTTCTCATATGCAGTCTATGGTATGAACAGAGCAGTGAGAGGTGTTAATAGTTAGAAAAGCATAACAGACAATAAAACAGGAATTATTAAAATGTTTTACAAATAGATTATATTATAAATTAGTAGAATCAATATGATTTATTTAATATTGTGATTTATCACAGTAGTAAAAGCACAGCCAGCATGCACAATACCAGGACCCAGAAATTGAAGCTGAAAAATCTTCCAGGAAAAAGAAGTATAATCGGTGTGTATTTAGGTTTAGGTTAAAGTAAGTATTTTCTCTGTGGACTTGTATGATAAGAAAACAATTTGATTTCAGGTTAGGGTAAGGTTAGGTTGAACGGTCAAGGTTTCTTTTACCGTCTCCCTAAAGAGAAAATTGTATTGGATTACAGGAATTGCTGCATAAAATAACAAACATGTTATGTTCATGTCACCAGCAGAACATCATGTAGTGATGGTTAAGATAAGATTAGCAGCAAGAGAATGAAAATTGTCCAATCAAATTCTACTTTAGCATAAGTAAAAATATTTATGAAAGTATAAGTGAGTACCCCACACAGTACAGTGTAGCTCCAACCTGTACTGGCCTGCAGTACATCAATAAATGACAGTGATAGTTTTCCCGCTTCCCGTGTTTGTTTACAGATAAAAGGCAGCGATGCCGGCTGGACGCTGGGCTACATGTTGAATCTGACCAATATGATTCCAGCTGAGGCTGCTGACTCTCCCCCTCTGCCCCACGCCGGCTACGTCTCCATAGTCAGCATCATCGCAGTACTGATCTTCATCCTCTTCCTCTTCAGCTTGCGCCCTCTATGGCCCCGCTGCTCCAAACAGCAACAGATCGTATAGAAAACACGTGCGTGTGTGTGTGTGTGTGTGTGTGTACATACGATGTATGTACGAGTGACGGCAAGTGAGGGAATGTTTGTGAGAGCAAGTGTGTGTTGGTGTGTTCTACCAATTTTTGAATAACTCAACTTTACACTTTGCAACTTTTGTGGGGAGGTGAAAGGTCAACGTCTACTGCACATCAACAGTCCTGCAGCTCATGTGGATCCAATGACATTCCAGAAGGACAAATACTTCCTCTACTCTTTCTACAGAGTGAGTGTTGCTTATCCGGTTGAAGGACAGTTTTTGTGTGTTGTGTGGGTGTGTATGTATGAATTTGAATGGGTGGTTGAGTGTATGCGTACCTATATCAGTCTGCATGTGTCTTGAACTATGATGTGAATATGATACTGTAATGTATAAATAAATAAAATAACCCATGTTTATATAAAATGTTTGAATCGCTTGTCATTCGTA
This sequence comes from Anarrhichthys ocellatus, assembly GCF_004355925.1. Classification (NCBI taxonomy): domain Eukaryota; kingdom Metazoa; phylum Chordata; class Actinopteri; order Perciformes; family Anarhichadidae; genus Anarrhichthys; species Anarrhichthys ocellatus. Next base: position 5,361,059 of record NW_022280034.1, on the reverse strand, counting down.
AAAATATAATCAATTAGAAAATGTTTAATGTTGCATGATTTATTTACATTTTATGCAGAAAGCTGATTGGATTTTATAAAAACTACCATGACAAAGTTTTGCTCTCGATTAAAAGTAGAAAATTGACAATGAAAACAGGAGCAAAATGATCTTTGGTAGACACATTATATCCTTTTATCTATTGTAATTTGAACCCATTTTTGTTTCATTAGCTCATGAGTGAAATAGATAATTTAAAAAAGCAACATGCTCCCTCACCCTCAGTTGTGACAATGACACATTCTTGCATAGTTAAATGTTTTATGAAACTTTCCCCTGAGCAGCATTAGAGATAAAATCCCAGTAGCAAAAAACTCAAGTAACTCTTTTGTGTATAAGATGCCAGTGCTGCCCTCTAGTGGTGAGAGGGCACACATTACATGATGATTACCACATTGAGATATATATTCAATGTCCAGTTTATGAGGTACAGTGTAAGACAACAGCCTCGCAATACATCTTCCATCTTCCCTTTATGGAAAGCATAATTTTTGTTGTTGTTGAAATAGTTTTAGAAAGACATTGATTCAACATTATGATAATTATGGAGGCTGCAGTTTGTGGTGCTGTTGAACTATTTTGCATTATACTGAGAGGTTTCTATTATTTTATCCACCCAATTCACATCAATAACCTTTTCTAGGAATCCTATCACATAATGTACAGTAGGCCAACTGATGGCAACGCCTGATTCCCCTCTAGTGCTGCTATTCATCTTCCAACAAGAAGGCAAATTTCCTATGCAAATACCACCATAGATTATACAAAGTGCTAAGAGCGGGTGTGAAATCCTCAAGAGCAAACTGTGCCACTTTGGAATTACGCATCAAGGCTTTGGCAGGAAGTGGAACCTTGTGGGGCTTCCCTCCGTTTGGGGGCCCAGCCCTTCCTCTGTGTCACAGATAGAGCTCTTATCTGCAGGGAATGGGAGCTACATGAGAAAACAATGCCATCCAGATAATCTGTGGGTGGTTCCTGCTGTGGCGCCACAAAACGTCTGTTGGTGTTGGCAATTGCAGAAAGTGATTAAGTGACCCAGCTTACACGTACATGTACACACAAGTGTGCTCAGGCTCCTTTTGACCTCATGCATAGACATTTCGAGGTCAAAGCCTGAGCAGTCATGATTTTGATTGCAATTTCCAGACAATCTGTCATCTCAGTTTGCTGTTGGCAGCAGATCCCGATGGTGGGGTGTAAGGCGTTGACTTGCTATCCAGCCGTAGGGACGCAGCCTGTTCCAACACAGAAGGGATGACCGGTAGGTGATCTGTGACGTGATTCGAGGGCTCGCTCTGCTCGTCGCTCAGGTGATCCTGGTCGATGATGTTGGTGGTCTCGGAGTCCAGCTCCCGAACTTTTTCTTGGTAGAACCTCTGTGCGAGATGTCTCATCTGGGGAAGCTCGTAGCACGTCTCCAGCACCACCAGCACAAACACCAAGCCCAGCAGCAAGTAGACTGGGAGAGCAAACACACACACACACAGACACAATGGAAGCATGACGAATCAAAGACCAGGGATTTATAAGATCACATCAAGGTTTGGTGATTACATAAAGGGTGTAGTAGCTTGCAGTCGTTGCTTTGTTTAACCTGTCAATCAGAAAAGCTAAAGTGGTAAAAGGTGGAAAACATGATGAACATATTACCAATGTGTAACAAAAAATGTCTTACTATTTCACTGTGTTTATTGTCATGTACCAAGCCAAATTCCTTTGTATGTGCAAACATACTTGGCAATAAACCGTTTCTGATATGCTGATATTCTGTTAGCATGCTGATGTTAGCCTTTAGCTCAAGGCACCGCTGGTACAGCCTCACAGAGCAGCTAGCACGGCTGCAGACTCTTCCTCTTGTTGCTTTTTCCCTGTGAAATACTGGATATTTTTTCTTCTCTGGGGCTCTAAAAATCATTCAGTTGAAACATGACAAGCCGTCTTCGGTTGAACGGCTTACAACTCATAGACTTATCCTGATTGAATTGGTCCCCATCCAACAAGGTTGGGAACCACTTGTCTGCAGGATGAGAATACGTAATAATGCTTGAAACCTTTTCCAAATCGATGGGTTAATGGTTTACGTTTTTCTTTTTCTTTTTGGAGATAAAAGGCTTCCACCTGTAAGCAAAGCACTACCTTCAGCCACCTTCCTCTCACCTGTAATGGCCAGCCTGTAGAGCTGTGGGTGTGGGTTGTCCTCTTTACTCTGGATCTCTCCGGGGACATAATCCCCGAGGCCAATGGTCGTCAGAGAGATGAAACAGAAATACAGAGACTCCAGAAAATCCCACTCCTTCTCCAGGCTGACTAAGATCCACGCAGGGATGATGAGGACTAGCAGGACCGTGATGATGGTAAGGCAGGCAGCATGTATGGCGGCTAGCTTTGATTTAGACATGGCCCATCGACGGTGGAAATAGGCCAATGGAAGTCGAGTCACCAGGACCATAATCCTCTGCACCACAACAGTGAGGAAGAAAAGGGTAACTGGGATGCCAAAGAGGGAGTAGAACATGCAGAAGGCCTTCCCTTCGTCTGAGAGAGGAACAGAGTGGCCATAACCTGAAAACACAGCAAAACATGCAGCCTTGCCTTAATTACAGGGGTGGAATAAGAGGTGGGATTATTCTCCAGGACACCCTGTGAAGCTCTACACACGTGTATAACAATAATTATTTATAGGAAAAAAAGCAAAGGCATTATTAACATTTGTAACCCCAGACTCGATAGTAGTGGTGTAACGGACACACGACAACGGCAACATCGGACATGTCCACACATATGAAGAGACACCATCCGGTCTGTCAGCGACGGGGACACTCCGGTGTAGAAAACAAAGGATTTCTAAATCTGGTTAAAATGCTTGAGCCACGCTACGAAATCCCCTCACGCACCCACTTCAGTGTGAAGCTTGTTCCAGGCCTCTAAGAGAAGGAAAAGACTGTGACCGCTTTCACCACGGCGGAGTGGAGATTCATAGTCCGGTGCTGCAGACACGCCCCCTCTGTGACAGTCACACAGGCACACACCTGGTGCAGGTGCTGACAGAAGTATCAGAGTGGAAGCTAGACCACCCAATAGTAATATCACTACAGAAAGGTCTACCCTCTCCCCAGGCAATGTAGATATTCTCATCTTTTTGAAAATAATGTCACAGTAATGGTAAACTTTATTGTCTATTTGAATGACATAACCTGACAGGAAGTAAACATAGACCCAAGTTGTTGCCAAGCAGTTCAGTGTAAACAGTGGAAGCTAGCTCACCGGCTGTTTCTTTCTTTCAATATTGATCAAAGGCTGAGGGTCTCAACATACCTCATGTTGCACTTAAACTTAACAGAATTCTTGAATGTTTTATTTTTATTTATTTATTTCATTTTGTTTCAAATTGGACATCTTCAATATTTTTGTTTTCATGTAAGACTATAGCCCAAAGTTCTTTTCTTTAAGTGTTCTTGAAGTTCTTTAATTAATAAATGGAAAGCAAAGTTATATTTGTCTCCTGCCCTTTTCTCTGTTGATCCGAACCGTGACCCGAACTGAACCGTGAGGTTTGTGATCCTTTGCACCCCTACTCCATAGTATACAATATAGTGTGAAACACATATTTCTTACGGGCTGTCAACATTAATAGCTGCAATGTAACCAAATGGATGAGGATAAACACAATGCTAAAGGGATTTTCCACAATCTGGCAAATCAAAAAGTTGTGAGAAAAGTTTTTTTGGTTACTGGTGTTTAAAGTATAAATGTCCCCATCCACTCTAAAGTGTCTTTTGTTTGTTGTAACTTCACTTTTGGCTCTTGGGCCTTCACGATGCAGAATGATGTGCAGAGTTTGACACCAGAAGCCGGTTTTCACAATCTTCTGCCAAGGGGGAACAGTTTATTTGTGCTCAGCTTAAATCAAATCAAGTTCAACATGTGTACATACAGTAGGCCTACATCAGCAGGATTGTTGGGCTATTCAACTTACACAAGAAGGGATCTTTAACCGAAGGAGGAGACGTCTTTAGTCTATAGAACTTTTGAAGCGGAAAATATCTGGAAAATATGTATATTTGAACATTCTTGATTGAGAGTAGGTGACATTTTAAGAAATTGAAAGAAGTATCTTAGAATTTTTCTTTCAGAAAAAAACATACAAGTGATTATTAAAAGCAGGGTAGCCTATTTTCATAAGCAGTAAGTTACCACAAAAGCCTTTGCATCTCGTGACTTATCAGAAAGTGCTGCCCAATAACAGGAAAAACCACAGTTTGGTGTCCACACCATACAGTTTTGTCTCCCTAGGCCTCACCTGTTGTGGTCAGCACGGTGCTGGTGAAGAACAGGGAGGACACGAAGTCCCAGTTCCGATTGGTGTTGTTACCCAGCACGGTCACTCCGTAATTACTGGCCTCTAGCGCGCGGGCCAGAAGCTCTTCCAGGCGCGCGTCGGACACACAGGTGTTATTGCTCAGGAAGTCCTGCCGGGCCGCCTTCAGCTCCTCACGGAGCTCCTGCTCGTAGGGCTGCTCGATGGCGGAGAAGATCCCGGCGCCGATTATGAGGTAAAGGATGTAACCGACAACCAGCAGCGCAAAATTCAGCGCGGACTGGTGTCGCTCCGCAAACCGAGCGCACCAGCTGTCTTTACAGCTGCGGACCATCCCTCCACTTCCCCCTTAACTCTTTAATGACACTTAATTAACAACAAAGCGCGCTTCAATTAAACAGACAGCAAGCCTGTTGTTTTTTAGCAGTGTCTTCTATCCTCTCTAACCAGTGGATGGCCACGTCTTCCTCATTCTTAATCTCATTGAGACGGGTGGTGACGTCACTATTTTACTGACCCAGGTGTGTGTGTGTGTGTGTGTGTGTGTGTCTTCCTGCACTCCCTCTCCAACCGGTTTATCAGGTTTAGTGTTTTGAGTCATGACAAAGAATTTATTTTAAGCTGAAGCTCAACTCAAGGTGAACTTTTTCAGGAGACAGATTTATTAGTGTAAAACAAAAAAAAGGTTTTAGTTTTACAGTTACACAAAACAGACGATGAAAGTGATGTAAGATAATTTAAAAAAAATAGAGCTGAAAAAGACAAGGAACCAAAACAATACAATGAATGAATTATTTATAAGGGATTTCATAATACGCATTTTCCTGAAATACATAGTTTGGGTTTCTTAACTTGTTCCAGGATGTTTAATCATTAATCTAATGGTATATTAAGAAGTTATCAATTGAATTTGTATTTCCTTTACCAAGTGGTAGCTACTAAGTTACTTGGACTTTACATAAGTGTTTCCATTTTCTGCTGCTGTGTACTTCAATTACAGAGGAAAACATTGTACTTTTTACATGCGTCTGACAGCTGAGGTTAAGATTTTACAGCAAACACTGACAGGGGCCATTCTGTACTGTCCTTTACGTTTTAATAATTTAATATACTTTGTTGACAATGGCCACCTCTGTACTTTTACTTAAGTTTGAACGCATGCATTTAATCATAATGGCGTATTTTTACTGTGTTTACTCCATAAATAAATTACTTCCGCTCATCATTTGTAGTTATTACTTTCACCACTAAGGGGCGCTGGAGACCACATTTCCATAATAGTGTGTGAAATATAACTCCTCAGAAAAGAAAAACAATTGAAAAAAAAAGCGTTTTATTGATAAGTTACCACCAGACATTTGCACAGTGCTTCTCTACTTACGCCATCATGTATATATCCAGCCATCAATCCCTTTCATATCTGGCAATAAATAATTATTTACAACCATTAGCAAATAAAAAAGCCAAGAGAAGTTACAATCAGATGCTGTCTGAGTCTTACAATACAATACCGTCGCATAAAAAGCTGATAGATTGATGATGACTAACTGGTAGTTTTAGCCTTTGCCCAGCCGCGGCTATCAGTTAGTCACCTGGTTTCTCTCTCTCAGTTGTATTAAGAATTTCTGAAATCAACGTGGATCTCTGGTGGGTTGTTGAAGAGCTTCCTGAATATCACACGAAAATAATTCAGTTATCTGAGGAGGAAAAGAAGAAAAACAGGTCACAGATATCGGAGGCACACTTTATTTTTTTGAAGATAAACTGTTTTTTAAACGCTGGAGGACAGAGGCACACCGATCAGATGCACTTTAGACTTCTACTCCACCAAAATTCAGAGGGCAATATTGCACTTTTTACCACAATCATTCACATCAACACACAATCACATTTGATGTCTTTAAAAAAAAAAAAAAAAAAGTTATTATATATTTCTTGTTCAAATAGTTTGGCATCAATATTGTAGTCATATTATAATCTATAATAATGTGACATTGTGCTTTTACTTATGGGTCTGAGTACTTCTTCCAGATGTTCTGACAGGATTTCTTACCTCTGCACTCGTATCTGAGGTCTGAGAAGAGGACGTGTTCCTGAGAGAAGACAAACAGCCCCAGCCTGCCTCCAGCCAGCGTGTGGTCGTAAACCGCCCCAGAGTCGGATAAAATCCCCGTGCCCTCGTACACCACCACCCTGCAACACAACAAAGCCAACATCACCATGTGGATAACTTTTTTTATATAAACGTTCTAACTAACATACATTTTGTTATTTCTGCATGTATTTTCCTTCTGGTTCCATATTTGAACATTTATTGCTGAAGAAAACTGCGAACATGACGTCAAACGGAGCTATATTTAAAGCAGTTACAACAGAGCTGCGTAGTGACAATATATCAATGTGAGTTTGTCCTTCACAAACAAAGAGCAGGAGCCTCTCTTCAGTCTCACATTCAATAATCAGTTAGAACCCAGAATGCAACACAGCCTTGCTTGCATCTCCTGAGAGAAACTTATTTAAGAGTATTTCTGTTATTTGACCAACTGGGTTTGGCACGTCACAGTTTTGCTCTCTTTCCTCTCATTTTTGTCAGCTTAAAAAAACCTCACTGTAGCACTGATGATGTAGATCCTCTCTCCATTTGCACATAAACAGCACAAAGTCCATTAATGTGAATCTTAACTTAAATAGAAGTAGCTGTGGCAGGTTGAGGAGAACCGAAAACAACAAAGAAAGTAAGAATTACGCTGTTATCATAAAATAACTTGGAGATTGATGATATCCTCGAGCGCAAGCACATCTGTGGGGGATTTTTTTGTTCTTCAAAAAGCTGGCACTAAATGTGATTTTCACAAATTTAAGAAATTATTCACCAGATTGCATGCTTCACCAAATAAATTACATTAACCGAACTGGTACTGACTGAGTCCCAAATGTGGGACTTAAAAGACAACACCAGTGTCTTTGCATGTTTGCTGCGAATGAGGTATTTCACTTGGGAGGAGCTGTTGTTCCTCTCAGGAAGACCACACACCTTGGTGGTTTCCTTAATCATAATCCAGCTGTGGTTTATGACAGCTAACATGAAAATATATAAATTCATGTTCCAGGGAGGAGATGCAACCAAGAGAGTAATACTTTAACTCAAAACATCTACAGGTTTGTATCTTAAATGTCCTGTTTGTGATCCTTGCCTATAGAAATACATACAACCACTGTATTTAACAGAGAAATGTTTTCCAGGTAATAATGACAAAACACAAAGGAAAAAGAGTAATTTCTGCACAACTGCTGGATATCTTTGGGCTATTCTCATTCAGGAATCTTTCTTGAATAAATCTAACCACTGTTAGATCCTCCAGTGATAAGAAATGACACGTTATATGATGATGTCTTTGTACCTGATGAACCCAGTCTTGGGTCTGTGGATGAGGTGCATGCGGTAGGCTGTGTAGTCCTTCCAGCCAATTTTATTGGGATCATGCCACAATGTTCTGACCTAAAACAGACACACACACAGATCTCAGGGGGGAGAAAGAAAGCTGAACTTGAGTATCTGATATTTACTGAGCCGGTGTTGAAGGTTGTTTTAGAGAAGGTCTATCTGTTCGAACAAGACATTTAGTGTGATTTATGACGGGCACAAAATAAGGAGCCAAAGTGACTGATTCATGCCTGGTGTCTGGTGTTCCCCGTGTGCCACAGGGCATTGCGTAGATACTCTCCTGGTCCTGTGGTGGAGTTGACCAGTTTAATGGAGACTCCCGCTGTGCCAAAAGCTTTGGACGGCTTTTTCTCCCAGTAGGCCTGAGACACCTGCTCTCATGGAAAGAGAGAAAGAATGCGGAGGATAAAAGTGAGGAACGTCACCGCACAGTCTTTTTATTTCATGCACTTTTTGTTGCCAGTGAGAATTGTAATTTAAAAAGTTTTAGTGCATAGAAGAGACATTTTAAGGAGACTATGGTCAAAGAGATATTTGAAGATGTATAAAGATGGGTAGAAGTTTTGATCATCAATGTCATGTGGCCGCATTCAAACCTCACCTGTTTCCACATGACAACATAGAAGCGTCGACTGGACTGGTAGGCGAACACAATGCCTGCGTAGTCGTCATCTCGGTTGGTATTCACATAAAATGTCGCACTGAAGTCCACTGCACTGAACTTGTCATATCCTGTTTGAACAAAAGGATATTAGTATTAATATACAATACTCTTTTAGGGGTTAAGTGTTCTTTTTGGGGTTTTTTCTCACCTAAAGCGATGCCAGGGTCCGAGTTGGCCGTCTGCAGCAGCTCGGTGCCTTGGCTGCGGATCACCCAGAGAGGCTCAGACTGCGTGGTGCCTTTAGGGTCCAACAAAACAACCTGAAACTTCCTGAAGTCTGTAGACCCGATATCCTGGTTCAGTGGACATGGATCCAGCGCATCTGGAATACTGTCATTGTCAAAGTCATCAAAGCATGCATCTCCGCTCTCATCACCTGCAAGAGAGAAGAATTAGAGATATGATTCCCTGGAGTCATTTTTATCAAGAAGGAGAAAAAAAAAACTGGAAGAGTTAATGTGCAAATGTGAGTAACTCTTGTATGATGGTGGATGAATTAAAGAATCTTTTATTTATGATTAATTACACGACTGAGAGCCATAACCTGTTTGTGTTGATGTCCAACATTAACATGACCTAGATTCACTGGAAACATTCTGGACTGATTTTAATGCATGGCTGCAAAACCCATCTATAACAAATCGTACAAAATATATTTCTCATGCGACAGCAAATGTATCAGCATTTTACTACATCTGCAGAGATATTCTCAGTTATACTGATTCATTTTTAGAAGTTGTTATAGGTGCTTTTGTTTGTTTTGTATAAATGTCCCGCCTAAATATTAGAAATTAAAATAGTAGAAACACCGACCATCAGAGTCCAGCTGGTCCCTGTTTGGCACTAGTCTGCAGTTGTCCCGGTCATCGGGGATACCATCGTTGTCATCATCATGGTCACAGACGTCTCCCTTCCCGTCCTTGTCGTGGTCGGCCTGGTTGCTGTTGGCAATGTAGGGACAGTTGTCCATAGAGTTTTGGTGGCCGTCCTCATCGATGTCCTCGTTGTCGTCACACATGTCCCCCACCAAGTCGCTGTCAGAGTCAAGCTGCAGACACACACAAGATATGTTTGAACGCTCTTAAATCACACGTTTACCTCCACCAGCACACCGACTCTCTGCACAGACCTCCAAGATTTCCTTTTTATGTATTTAAAAGAAAAATCATCCATCCTCCTGATTTATTGCAAGTGCCACTAATAAATTGTTAGAATGGATTTGTTGGATCCCTGTGGTAAAATATGCACCTCATTCCAGATGTTCTGTGAGGCAACGCTGCCACCATCAATATGAAAAATATCTTTTTTTTTTTTCCCCCAGCAGATATATGTGTGCTTTTAAGCATTTGTGGGTTTGTTTGGGAACCTGCAGTGGGTTGTGCAGAAGGGGACAGTTGTCACACTGGTCTCCAACACCATCCAGGTCTGTGTCCCTCTGGTCAGTGTTGTAGACGAAGGGACAGTTGTCCCGGTCATTCAGAACCTCTGGAGAAAGACACACACACACACACACACACGCCAGATAAATGGCATGCCGTTTGGCTTTTAACCCTCTATTACACATAAAAACAAAACACAAAGAGCACTATAAATCAGGACAATGTTTGGGGTGAAATATGTAGTATTGCATTTATATTTAAAGTGTAACTTAACACTAAATCCACTTTTAACACAAGATCTTTGAAAGACCTCCTGAATGTGTCATATTAAGAGGATATTGAGCTATTGAACAGAAGACAGTAAGAACATAGAAGTAGCCGTGTTACTGAGGGCAACTGAGAGTTATAGTCGACAAGCTAATGTCAAGCTAGCAGTTCAGACGGCTCCGAACAGTCGTCTTGGCCGTCAGTGAAGGTGAAGACTCAGGGTTATAGATGGATACATAAAAGATATTTTTGCTCATAGATCCCCATGGAAAGTGACAACAAAACCAATCGATTGAATTGAATCAAAAAAATTAATAATAATGGCCTTAACTAAGCCAACAAAAAGTGACTCAATGTATTCCTCTTGTTTTTGGAAGCATTGGAACAAATGTCTCTATGTCTTTTAATCACTGTGGATTTGTGAACTGCAATGATTATACCTCGGTGCTGGCGTCATCTTATTGTATCTATTCATTCTTTGTTTATATGGACCGATATGTCTGAAATAAAGTTGAATTGAACTGATTATTTGAGCTACCTGTCGGTGCATAATTATGGAGTTCTGTAATAGTTGGATAAAGTAAGTGCATGTTCCAGGCCTGGCGTTGCTCTTACCATCTCCATCAATGTCAATGCTGCAGGCGTCTCCCTCTCCATTGTCATCCGTGTCTGCCTGCAGCGGGTTGCTATCAAACGGACAGTTATCACAGCGGTCCCCGACCCCGTCTCTGTCGGAGTCAAACTGCCGGGGGTTGTACACCAGCGGGCAGTTGTCCTGTGCCAAACACACACACATTAGATCACACACACACACGGGATGTGAATATTTGCAGGTTTTAAGAAAGTTACTCCTAAAAGTTACTCCTCATCTGAGCCACAGTCTCACCCTCTCATCTATGATGTCGTCGTTGTCGTCATCGGGGTCACAGGCGTCTCCCTGTCCGTCTTTGTCCAGGTCTTCCTGTCCAGAGTTTGGTAGTGTGGGGCAATTATCCTGCAGCCAATCACAACTCAGCTTAGTGAAATCCCTTCCAATCAGAACACAGCATAGCAGATCAAGATTTTGTTTGTTATTATTTTACCTTTTGACAGTGATAGGTTGCATTCTGCTTGCAGGTTAATCTGGTGTTGGGCCAGCCGTCCAGATCAGAGTCTTCAGCACACAGGAAGCCGTCGCCAGCGAACCCGACAGCGCACACACATTTGTACAAAACCTCAGACGCCAGGCCCAGGTACACACACTTAGCATACATGTGGCAGGCATGTGTGTTGTCTTTGCAAGGATTGTATGGCTCGCACACCTACAACAAAAACAAATATTTGAGAATACAAAGAGAGGAGAAGTACTTCACACGAAAGTAAAAGTATATTTAAAGAGGAGAACACGTGCCTGCCTGGTTTTCTGGGCCTCCTGCAGTCCGAGGCCGTACGGCTGGGTGCCTTTATAGCGAGGAGGACAGGGCAGACAGTAGAAGCCGGGGTCTGTGTTTACACACTCTGTGACACACACGCTCTTCACTTCACACTGCAGAGATAGAGGGATTAACCATGCTCAGCATATCAAACACCAACAGTAAATACAAAGGTGTGACAGCTGATGTGTACAGGGTCAGACTAGACAAGATTTACTTCTTTCGACATGGACACCATGTCTGGTTCGGTGATCCAGTGCCTTCAGTTACAGGCTGGAGGTTGAACTCTGACCCATTAAAGCTCTTACAATCATGCATGATGTGCAAAGGTGATTAAGTAGGACCATAGAGAAACTTCTAAAAAAATAACTGTACAACTTGGGATTGGACGATACATTATTTTACCATGGATTTGCGATAACAAACACTCCCTAAACACTGGGCAATTTGAGTTTTAATTCTATTTTGAATATTATCGGGATAATGACATGACATTTTCATATCGCCCCATGCCAAGTTACAATCTCAGGTGTCAGTGCATATCGTAGATGTTGTCACACTAGGCCATTGAGGTTAAGAGTTTAACTGCGCACCGATGAGTGATTATTACCTCGTTCTCATCTTCACAGTGAGTGCCGTTTCCATTTAAACCCAACGGACAACGTCCACACTCCCATGATCCATCGCTGTGTGATGTGCATTCCACTCCAGGGAAACATGGATTTGAGAGCAAACATGCATCTGGAAAAAGCACACAAATGTGCATATCAAGGCAAGGAACAGTCCAAGATCACATTTATATTTGAAAAATGTGTCTGTCCCGTCCTGAGCCTCGATAATTGAATAAAGGCAGAAGAATCGCTGTGGGATATTATTTTTTAATCCTTTCTTTGTTTGAAAATATGAATCATCCAATAAAAAATGATGAGGTTTTGCATGTATGTGAGGCTTAGCCTACTTATTGGATAATATCTGCTTACACAGTTAGATGTAGCTACAGCCTGAGGATTGTGGACTGGGTTCAGTTTACCTATAGGACATGGTTGTTTGTTACATGCTTCATAGTCCACAGCGTCTCCAGCACAAGGCTTGCCACCGTGCTGAGGTGCCGGGTTCAAACACTCCTGCTGGCGACTTGTAAGACCTCCGCCACACGACTCTGAGCACAGTGACCACTCAGTCCAGCTTGTCCAGCCTCCAGGAACTACACACAAACACATTGTTTACCTGTAAGCCAGCTAAGTACCACAGTGCAGTGTGTATGTGTATGCGTAAACTCACCGGGGCAGAGCGTATTGTTGCATGGCTGTTTCTCCCTGGCGCTGCCCGTGCACCCTCTGCCCCCCTTCTGTGGCGGAGGGTTGTTGCAGAGACGAACCCGTGTGATGCTGCCATGTCCACATGTGGTTGTACACGTAGACCAAGGAGACCAAAGGCTCCAGTTCCTGTCAGGACGCACTAAATATGAAACAAGCACATAAAGATTGTAAAAAGTCCAGGGTTTTTTTGCACAAAAGTCTGAGCAGAATTCAACACAGACCACCACCACCACGGCACCACACTGTGTATACAACAATATGTTTCCAATTATGATTCCAATCTCTAAAATCTATTTATCTGAAGTTCCACACTTTGGTGCTCTTTCGTGGAATATTCAATTTGTTCCCTCGGACCGGCCAATCAATCACAAAAAAACAAAACAAATTAGACTGAGGACGTGTGACAGATGAGACATGCAGAGTGATGTCCTACCCTTGCGGTCACACTTCATCGGCATGCAGCTGCGGGTTTGGACTGACGGGCCGGCACAGGACGGCTTGATGTCATTGCATGATCGGCCCCTTTGCTGCCCTCCACGTCCACAGGTGACCGAACAGTGGGTCCACTCAGACCACGGGGACCAGCCGCTTTCATTATCTTTAAAACCACGCACACACATACACCGTCGGTATGCCTTTGTCAAATGTTGTGCTCTTTACACACGTTGTCAGCTCTAAATCATAGTTGCAGACAAACAACACTCACTGAGACAGACAGGGCAGCACTCTCCTTCGATAAAGGATGGATAGATGCAGGATACAGGAGCGCAAGACACCTGCTGACACACCACCTTTCCATCCTACTCAAGGTGAGAAAGATATACACACACGTTCAGCATTTTAAACAATAGCATCTGCCAAACCGTGTTAGTTTGAGCCAGATGTTTTGCTAAATGCCAGTCCTTGCAGATTAATGATGAATAGTATGCTGTCATGGCTCATAGTTTGGCTACTCCCTCAATCCATCCTTGATAAAACTAATGACATTCTATGAAGAGAAACTGGCATGAAACAGAGTGGAGGATGAAGCAAGCATGAAATACCGGAGACTAACAAAGGCGGCTCTGAAAATAAATGAAACCACATTGGATACAAGTGAAACGTACCGTAAGTATCTCCCACACTAGTGAGTAGATTTTTAAGGAATTGTGGAAAATATGCTCACTCGCTTTCTTGCCAAGAGTTAGATCTGATACCGCTCTGGAGGGTGGGATCAATCTTCTCATCAATATTACAGCCGTAGGATTCTTTGACTTTTTTTGTTCCAGGATTTTAACAGTCAAAGTCAAACCTTGAGACTTAATGTTATGACTTTCAAATCCCAAGCAAGTCATGCTTCAGTCTGTTGTCTATCAACGAGACTTGCATGGCACTCTCCCAGCAAACACTTCACTACTAATATTTCAGAGTGCAACAGTAGTTCAACACTGACCTGGCAAACACAGAAGGTGCAGCTGTCAACCTCCCAGTCCTCCCCCTGCTCGTACACCCGTCCATCCTGCATACACCAGATCTCCCCGACTCTGTCAAGATCATTGATGTCACCGCTGCCACCGCTGAGGCTGCTCCTGCTCCTGCTCCTGATCCTGTTGCTGCTGCTGCTGCTTTTCCAGTTTCTGCTGTTGTTGCTGCTGTTATTGCTCAGCTCAGCCAAAGATATCCGCATCTCTCCATTTTCTTTTGACTGAGAATCCAAAAACAGAAAAATCATTATCAGAACTACATTTTCTATGTAAGAGTCTATATTTTGGCTGGTATTGTTTTCCCCTTGTGAGTCTGTGTGTGTCATCAAGGTAAACGTGGTCCTGGAGACACCTACTGTAGCGGGAACTACCACAGAAGAGGCTTTGAGTACTCTGCCAGGTGTTTCTATATGTGGACAGATTTTGTCATTGCGATAGCATCAGAACCACGCAGGATGCAGTCACGAAACTTTACAGGTGTGTAGTTGAGATCAAAATGAAGACAGAGTTCGAAGATGGGTGTGGTCTGACCAAAGGCGCCAGAAGCAGGGGGGTAAGATGTGGGGAAGGGGCCATTGCCCCCCACCCTTGGCCTGATTTGGCGTTCCAGCTGGTGTCATCCCATCACAATATGGTCTCTAGTGTATCAAGATTTGACCTTTATTAGTATACAGAGATCTGTTGTATGTAAGTAGATTGGCAGCTGAGTTGAGTATAGCAGCCAACATTTTAAGTCTGATGGTATTCTTTCTGCATGCTTTTTCCCCCTCAAAAATCACCAGGACATTTACCACAAACCACAGGGCTCCCTGCCAGAAAAAAAGATGTTGCTGCTTGTTCCATTTGCTCTGGAAGAAGAGCTACTCTCGGTTGGTCTTGTCACGCAAATTTCCCATAAAACTCAACCCCGTCAAATACAATTTAAAGCACATTGAAGACACTGGTAGACTTTGACAGTGCTTTCTGTAATTGTTTATTCAATCACTAAAAATGAGAACAATGCTTTACTGATGTTAAAATGTTACACGTAACACCTTTATTGGGCATTTTAAAAATCTCCATAAAATTTTCTAAAATGTTTTTCAGCTCAAATCCAATTTCCTGGTCATGCCATATCAAAAATAAACGTAGCATCAGAGAGGTAACATTAACAAAAAATGCCCAACATGCAGATGATACATGCGCATTGGTGTATTTGTGTGTCTTACTACTCTCTCCAGGTCTTCAAGCAGGTTACTGGTCACAATACGCAGGCCGTGGATCTCGGTGAGCAAGCCCACCAGCTCCACGCATGGATGACGACAGACTTCTGACGACACATTGTCGACCTTTGCACCACCCACACCTGTAAAGGAGGCACAAGCATGTGTGAAGTCTGTGGTAGGTTTTATACTTAAGTTAATGATGGAGAAAAAGAGGTGAGGAAACTGTATTTGTGCATATATTTGATTGCATTTTATACTGTGTGTGGTACCTGAACACACAGCTGCTGCAGAGAGGAATATCAAAAGCCAGGGGAAACCTCTCAGCGGACTCATTCCTGTACACGCATAAATCACATACGCAGTCACAATGAAATACACCACCTATACTGCTACACAACTACACAATACAAGCAGGACTGCTGCCAAGGAGATATAAGAAGAAGAAAAAGAAGATAAAGAGGGAATTAACCTTGCATACCTGCGTATGTTCCTCGCTGTTCAGCCATTCTCCACGATTAGAAATCACGGCTGGTTGTCTCATCCACGCTGCAGCTCCACAGGGGCTTTGATGGAATGTCTGTCTCCTCGTCTTCTTCCTTATTTCCTTGTCTCCTTTTCACCGGACTGAGGCTTATCAGCACAGCTTCCCCAGTAGTCCAAAAGAAATAGGTTGGAAAGAGGTTGTTGAGAGGGAAGTCTGAGTGAAGAACATGCAGACAGCTCAGTTAGTTCTGTAGAAAGTTCTAATATGGTTAGGTATTTGTTTGAGAGTGAGAGTGTGTGTATGTGTGTGTGCATGTGTGTGTGTGTGTGTGAGAGGCAGGAGCCATATATTACCCGTCTGTCTGGCGATGAACTGGGCTGCATATCTCCCAGCGAGAAACCCAGCTGGATGGAAGAAACTTGTGTGTGTGTGTGTGTGTAGATGCAGGTTTCCCAAACACAGCACTTACACTCTTCACTCTCCAAACTAAGACACACACGAAAACATGCACTCGCACGTTGACACACACACACACACACACACACACACACACACACACACACACACA
>NW_022280034.1:5295977-5344486 GCF_004355925.1 Anarrhichthys ocellatus | reverse complement strand
CACACACACACACACACACACACACACACACACACACACACACACACTTATTGGCTGCCTGACTTTTTCCAATATTTTAAGAGCGAGAAAACTGCCATCACCATAAATCTCTGATGAAAACGAGAAGCTTGATGTGCTTGTGTATGTGTGTGTGTGCACTTGTGACTGTTTTTTCTTCTACCTGCAGAAGATCATGAGGTAAAGATGAGCAAGCTGATGGAATTCAAAAACATCTATTCCCTTTGGGACTTTCATCTCTCTCTCTCTTTTTCCTCCATCACTTTCCTCCCTTCCTCCCTCCCCCCCCCCTCTCTCTGTCTCCCTCGCTCTCCCTGTTTGGTCGTCTCCCTGCTGAGTAAAAGAGGCATCATCATCCTGAATCATATTTTCCATCTGTGGACTCCACTCCTGGAATAATGAATCTCACAGATGTGTGCACACGTGCATGTGCACACATGCAAGCGCCTGTGCCCATGCATACAAATACATACCCAGATACCTAGAAACGTCACAACAAAGAACAAATATAGGAACAGACATGTTTCCCCCTGGAAGTGGTTCAGCAATGGAGACAGTGAAAGCAGGTGCTGTCCTTGCTCTGAGAAGCAGAAAAAAAGACCAGAGGTAAAGACTTGGGTGAGATTGCTTGGCAAAGTCCAGCTTGACACTCTTGGACTGATATGCCGTGTGGAGACACATTCTGTTCTGGGATCTCTCAAAGTCTGTGACTCCGTCAGTCTTGCCCTGTGTTTATAGACAGAAGAGTGTTAAAATAAAGGGCACGCGCTATGTTTCAGAAAGGTGAGGCTGATTAAATGTTGCAGGACTGCGGTGGACAGACCTGCAGAAGGCAGGGTTGAGAACACTGTATGCAATCAGACAGCTTTTGCAGCAATTTGTCCCATTTTTCTGAAAGTAACCAGACCAGAGAACTCAAAGGGCTTGCACATTATGCTCTAAGCCCTCGGCTGTGAGCAGGCCAGACAATATCCTGCAATTGCTGCACCGCTCTTAAGCATGCAGTGGTCAGAGAATTACATGGGCTTAAAGTAAATGGATTTACATGGAAGGGTGCACAGCATTGCAAGAATGGAGAAGGTCGGGGACAAAGCTTTTGCCGTGGATATCATGAGCGGGACTGGCACATTAAAGTCAGTGTACAGGTAAATAATGGCTTTTGTGGTGTGCAGCCAAATCACACAGGCATGACTTTGCCTGCTTAGCTTGCATGGTGGAGTTACAAGTAAAAGGTTTTCTTTTCCGATAGAGGTAGGTGATGATTCGCTAAAGGCGCCAGACAGACATAGTGTGTACCAAATATCAGCCACATTGGGTCAGTAGAACAGTGGCGCATTAATCCAGTTATCAGATCATCCTATTAGTCTGCAGATTAGCTTGCAGCACACACATTCAGCGCCTATGGGACTTGTAGTCCAGAATGATGCCTTCCAGGCTTCCTCCTAGCCCACACATGAAAGCCTTCATGTATCAAAGCCTTCACTTATTGGACTCAGTGGTGCTGAAATCAAAGCCGGACCCACAGGGTAACGCGCCCTTTTCAGCAACCTGTGGAATAGTCATTTTGTCGGACCTCCTGTCGTGCGTCACGGCCAGTGCACAAGCCCTTGCGTGCCTGGGCAGCCGGCGGATACCTGTAGCGGTGTGAATGAAGTGAGAGGTGACGCAGCACCTGACATTGCAAGTCGGAGCGGAACCGGGCCCTCCGCGCGCTCAGGGCTTTGCACAGCTCAATTATAGCGTGACACACTTTCCCCTGTGATCGCCTGCCTTCCACCTGGTCGCTGGACACAGCGGATTATTACACCTCCAACTTCGGCAGAGCACTTCTTAGAAGGCGCAACATTCATTAGATTGAAAGGGGAACGGGGGTTTCTGTACCTTTTTTTTTTTTACGCATTCAGCAGAAAGGTGACCTGACATAACAGTGGGATATGACTGTGGATGGGGACATGGCCGGGTTTGTCCCTCAGAAGGAGATCGTGTATAACGGCCTGCTGCCGTACTCCGACCGGTTGGAGCGGGAGGCCACGGAGCTGCTGACGGAAATCAAAGCGAACCTGTCCAGAGCTGTCCTCCTCAGAGAGCTGTGGCCCGGGGTCGCCTTCTGGTCCAGGAAACTCTTCTCGTAAGTGTTGAAGCCAGCTCCGTACACACACTACAGCAAGTCAAACCCATAGTTACTCACTTAGGATTCATAATAATGGTCTGTGTATAGCAGTTTTTAGGCTGGAAATAAAACACATTTCCTTAAATGTACATTTCTCTTAATATGTGTAACAATTTCTGAAAGTTTCTAGACCCAAAATTGGCCACAGGTGAAGAATCCCCCGTAAATAATAAAAAAAATAAGCTTTACAAATGTGTAATATTATTTGTCACATTTCAATTACTTTGATTTACATTGTGTAGTGTGTCAGCATTTCCTTACAGGTGGCCACAGCTATAATACACAGACTTTATAACCCAACTATTGGGTACTAGGTCTGGCAGAAAAGGGTGCCAAATAAAGTGCCAAAAAAATCAACATTATAGGAGCATTTCAAGAGGAGATTTAAGAGCACAAGTTGATCATGCAACTTTGAATAAAGACTGAGCTTTGTCCACTTTGCACCAACTTAGATTCAAGAGGTTATACTCAAGGTTTCATGTTGAGACATTGGGCCGCTGAAGCTGTGCACTTAATGTGTTTTGAGGATATCGGTCAGCGGCAGGAAGTGATCTGCTGCTCCTGGATGGTAACCTGTCCTCACCTCTGCCCTCAGGTTTCTTAAGCTGTACGGCCGCCGGTTCAGTAAGGAGGACCACATTCTCTTCATCAAGCTGCTCTATGAGTTGGTCACGCTGCCAAACCTGGAGCCTCACATGATGCAGAGCTACGCCAGGCTGCTCATTCAGCTTCTCAAGTGGGTGTAAACACAAACACATACACACATGCACGAGGCACATCTGATTTCCTCACCCTCAACAACAAGGTGATGAAGCTGGGAGAGCTGCAGCTCCTTCGCATGAATAAAAGAAGCCAGTTGAGGTGGTTGGTTCCAGCATCTGCAGCCTTTTTTGCCCTTTGGTGTCCTTTAGTATAATGAGATCAGAGAGCAGCGCGGTTGGCAAACATCACTGTGCTACAAATGGTGTACCGATGTCGAGCCCCATGACGTGTTAAAGTGGATTTTTCACTTACCCTTCTGCCATTTGGATTCCTGCCATTTAGGAGCTTTAAAACAACCTGCAGACTTGAGAGAAGAAAAACAAAAGTAAATTAGAAAGCACTCAGACAGCACAGATATCTCCACGAAGGCTGCACTATCCTCTGAATGTGTTATTTCAATTATAGAAAATGTTGCATCTGCATCTAATTAAACAAAGTGATATGTATTCACTCAAGTAGGTGCAAGAGGGGTATAAATGAGAAAATAGCAAACAATTAAAAAGAGCTCAATCTTAAAACTTTATCAAAAGAAAGTGTCTGGCAACACTGAAGTTGTGGTAGACCTTTAGTTTGAGATGGACAACAATATTAGCCTGAATCGCTGCCCAGTTGAGATTTTGTCTGTGTTGATAGAGTGAAAATTGAAATGGAATTCAGTCTGATTTTTAGGCTACAGCAATATCAACTGCATGTATATTTTTGTAGTGGTTGCAAAATCCACATGTTTCTTAAACATCTGAAAAGACATTTTCCAGTCTTGTAGTAATGTTACAAAAACGCATCTAGAATAGTGTTTAAAGTAATTTTGTTTGTGAGGGACGGAGGAAATACAAACAAAATACTTCATTACAGGTAAAGGTTCTTAATTCATAATCCTTCTAAAGTAAAAAAATATATATATATATATAATTGTACTTAATAGTACTGTATCAAAAGTAAAAGTAGTCATGTAAGCAGCATTTTACTGTTTTACCTTTTGACCTTTGAGATGGAGCTAATTCTAACTTTTATCCCGTGTCTTCCAACCTAGGGTTTGGGCTTTCTCAAAAGGGTCACAAAATAAATAGGGGGGGGGGGGCATTAGATAATTAATATGGTGTGGGAAAGAAGAAATAGTTAAGTTCTTTTATATTTGGAAATTTCACTTCTTAGCCCTCAAAACTAACTTAGAAGATTAGAAAGGAAATCTCTCTTTTTGGTAGAACTGTTAACTCAGAGACATCTGAAACGTGACATGGGGCCCCAACGAGACGTCTTTTTAGTGAGGACCAACAAGCCAAAAAGATTTTTATAGCCTTATTTATAATCTCAATCTGAAATAAAACCACAACTGCCAAATGTTGAAGAGTAAAAAGTATTTCCCTCTGAAATGTAGTGCAGTAAAAGTTTAAAGTAGCAGAAAATGGATTTACAAGACAGTACAATAATTAAATGTATTAAGTTACACACCCACACACACTAACTAAAAAGGTCATTGAAGTATGTTGGCCTAACAGTACATTTATTACTCTTTAAGCCCCGACCTACATCTTAACTCCCAGCTTTTGTATCTTAAATCACTAGCGACTGCAGGATATTCTCCTAGACGGTCGCATTCATCACGTCCCATTTGTCTCCATGATTTTTACATCCATCATAAAACAGCTTAATGTGATGTCATTTGTCTGATTGTTTTCCATTAGTTGAAAAGAGAAAGATTAGGGCTAAACGTACCTTAAGTGCCAGGTCTCACAGCTGAGAGATAAATTTGATACTCAACATCACGCATCAGGTCTCAATTGGCTTCTTTTTATTTTCATCCCTCGCATTTCCCGATTGTCTCTTCTTTCCTTCAATTTAAAAGTTTCCCCAATGAGAGTCTGTTCCATATGTTAGATGAACGAAACAGGAGACGGCAAGAAGAATGTGAGGCTGTGGAAACCTGTGGAATTTATTCCTATATAAATTGCTTCACAAAGTAATAGGACTACACAGAAAGCCATGTGAAAGTTTCACAGGAGGATTAAAAAATGTAGTCTCATAATAAAAGCACTCATCAGTTATTGTGCAATTTAAAAGCTTAACAGGGTGTTTGAAAAATCAAGAATCATAAGGTCACCTCACTGCGTGCCGTGTCTTAAGTCCGAGTCCACAACTGCAAACTACTAATGTCTGCAGCTGTCAGTCCAGCTATGCTTTTTTGAATACAAAGAATCACAGTGCTGTGCTCGATGACACATCTGGAAGTTGCAGTCATCATGTTGAGAGCAGGCTTTGAGGTAGTGACTCATTTTCCCACAGATACAGACTCTTTTCAGACACCCTGTAGTTTCTCACTTCAAAACATCGTTATTACCATCATTTTATCATGACTGGGTGTTTTCTTTCCAAAAAGGTGTAAATAGCAAAAGATTTGGACTGAGGTCCTGCAACACCCTCATAAAAGCAGGCCAGTCAATAATTGGCTTCTTTTTCAAACAGGAAGAAGGAACTGCTGTCAAGGGATGACCTACAGTTGCAGTGGCGACCGCTTTATGTTCTGTACGAGAGGGTCGTCTACTCCAAAACGGAGCACCTTGGACTCGTCTGGTTCCCCAAGTATGACGTTGTACTTTAACATTGACCAGCAGGGAGCCGTTGAAATGCTGTTACTGTACTTCTATGAATATACCAATTTTATTCCCAGTTATTTTGTTTTTAGAAATACCGCCAACCTAAACTTTATCCTAAGTACCCATTTGGATTAAGGAAAAGTTTGACATATTGGGAAATAAGCTTATTTGCCTCTTGCAGAGCGTTAGATGAGAATATTGATGCCACTCCCATGCATGTATGGTGAATATGTAGCTACCGCAAGTAGCCAGCTAACTTAGCTTAGCATAAAGACTGGAAACGAGGGGAAATAGTTAGCTTGGCTCTGTCCAATTGGCGACAAAATAAACTTTAGTGGGCTAAAGTTGTAGCTACTGGTTGTAAATATGAAGCTACTGGTTGTAGCTCATATTTACCGCACAGACATGACAGTGGTATCAATATTCACATCAAACTCTCGGCAGGAAAGCAAATAGGCATATCATTCACATTAGTATAGCTCTATTACAATTATAATCCAAACCCAAAAGTTAACCTCTTTTCTGTCACGAGGGAGCATGAGAGGCAGCAAGGGAAAGTCGAGGCAGACGGGCAGTTCAATGATTTCTTGACAAAAGTGAAGAGGCAAAAGCTTCTGTGCAAGGATAGTAAATTCAAACAGACGCAACTGACAATCCGGAGGTAATCAGAAATGTTGTAGGGTTCAGGTAAGGATTCCAGATCAGAGAGCAAAGAGGCAGGAAAGCAATGCATGGTGCACAAATAGCAATATTAAGTGACTGGGGGAGAAGGGGCTGGTATATATACTGCAGGGCTGATGAGGTAAAGTGGAAACAGGTGAGCAGGTGAGTCAGGTGACCCGGAAACCAGTGAGAAGGCGCGAGGCCATCTAGTGGACAGGTAGAGAGTGGCAGGTGTGGGGAGAGGCAGGCCAGGCGAAACAAACACACAACTAGACAGTCCTCATGACACTTTCCTAAAAAATGTAGAGAGTGGATATGTAAAATAGTATTTCAAAGATTAGTCAGTACATTGATTCGTCTGTTAACAGGAAATAAACTCTGATAATCTTGATTTGTTGTGGGCTCTCAATCCCTAACAACCAACAGTTCCAGTGGAGCTGCTCAGTGGCCTGATACGTTAAATATATAATGGTTAAGAAAACTCAATTATCGAGCAAAGATGCCAAACATTATTTCATTTCGGAAATGGATTTCTATCTTTTTTCTGTTTTATATTGCTCCCTCTCGTTCTGTTATGTTTGGACTGCTGGTCAGACAAAACAAGCATTTCTTAGATGTTACCTTGGGCTTTTATTGATGAAAAGAATAATTGAAAAAACAATGAAATCTGTTGCAGCCCGGATGTTGACGGTGTTTTTTTTTAATCCTGTTTAAAGACATGGATTTCATAAGAAAGTAAATGCAGGATTCCTTCCCAAACTCACACACCCTCCTCTCTCTGCTTGTTTGCAGCTCAGTGGACCACATTTTGAAGGCTTTGATCAAAAGCTGCAGACTGTAAGTCGCATCCTCTGTGATCATGCAATTGTGCACCAGATAATGTGTTGCTTTGATCTCCAGCTGAGTTGCGTGCTTGAGATCAATGTGTGTATTTGTATCAACACTCTGTCTTTGCTTGTCTACATCTATTTGTGCTCGCGTCTGTCTTTGCTGCCCGTGTTTTGGGGAATTTCACAGGTATTTCCCCGCGTCGTCCACCAAGGAGATGCTGGATGAGTGGCGCCCCCTGCTGTGCGTGTTTGACATGGTTATGCAGAAGGCCGTCAGCAACATGGAGCTGTTCCTGCCAACCATCATGCCCCCGGAGGAACACAGCCAGGGCTTCCAGTAAGTGGGCCAACTTGAATGACTCTGTTTAGAATCTTATATTATACATATAATATGTAAGTGCAGCTTGTGTTGGCCAGAGCTCACACAAAGGGTTAATAAAGTTTTCAAATTACCCTTTGTTTTATTTATAGAACAATCTCTTTCAGCAGAATGTCATTTTTAGTCCTGAGACTATTAAATCTTAATACCTTCATGTAATGTGGTTGAATCTTATGACCATGTGTCATGAATAACTACATTTTCAGGCTCTGTAAGCGTGTACACCTTCGCACCTGGGAGTTTCAATAAATAATGTTCTTCTTGCGTTAGCAGTGCACCCCCCCCCCCTCGTTTTTGCTAATAGTTTTGTTGCCTTGGAGAACCTTTGCCCCTCTCTCTTCTCACTCCTCATCACTCCTCATGGCGTCCAGCTTACCGATCCTCTTCACTGCATCGCATTCTTCAGTGTATTCGTTGTTTCGCAAGCCATTTGGATTTAGTCTTGGATTCATCCGCAGTTTCCGTATAGTTTCCACAATACATCATCTTTAACACTCTATTTTTCCGTTTCTGTTTTTCTCTTTCTCGTCCAGAATTGACAAGGGAAGGAGGGAGTTCATATTTGGGGGAATTGGAGATAGATGAGGGGAATTCAGCTTTAGGTATGTGTGTCAGTGTCTTTAAATATAAAGGTGTGGTTTTTTTTGTGCATTTGTTTTTCAGGTTGTGGTTTGATGAATTAATGAGTCTTTGGATATCAGTGCAAAATCAGCCAAGCTGGGAAGGGGTGAGACGCAAACACACACACACACACACACACACACACACACACACACACACACACACAACCTTACCCGATCCTTAATCCAAGTCTTTACCCAAAAATGTAATGATTACCTCTATGGGGATATTCAATTGTCCCAATTTTGTCCCCCCAAAAAAGGCGAGTCCCCACAATGTGAATGTGTAAACAGATTTATGTCCCCACAAGATATATTTTTTGACACCTACTTCACTCTTCACTGGCTTCACTGGCTTGAAAGTTAAAGTCTATATGAAACAGCAAAGGTCGATGAAGTTGAAATCAATGAAAATTTCACCTTTCAAATGGCTGTATAAACCTACAACAGCAAGTGGTTGGTTTTTAACAACATTTTTAAATGATTGAGCAATGAATTTTGCAGTTTTCCAGTTTCCTAATCATGGATACAGTCATTTGGAATGACACACATTTCCTGACGATGATTGAAATGTTGAAATGTTAATGAAGCGTTGGTGGTTTCCATGCAGAAGCGATTTTCCCTTTGTGCCTCTGCTCTGCTTTTACGCAGCCTCCTGGCCTGATGCGACCTGGCTGTTTACACACTTCATCTCTTCTTGAACATCTCTTCTTTTTTTCTAAATTGGCTATAATTCATATTTTAAATGGCAGCCTTCACTTCTGGGAAGGTTCTCTGTACTCGCAGTGATTGTTTGTCTGACGTTGTCTCGCAGCACCTAGTGAACCTGTTTGCTCGCCTCGCCAACGATGACATCGGCTATGTGGACTGGACCCCTTATATTCCCACAGTGAGTCATTAGCAGCAGCAGTAGATGTGTTGATGTATTTCTTCGGGGACTTGTGATTGAGGTGAAACTCTACACTGTACGTGTGCAGATCTTCACCAGGATCCTGCGCAGTCTGAACATTCCAGTTGGGGTCAGCCAGATGGTGGCACCACGGTATCTCACCAACTACTATGACATCGGGCACTTGGTGTTGTGGATCACAGCACTTCTGGTACCTCCTAAGAAAAATAATTACATTACATTAAAATTATATATGTCTTTGCTACTTAATTATGGGAAATACCTGATTCAAATCTGTGCAGGGAGGACCAGGAAACCCAGCACAGAAGGAGCTGACCTGCCTTTTCAACAGCATTGCCTCCTTCTACCATCCCTCCAATCATGGTCGCTGGCAAGTAAGTCTTTCTTTCACTCACACACATGCACGCACACACACACATTTTCAGCTGCCGGCTGTCACACTCCTTTGATTTATAACTTGCCGTTCAGGACTTAGCTGGCTCTCTCCGCACTAACAACACAATAATGAAATGCACAACTGCCGGAGAAAAGAGCAATATCACAAATATGTTTACGGCAGACTGTGTGAATGTGTCTCTTGGTGATAACGCCAATGTTGAATGTGTGTTTGTGTGTGTGTGTGTGTGTTTGCCTGCAGTCCCGACTGATGCGCGTGCTTCAGCGGCTCCCGGCGAGTGTTGTGCGCCGTGTGCATCGGGAACGTCACGCTGCCCCCAGCTGGATCACGCTGGTTCCTGAGTGTCAAAGGCTGACTGATGGAGACTTGCAAGAGTTCACCCGTAGCCTCACCGGTGTCACCCTGCTAGCCATGTTCAGGTATTGCACTTTGGTAGACGTAAACCATAAAAATAATAACTATACCCTGTCCCTCTGTATGTAATCTTCCATGGCTACACCTGTGTTTCTGGAGAACTTTCAACACCTATTACTTTAAGGATTATAACACATGTTCATGCATACATCCACACATATACACATACAGACATTTGCATACATATATGATATACACAAGCTTGTCTTTGATTTAACCGAAGTATGGAGAGGTACTACAAATACATATTTATTTATAGAGCTCTCTCAAAGCAAGATGTACAAAGTGGTAGGAGGATAAAACACAATGAGAGGACATAAGAGGCATTGAAATTCAAGAACATAGAACAAATTGATCAACAAATATGAATGCATCATTGTGGAAACTTATTAGTAAAAAAGTAAACTAACAATAACAGAATCAAACAGAGAGATTTAGAGACATTGAAAAATAAATAGAAGCCAGTCTGTACAAATAGGTTGTAAGATGACATTTAAAATGTCGACCTTGTGCTGCAGCGAGTGGGAAGACCGATTTCTATTTCTACTCAGGCAGGAATAGACACAATAGGTGTCATGTGGAGGCAGGTGTGAGTGCAAGTGAGTGTTGCACAGTCACAGACTGTGGTCTTGTTAATCCACTTTTAATGATCAAAATTTCTCCAGACCCCCATTTTTTTGAGCCCAGACTCTGGTTCCCAAATTAATTCTGACTGCATATACATTTGTTTAAAACGTTACAGTTGGTTTTATCTAGAAACAAACAGCTAGCAAAACCCTGACTGTATTTTTGGGATCGGCAGGGCTCAATTTAATGATTGCTTTGGAGACATCTATAACATATATGCATTATTTTAACAGCAATTCAATTACTCTCTTTAAGTGTGTAGTTAGCAGGTGCTTCATGTTTAGATAAAGACTTTGAAATGCAGTTAAAACAACGGTTATATGTAGCCTAAAACTACAAATACCGTCACTTTTCAGCCAGTTTTTAGCAGTTTTTACCTACAATTCATATCAGTGTTCACTGGGCTGTTGACATGTAAACATGCCATTTGAATCAATGCCAGTCAGTAATCTCAATCCTGCTATGTCTCACTTGAGTGCCGTCACAAGGCCTCAGCAACAACAAGCCTAATCTGGACAAAGGAACAGGTCATTTGTGATTATCTACGCATGTACAGTATGTCTGCGTGTTGTTGTTGACGCTGCACTGTATCTATGTTGCTTGTGGTGATGTGCAGTAAAACCGGCAGTACGGATGCAGCCTACGCTCTCCAGAACCTGGCTCTCCTCACACCAGAACTCGTCATACCACCTGTACTTGAGAAGTAAGTGTTTGTTAGAGATATCTGCCATAAACCTGTCATCAATCAATGTTCCGTCAAAACGACATGTGAAACGTGAATAGAAGTTAAAACGTTTTGAAGTACTGGCAACGACTGACAGTGTTTGGTGAGCAGATCGCATCAGTGACCAAACTAGAATAATTACCTCTCAGTTGTTTTGAGAACACCAACACACACCCGTCCCGCTGCATCCCCCCCCTTCAACTCTCCCGTCATCTCACTTGTATTTTGTACCTCCTCGTACCGTGTGTATAACAGGACCTATGCAGCGATGGAGACCTTGACGGAGCCGCACACCCTCACCGCCACTCTCAGCTGCATGATCGGCATGGC
This sequence comes from Anarrhichthys ocellatus, assembly GCF_004355925.1. Taxonomy (NCBI): domain Eukaryota; kingdom Metazoa; phylum Chordata; class Actinopteri; order Perciformes; family Anarhichadidae; genus Anarrhichthys; species Anarrhichthys ocellatus. Next base: position 5,333,051 of record NW_022280034.1, on the reverse strand, counting down.
TCGCAGCCTGGTTTCCCCAAACAACCATTACCCAGAGGGCCGTGGGCACGTGCTCCCACTGCTCATGGGCTCTCTGCCGGGGATTGACCCCAACGACTTTAGCAAGTGCATGGTGAGTAATGGATGTGAGGATTATTAATGACGAAGAATTGTTAGACAAGTAGACAATACAGCTCTTGCTGATTAAATTCCCCTCTCGTGTACTCTGGTCTAATCCATTAATAATTCCTGAAAGTGGAATGAATATCTCAGTTTGAAGAACTTGCAATTACTGAGGCCCGGTTCTCAGTTTCTGCTTGGATTGTAAAATGGATTGGTTTCCTTTCTTGGTGTGCTCATTGCCGCATTAATCCATCACACCAGAATGAATTGATACATTTGAAAAAGTTATTCCACCGACATCTGGTAGGTTATTTAACTTGGGCCTCGATCACGTCAGATGATGTAAATTGATCTGTGTCCCATTGTGCGTCTCCGTCCAGATAACGTTCCAGTTCATCGCCACCTTCACCACTCTGGTGCCTTTAGCGGATTGTTCGTCTGCTCCTTCTCAACACAGGGATCTCACAGAGGTATACACACAATACACATGAACAATTTTGTCCTTAAATAGATTAAATAAACATAATATATAAAACATGTTGAGCAAAAGCCTTGAAGTACTTGACATAAATCATTTAAAGACCGTCTCCTTTTTTCTTATGGGACTAATTTGACATTTTTGGAGAGTTAGCTCAAAAGGTTGATACCACTCCCATGACTATGCAGCTGGTTAGCTTAGCTTAGCACAAAGACTGAAAACGGGGAAACAGCTAGCCTGACTGTGTCAAAAGTTAACAATATCAGCATCTCTAAAGCTCCCTAATTAACAATGTTAACTAGCTGACTTGTCATCACTTTGAGGTTTCTAGTGCGAGGCTAGCTGTTCCCTCCCTGCTTCCAGTCTTTATGCTAAGCTAAACTAACAGTCTCCTGGCTCCTGCTTCATATTTAGCGTACAAACAAGAGAGTGGTATCGATCTTCTATTTGCGTATTTCCCAAAATGGTGAACTAAAAAGTCATATTATACAAATGCATTAAATAATCATCTCTATTTCTCCCTCTCAGATTGAGAAAAATCTGTGTTTTGCATCAGCTCAGTTTGAAGACTTCGTTCTCCAGTTTCTGGACAGGTAGAGACGAATTAACAATTCAAACTGTCACTTAGTAAGGCCTTGTTGTCAATCTCTGACTATGAATGTATCTCTGTCTGTTTGAAATGCACCGCTGCATCGCTTGCTCTGCTGGCCACGTATAACACCCTTTTTTTTCTCACCATAAGGCTGTTGACATTTTCATCGCTGACAAGTGTATAAGTGTGTGCTTGTGTATGCAGGTGTTTTGCTCTGATAGACAGCAGCACCCTGGAACAGACGAGAGATGAGATGGAGACGGATACGCAGACTCATCTGGAGAGCCTGGTAGAGCTGGGCCTGTCCTCCACTGTTAGCACCATCCTAACACAATGCTCGACAGAAATATACAAGGTAGTACACACACACACACTCACTTTTAAATTCATATAATCATTAATCACAAACTCAATCCTCTGCTCCTAATTAGACACTTCTAATAAAGATTGCGAACCTTAAACGCCGTGAAAACTAGTTTCTTAAAGCTTCTCACTAGAAACAGGGCTTTAAGTGTAGCCTACATATCCATTCATAATGGAAATGTAAACAAAAGGGGAACCATTACATAACACACTACATTCATTTGGCTTGTGCATTTGTTCAACACAATTCACATTTAGTTAAGAAAAGCCGCCATCAAGAATCAAAACACAAGATTGAAACCTGCTATCGCTCTCAACTTGATAAACACGTCTTTTTACCCACGGATTAAAACTGGAAAACAAATAGATCTAAGCTATTTATGATGCAGTTATCTTTAAAGGTCAAACATTGGTGTTATGCTGTATGTGAAACACATGAAGTGTAACATTATGCAAATGTTGCCTTGGTGTTAGATGGCGGTCCAGAAGGTGTATAACTTTGCCACCTCCAACATCTTTGAGACGTGTGTGTCAGGCAGGATGGTGGCTGATATGTGCAGAGCTGCAGCGAAGGTACGTGTTCATCAGCTTCCTATCTTTGACTCTTTGCCTCACGTATTTTTTACAGTAATGTAATTTAGATTTGTGAATTTCACTCTGTAGACCACAGACTTTTCGGTCTGTCATGTGTCATATTTTGAAAATACAACCTTAAAATGTCACGTCTGATATAAAATCTCTTTGTTTTTCATTCAACATCTCCACTTACATGTCGTACTGTAGTTACATTCTCATTTACTCTTTGTTATTTTCCTGATTGTCAGTTATTTTACTTCTGTTATTTTCTGCATGCTTGTGTTTCTACTTTGGAATCTAAATGTGTGTGTGTGTGTGTGTGTGTGTGTGTGTGTTTGCAGTGTCATCCCGCTGAGTCTCTCCGTCTGTTCGTCCCTCATTGCTGCAGCATCATTTTCCAAATAACTGACAGTCAGTACCACACCGTGTGTGTGCGTGTGTGTGTGTGTGTGTGTGTGTGTGTAGAGTAGATACAACCGTAGTGTGTTTGCATGGAGACTGTACATGACTTCTCAAATTCTTTGTCAGGTTTTTAAGAGGTCTGAGTAGATATGGTGTGAAGTCTTCATTACAGTATTCAACATTTTTAAAAAATCAAGTGTTTGTGAATCAGAAATAATTATTTGTTAACTAAATATTTTTCAGCTAAGTGAAAGTGGCGTTATAGTCATAACATTTGTGTAATTATTGGAGATTAATTAACAACACTGTGAGCACAGTCATGCTAGCAACTCTGTGAGGCTACACGGTGCTTAAGGACAGCTGTGTTTGGAGCTAAATGCTAACTTTTGTACGTTAATATGCTCACCATTACATTGCTAACATGTGTTTAGCAGCTATAATGCTTATCATGTTCACCATCTTAGCTTAGTGTTTTATTTGTTCAGAAACAACAAATTGGATTTTTAACATGATGATGGCTCTGAAGGAAAAGTCAAGGGATCACCAAAGTTATTACAGTTCACCCTGAGGGGAACATGAATATAGAAAACGATTCATAACGATCCATCCAATAGCTGTTGAGATATTTCAGTCTGGACCAAAGTGGAAATGCAGCTAGCGTGACAAAACCTGAAAAAAAACAAAAACATCAGCAAAAGGAGCTCAGACTGTCAGGGGAGCAATACAGTACATTATTCATCTTATTTATTATGTGTGTGTGTGTGTGTGTGTGTGTGTGTGTGTGTGTAGAAGAGGAGCTGCAGAGTGAAGACGAGCTGGATAAGGAGCTGTTGTGGAATCTTCAGCTGCTCTCCGAGGTGAGACGAGGGTCTATCACGTCCCAAGGGCTTCAGCGCTCTAAAAGATATTAATCCTGCTAATTTATTTTATCTAGTCTGTCTCTAAAAAATGTTATTTACTCTTAAAATGATTGAAATGTCTGCCAGAGGGTTCTGCATATCTTCTTCATTCCATTACAGATAAATTTGTTTTTAAAATATTTTGGAGTTGTGTGTCATTTCCTCACGACTACTTAAGTGATTTGTGTATTCTGGCTCGATGGAAGGTCTCATCAAGTGCTTCTACAAAACTTCAGAATATATGAAACACTTAAAATGAGTGGAACAGAGGGACATTTTCACCTGTTTAAAAAAAATGTGTACATGATAGTGACAGTGTATGAGAGAAGAAAAATAGGAAAATGCCAGTTTTTGCAGCGTGCGCCCTGCACGGTCATAAATATCAAGGAGCTTTGTCGTAACCAGAACATATTGATACCCTTTCTGTTTTGTTTTATTACTCCTGGGAGCTTAATGCGAGTGGGAGCGAGCCAGATGCTGTGATTTACTGAAGAACCTCAATATTTAAGACACAACTCTCCATTGAATGGCCTGTTTGTGTGTGTGTGCATGTACCTCTGTGTGTGTGTGTGTGTGTGTGTGTGTGTGTGTGTGTGTTTTCAGGTAACCCGTGTGGATGGTGAACAGCTGTTAAAATACCAGGGGGATCTGGAACGGATCCTGTGTGTGTGCGTGCGTCTGTGCTGCAAACGGGCGTACACACTCGCCTGCAATCTGCTAGAGTACACACTCCGGTCACTGTCCCTCATCTATCCCACCGAGTACCGCAGCTCCTCTGGAGGCTTTGATACTGACCTCCCAATACGGGTAAACACAACGTCTGCAACGCTGCACAGGGGAAGATGACTTTACCACCATTATTTAATCTTACTAGAGTTAAAGCCAGTCTCTCGACTCTTAACTGCATAGTTTCCACTGTGGCTTATTTGCCAACCTCCTAGAGTGCAAATTGGCTCGTATCACGGCAATTACAGTATCTATTCTGGGACTGGAACAATGAGGTTTTCTTAGAAACACAAAATGCCACCAGTACAACCTTTAAAACTGTCTTTCTCACAGTTTAATTAAATTGGATGTTATAGGTTCGGTAATTGCAATTTCCATCTCCAAGTAGATAATTAGAAAGCATTTATGAATTTAAAATGAAATGGCTACACCACTAATGCTAATACTGCTCTCCCTCTGTCACTGGGTTTCTTTATCTCTCGATTTTGATTTAACATTGCTTTCTTTGCGCAACAAATAAACTTATGTAAATAAATAATGTAAATACATTGCTGTTGCTGAAGTTTGTAGAGAAGGAAAATAGATACGCTTAAAGCAAGAAACTGGTGATAACAACTAAATACTTTCTTCAATAATATTGTGTCATGTTTTTGTACGTGAGTGCAGGTGAAGTGTGTTTCTGTTTTGATGTTGAGGAGGCGGTAATTACAGCTACCTGCGTCTGTTGCTTTCAAATACTGACCTCTTTTCATCTGCAGCTCACGGTCACTGATTCTGTTTTTTGTTTTGTTATTGATTTTTTCATTTTGAGGTATTTGTTAGTTGGATTCATGTGCTAGTCTGTCATCTGATAGTAGATCAGTTTTTTTGCAGTGTGTCCATTGTTTAGTGTTCTTATCCTTAAATGTTTCAAATACCAGTAGATGGCACAGATCTGTGGTTTTGAGGCAGACTGGTTGTGCTGGTTTGCTTGCCAGTTGTTCCAGTGGAAACTTTCTATTTCTGTACAACTTTCTGAGAAAACCTCTCTCTCTCTGTTTCCAGGACTGGGGCAGAGCTGGAGATGTGGCTGACTTGGGTGTGTGTTGGCACATACCTGATCAGGAAGAGGAAAACTTCGTTTTCCAGCTGTTGTCCCGCCTCCTGCACCCTGAGCTGCAGCGAATCAAGGGCCACGTCTCTGGAGATCAGCCAATGTGCAGGTGCGCTGTTGTTTTTCTTAGTTCTCCATTTTTAGACGTAATCAGGCACCCGCACAAACAAAACAAAGAAACCTGTAGCCTTTCATTACTGATGAATGAGATTCGTCTGCGTCCAAAAAAAACGAAAGCTGAACATAAACATCTGTTTTTAATATCGGTCTTAACGCTCTGGATGAAGCCTAATCAAGAGCACAGAGGGTTGAAAAGTTGGATTCAGCTGCTCAAAAGTGTTGAAACACCATTGCAGAATTGCCAAGTGAATTCACAACAAGCACACACACAAATACTGCTATGAAAGGAGTGTAACATGTGATCTGGTTCACAGGGAGGAGCTGTTGCAGAGTCTTGCTATCGTGCAGCACTGCCTTCTCGGAGCTGGAAGCATGCTGCCCCCTCTGGATGGACTGCACGTATCTGACCTGTGAGTCCTGCAGCTGCACACACACGTATGAAAGCACACGTTTTCCTGCAGTCTTGTCACGTTTCGCTCCTTGCATTTTGTTTTTTCCTCAGCGTGCCCTCCATGATAAATCTAGGGGAGATCAAGCTGCATATAGGTGTCGACTACGGTAAGAAAACACAAGCAAGCAGCCCCACACAACACACATGCACAAGCAGTTGCGCGCTGACCAGTTTCAGTGGGTGATAAGGCCGCTCATCATGCATTCTGTGTCCACACGGGACGCCTGTGTGTCTCCTCCCCGCCAGATGATTCACGGGAGAACTACAGAGAGTCCATCTGCCAAACCATGAGACTGCTGCTACGTGAGTGAAGACTTTAATGCCACTACACTACAGCTCTAAACTCCTCACTTTGTTTGGAGCGTGATTGTGACGCACAATTAATCAACATCCACTTTTATCCAGATCACATTTTGGAGCACTCGGAAGATGACACAAAGTCGCTCTTCGTCATCATTAAGGTGATTTTTCTATTATTCATGTGTGAGATGTCATTATTCTGTCCTGCGTTGGGCCCGCGAAGGTCTCACAGCGTCCTTTTTCCTGTCCGTCTGACTACAGATCATCAGTGACCTCATGTTTTTCCGAGGCACTCACAAGAAGGAGTTTGACTCACGTTGGAAAAGCTTCACTCTTGTCAAGAAGTCCATGGAAAACAGGGTGAGTTGGAAAAGCGCAACAAGGCTGCTGATTGTTGTCCGCTTCAGTGAGTCACTTGCAGGGTGATTGTACGTACGTATGTCGCCTTTCTTTCTGCAGCTTCATGGGAAAAAGCAGCACATCAGAGCCCTGCTCATTGACCGGGTTCTACTCCAGCATGAGGTCAGTTAAACAACACATGCAGGGTCACAGATATAACCACGAGCATATCAAGAAGTTGGTGGGTGTATTTTCTAAAATAATATTTTAATATTGTCTTTCTGTGTGAATAGATGAGAAAGCTGGTGGTTGAGGGCAGTGAATATAAAGTGGTTCATCAGGAGCTGCTCTGTGATCTGCTGCTGTTATCTACCAGCACTTACAGCCAGGTAAAACTGACACGGAAAATTAGCAAGAATAATTCAATCAGAACATCTGCCGGTTCCCATTTTACTGATGGTATTAGCATAAATATCTCTCGTGAATAGTAATTTATTGAGGATGTATGCATGTACGTATGTGTGTGTGTGTGTGTCTTTGTCCTTGCAGGTACGTAGCAGGGCCCAGCATGTGCTGACGACCGCACTGGGAATTTTTAGCTTCTCCTACAGAGACCTGATTCCCAGAATCCTGCAACTGCTCTCACCTCAACACACCACTGGCACTCAACAGCAGTTTAAGGTACCACAAGCACACACACACACGTAGCACGTGGTGACAAGCACAGTTGATGTGAAATTGCTCATAACGGTCACTGTCCGTGGTGCTGAAACTTCAAGTTAGTCCATAACTGCGTTTGATGGCTACATAGTGTGGCCTTCAGCATTGATTTTTAACGTTTTACTGCTTGCTTTTTAAGGCAGGTAGGTGCATTGTTGCACCTTTCTCTCCTTACACTGCTGACCTTAGTCTGACCAGTTTTTGTTGCCTATCCCCAGGGCTAGACTAGAGACAGAGGGTGATAGCATAGAGCACATTTACTGTCAGAGCACCAAAACAAAAGTCTAAGGGAAACCAGGCGAGCAACATCAGTATCCTCTTTTAAAGCTTTTACTGGCTTATGTTTATTCTTGTAAATTGAATATTTATTGTGTATATTTGATGTGATCTTGTGATTTTATCTGTTGTTATGTCTGTGAAGCACTTTGTAAACTTCGTTTTGAAATGTGTATATATATATAAAGGTTCTTATTGCTATTATACATGATATCCTGCTTAATTCATGCAATATTGATGCAAAAATGCTCAAGCTAAAGCTTACAGAAACCAGGGTTAACTTCATTCTCATTTGGACGTCAAGAACAATTAAGTTTATGCCTAATTTCTACATCCACAGGCTGTAAATAATAGAAACCTAAATGCTGCAATAAACATGTGACCAGTGTTTCACACATTATCTAATCCGCAGAGATACACAAGATGTGTCCTTCAAATTCAGACAAAAGGCCACATTCCTGTGACGCAGACTGTGAAGGATCCGATCTGAAGCCACATAACTTGACTGTCAGTTTGGCTGTCCTATAGATGTTTCTACCTCTGTATACCTTGTTATCTGTCAAGTGTCTTTACCCTGTGTGTGTTTTTCAGGGTGCTCTGTACTGCCTGCTGGGTCTGCACAGCGGTCCCTGTCCGGCCAGTGCATGGGACTGGGACTGCGTTGGGGAGGTGTGGCCAGCTCTGGTCCGCTGTGGCCTGTCGCCCTCCATGACTTTGGAGGAGCCGTCCATCGGTGGACTGCTCGACGACGTCACTGACCGCATCCATCGGCAGCACGACACCATAGGGATCTATTTTACTGTGAGCAGCGTGTTCATTAAAAGTCATTGCACTACCCTCATCTGTTTGTTTGTCTCAATTTCTCCCCTTTGTTCTCTTCCACCTCCAGGTGTCGGAGTCATGTGTAGAGATAGCCAATGATATCATGCAGTCTAAAAATCCCCGGCCTTGTTTAGAGGCAGCGTCCATAGAGGAGCTGAAAGAAGGGCTTCAACGTCAGCGAATCAGAAACGTGGTTGCTGCAAGGTAGGAGAAGTGTTTTATTTGTACATTCATTCAGTTTTAATTCCTTCTTAGTTTTTATCAAGGTTACAGAAGAACTAGAGCACAATATTAGCATGAATTATTTTTATCATTTGTAGTGGAAGGAGAAGCACTTACTTACTAATGCATCTTTTTCTTTTGTACAGGAAATATGAGAAGCTGGTCAATGATCTCTTGGACTGCCTTGAAGACAGTAACTTGTAGGTTTCCTCTCCACCTGTGTTGTATGTACTGTAGATGCATTTGCCATGTAAACGTTTATCAAATTATTGTCAGAATGCATTATGTGAGTTATGTATTATGTTCTGTATTTAAAAGAGCTTTAAGTATCAACAATCAGTAGCTGCATATGTTCTAAAAAAATACATTGATTTTGTAACAGAGACTCGGACGTTTAGTTAAAGATTACATACAGAATTACTTCTCTGTTTGTGTTTTCAGGACCTGGAAGTTTGAGTACATGGCCACAGACTTGTTGGCCCTCCAGCTGAGAGAAGATCACCCACTTCCCCCCGATGCTGTCCTCTTCTTCACACAGGGCCTCATACATGACTCCATTATCATACGCAGGGTGTGCAGTTGTGTGTGTGTGTGTACCGTTTGTCTGTCTGAGTTGCTGTTCATGTGGATAAAGGATCATGGTGAAGTATCTGATATTCCACTGGGCTGTAATGGTGGAGAGATGGGTTGACTAAAACCTTTTTTTTGTGGTTCATCACATTTAGGCATACAAGAAATCAGCATACTTTACCATTTTAAACATCAGAAAATGATGGATGTGACTTTAGAGATTGTCACTTCCAATTAAACTTCACAAAGAGAAAGCTAGTTCCTTTCAAAGGTTAAAGATATATATATATATATATATTTTAAGATCTTTCTTGAGCTGTCACTACCGTTTTATTTTATTTTTTTCCAGACGTTAGTAGGGCCTTTTATTCCTTCGTGCATTGCATTGTGGGGCAATGGTGTCAATCAAAAGTGCACTCAACAATGAAGCATTTTTTAGTATACATCCTGGCTTTAGAGGTTGAAGGTCACATTTGTTTAGTGTACAGAAACAAATAAGCTAGTTACCAAAGAGGCCTGTGTGAAAAGTCTGAGTAGCTAAAAACGAATCACTCTATCACTCTATATTCTCTTTCTCTCGTAGGTGGCGATCTCAGCAATGGCCGGCATCCTAAAACAGCTAAAGCGACCAAGAAAGAAAGTGTCTGTGAAGCCGTCAGATATCAGTGAGCATAAACAAAATAACAATCGTAAAATGTACAGCTCTTTAGTTCTTGCAGGAAAATGCAGCAATTCTTGTCATAAGGTCTTCTCTCAAACCAGCAATTTCAGCGTTAGCAGTCCTAATTCAAATTTAATACACCATGATGTACAGACTAATTGTGTGGTCATTTCCCATTGAGTAAGCAGCGACACCAGAATATAAATCTAAATTTGCTTTAGATTAGAAAATCTTTCCTACTGATTTTTGTTTTGTTCATCTAGAAACAGGGCAACTTTCCAACACCACAAACACACACTCGCCTTACAAGTGAGACATGTGTGTCCATGTCTTTTCTCGTGTTTGCATGTGTGTTCAGGTGGTATAGAGGATCCAGAGGGTGTGTGTGTCGGGGATCGAGAGGGCAATCGCTGGCTGCAGTACGACAGCAACAACCTCCCTCTAAGTGAGGAGCAGTGGGATTCTCAGCCGTACGTGGAGAAGACACACTGTGGCTACTACTTGTGGCCGAGGTAAAGAGAATGACTGAGAGGATTTAGAATGTGGAAATGCTGATTAACTGCTTGGTTGGATGGAGCTAAATAGCTGATTGACTTAACTGCCTGGTTGATTTGATGCTTTGTGGCTAACTTAATGTCCGACTAACTGCTGGATGACAGATCTGGGCGGCAGGATAACTAGCGGGGTGTTGAACTGACTTCCTGTCATGTCCTGGCCTAGATAAGGCTCACTGAACGACTTACTGCCTGGCCTAGATAGAAGAATTGATGTATAGATGAAGGGCTGGCTTGCTGACTAACTGACTTTATAATCGTTCATTTATCCTTGCTGCTTATTTAAGGACAGGATGTGTCTATCCATATTTCTGTCAGTTTGTTGTTGTCTATGAATCACCGCAGCTTCTTCTTTGTCTCGCGTTTCTTTTTCAGGGAAATGATGATACATGCAGCTTCGGAAAAGCCAAAAGATGACCTGTCATATGAAGAGATGAGCGAGGTGCTCGAATATTACACCACGCACAAAATCCCACCACTGATGCCTCAGTAATATTACTATTATTACATTCGGTGTTTGTTTGTGTGTCATTCAGGGCGAGAAGATCGTCTTTGAATATTTCTCGGACCCAGAGTTTATTGACCGGCTTATAGAGTTCCTGTCTCTGGAGGATCGGAAAGGAAACGACAGCTTCAATCCCCGTCGCTTTTGTCTCTTTAAGGTGCAATTTAAACTCTCAGCCTCAATTGATCTGGCAGACCTTTTACAAAGAAGTGACACAGCATACCACCGCCAGCCGAGGCTGAATTGAACTCAGCAGAGCTGGAATTTCTGTCATCAACTGCTGTGATTCATTGTTCTCCGTCAGACAGCTGACAGTTCACTTGCGTCAAACCAATGACTGCAATCGGTCTTTTTTTGGTTTAAAAAAAAAAAGAAGAAAAATGGTTCCTCCACATCGAACAAAACCTTCATGCTCACGTTTGATTGACAGGGGCTGTTTTGTAACTACGGAGACGTGTTCCTGCCGCTACTATGGCCTCACCTAGAGCAGCTTGCCAGCGACCCCCATGAGAGCTCGCAGCGCTGTGTGTGTGAGATTACTGCAGGACTAATCAGAGGCAGCAAACTCTGGAGTTTCAGCAAGGTACTGGAGACACACACGGCGACAAATACACACGCTGCACTGTTTTTTGATAAGAAAAGTCAATATTAATAAAAACTTTTCATTATTGTGTGTGTGTGTGTGTGTGTGTGTGTGTGTGTGTGTGCGCTCAGGTGGACAGGTTATGGCAGCTGTTGTGCCCTTTGATCAGGACAGCATTAACCAACATCACAGTGGAAACCTACACAGACTGGGGCACCTGCATCGCTACTGCCTGTGTGAGTTGCTCACATGCATACAAATACACCACACACACACACAACACAGCTTATGGCTCAGGAAAGACAATTGGGAATTTATATGGATGTTTTTCTTATAAAAAAAATGTTGAAGAATGGATTTTTAAAAGTCACTCAAACAGATATTCATGTTATTGGTCCAGACTGAAATATCTTAACAATTGCCATGAAATGTTGTACAGATGTTTCCCACACAATGAATACTAATGACTTTGGTGATCCCAGGACATTTCCTCTTAGCGGCACTAGGAGGCTGACATTTGTAGTTTTGAGTGAAATACCTCGACAACTAATGTGTGAATGAAATGAAATGTGTACAGACATTCATGTTCCTCTCAAGATAAACCCTAAAAAAAAATGTTGTGACCCTTTGACTTTCCATCTGGCGCCATCATTAGGACAAAAATGAAATAAATGCAGTGTTTTGTTTAATAACCAAATACATGCACAACTAGTAATATTCTCATAAGAGCCTCACGATATGAGGAAAATAAGTGATGATGTTGAATATCGCGATGTATTATTTGTGATGAATAAACAGAAAGTGTACTCAGTTCTGCCTTTCTGCTGTTGTCAGTGTACTCCTATAAGAACACAAATTTCTTGTTAAAGAAATTAAAGAAATCACGCTAAGATTTGAACAATGGTAAACATTACACCTGCTAAATCTCAGCATGTTGTAAAAAACGTTAAACCGGGACTACTTTCTCTGTTTGCACTGGCAGTAAAGCTATCAGTACCTCAGTGGATGTGTACATGTCGCCCACCTGAAATAATATTTCCAAAAATAAGCCTATTTTGTAATGGCTGCTGTACAACAGGAGGGCCGGGACCCCAGGAAACTCCACTGGCTGCTTGAGCTGTTGATGGAGAGCCCGCTGAGCGGAGAGAGTGGCTCATTCAGGGACGCCAGGTATGTATGTGTGTGTGTGTGTGTGTGTGTGTGTGTGTGTGTGTGTGTGTGTGTGTGTGTGTGTGTGTGTGCATGAATAGCTTTACGCACAGAATATGTGTTTATGCCATCTACAGTATTTCTGAGGTTTGTGATTTCAGGCTGCAGTAGTAACCCAAGCTGACGTATGCTGAGCTGACGTGCTGCATTAACACGACAATGCTCCATCCCCCTCCCTCTCTGTCTCTGTCAGCTTGCTGTATGTGCTTCAGGGAGGTCTGGCCCAGCAGCAGTGGAGAGTCTCTGAACTGCTGCACAGGCTGCTGACTTACCTGGAGCCCAAACTCACCCAGGTGTATAAGAATGTCAGGGAGCGCATTGGAAGGTAACCTGGTGTTATCTCTTCTGGGTTACATAATGGTAGTTTAAATAGGTTAATCTAATTAGTTTGTGTGCGTTGTTTGGGCTGCTCAATTCTAAGCCTCTTTAGTAATCAGGTGTTCCCATTCTGTATTTGTGACTCTTTTCCTTTTCTTTCCTCTCCTCCCTCACTTCCCCTCTCTCTCTCTCTCTCTCTCTCCAGTGTCCTGACCTATATCTTCATGATAGACGTGGCCCTGCCCCACACCCGGCCCACCTCCTCCCCCCACGTGGCAGAGTTCGTCACTCGGGTCCTAGAGCGGCTCAAGCCCCTCACGTCGGAGCCGGAGATCCACAACCACGTCCACGAGGAGAACACCCAGGAGACGGACGAGCACACCCAGGCTGTCAAACTCCTCAAGACGGGTCAGCATGTGGATGCAAGCATGTAATGCGTGTGGTGGATGGAGATGGTGTAGAACGTGACCGTGGGAGAATTAATGACGAAGTAGACTGACACACTGACGATAGACGAAACAAGCTAAAAACTGTGATGCCGTTTTGATTTCACCTTTAAGTGTAGATGAAGGGGGATTTCAAGGCGGCGTGTTCAAGCCTTTCAAAAACAAAGTTATGGAAAGGAGTCTGACTCAATATTTGGGAGGGTGACTCTAATATTCACATTTGTATGGGCCACATAGTGTAGTCCTTTGTACTAGATTCTATTATTGATTTGGTTTTCCTCTCAGATACATTCTCCAATAACGGTTAAAGAAATTATTGTCCACTTTTTTTCAGCCATCTTTTTTCATTGTATTGTATTGAATAGTCAGCTCCCCCAGATTATAGAAACACATTTTTTTCATATATCAATTACCTTTGGTGGTATTCAGCTATGCAGAAAGTTGTTTTTAGTTTCCTCTTACATTTGTGCCTCCACACAAATACAGCCGAGGTGGACTTTCATCCTTGGTGCTTACAGCATTGAAATATCCCATTTACAAAATTCAATAGCAACATATCTTTCCAATAAGTGGTGGCAGCAGAAATCCCTGCTATTTTAAAACCTGGGCACATAAAATCAAAACTATGTGCATGGTTAGATACCACTAAAGGTACTGTAGGCAAGGCTGTAGCTACCATTGAAGACACAATTTGGTGGTTCTAGTAATCTGCTGGGAATAATAAATGATTTATTTGAATTTGACTACTTTTAGCTTAACAAAATGATGGCAGTGTTTTAAGTAAAATTCACAATAAAAATGTAAGCGAAAGTTAACTGAATAGATTAAATATGATATATATATATATATTTAGTGTTATTTTGCCACTCAAGGTCAAGCAGTAGGTTTGATTCTAACAGATAAAACAATATTTCTAAATTAAATTCATCAGTTTTGCAGCAGATTTTAGATCAAGATTTCTTATTTTAGTTTATTAGCCCCCGCTTCAGTTTTTCGTGGTGGTGTACCTGTTTACAAAAGACACATTTTTTTGTCTTGCATTGTTGCTCTTTCAGTTTCTGTTACTCCCCTAATCTCCATTATACAGATAAATATCTTGTTATGAAATTATCCAAATCATTAGATACCAAATCATGATAGATTGTGTTTTATTACCGGAGCAATGCGGTAAGGTCACAGCGCCAAGTCTGTTGTGTTTATTATTTGGCAGCAATCCAAAATATCCTCCGTGTGTGTGTTTGTCTGTGTGCCATTTGCAGTGTTGAAATGGTTGATGGCGAGCGCAGGGCGGACCTTTACCACTCCTGTTCAGCAGCAACTACAGCTCCTGCCTCTACTCTTCGAAGTAAAAACCACACACACACTCACACACGCAGGTCCCAGCGCAGCATTATTACCCACTCAATCTTACTTGCCCATTAAACTCAATTTCTCTCTTCATTTACTCAAAACGGTGCATAGCTCTGTGTCTTTCCTATCTCTCTCCATCTCTCTCTTTCTGTTTCTCTCTCCCTGCAGATTGCCCCGGTGGAGATTGATGAGAGCTACGATGAGATGAAGCAGGATGCTCGCACGTGTCTCTCGCTCATGTCCCAGGGCCTGCTGTATCCTGAGCACATCCCTCTGGTTCTGGCAGCGCTGGAAGAGGTAATATGCACAAACTCAAATACACACACACACACACACACACACACACACACACACTGCCCCACTTGCCTGCTGTCAGTGTTCATAGCCTAATTCTGCCCAAGGTGTTGTTAGCCTAAAAACAACCTGTGCTATTTTATTTTGCTTACTTTGTGTTGCTTACAGTTTTTCTCCTGTGAGTTTTGTATGCTGTTGAGACATTCTCAAATGCTATCAGAATATCTAACCATGGTGTCAGCAGTTCCATATTTCGTGGTAGACCGTGTGAGAACGCATTGCAACATTTTTGTGTTTCATCTTGACACCCTTTTTATCTTGTTGCAATCTCATGTCGTGTGCACAAATTATTTAAAGGGATAGATTGACATTTTGGCAAAAAACTAGAGGAGGAGGACAATATGAAGCTATAGAGCCAGCAGATGGTTGACTTAGCTTAGCATAAAGAATGGATGCAGAGGCAAACAGCTGGCCTGATAGTGAGGGTAAACATTATACCTGTTTACCATTACAATGTCACTGTAAGCATGTTAGCATACTCACAGATGCTAGCGTGACTGTAGACTCTTGGCTACCTGTTTCCAGTCTTTATGCCAGCATGTTAGCATTCTAACGTTAGCATTTAGCTCAAAGCACGGCTGCACCGAAGTACAGCCTCACAGAGCCGCCAGCATGGCTGTAGACATTTATTGTTGTTTTGCTCGAACTACTTTTCATTATTATATTATATGACAGGTGACAATAAAACTTAATGAACTGATACAAAATGACCATCCTGATCTCACAAGATAATAACTTGTGTACACATTCTATGAATCTTGTGTACACAACATATTAACTTGTGTCCCACACCATAATATTTTGTTTGCACAAGAAGCATGAAACTTAAAGATCTTTCTTTATTCTTTATCTCCCTTTCTGTCTCCCCTCCCTCTAGATGGCAGGCAACAGATCGTGGCATGCACGCTACTCAGTACTGACCTACCTCCAGATCATGGTTTTCTACAACTTGTTCATCCTGCTCAGTGTGCCTGCCGAGGTGCTCCACATTCGAAAGCTGGTGATGCAGCTGCTGCTTGATGAACAGCTCGAGGTAATGTATGCACAAAAAGGCAGCAAACACTGTTTTAAAACAGCCATTATCCCTCAGCGAGGTGTAATTGTCACAGGATTATAAATGGCCACTTATTGTCCCCAAGTTTCTCCTCACTAAATCTTAATCCCTCTTTTCTATTAACGGTTATTGCTTAAAAATAACCCTCTACCTCTCTGCTCAGCTCTTCATTTATTTTCCTGTTTTGGTGCCTTTCTCTTTATCTGTGGTATCAGAGATGTTGATAGAGCACCATGGCTGCCTTGCACTCCTTTGTAGCTAGTTGTTATTTAACTCATCTAAAAATAACATCATTAATCAATCTAATGCCCAAAATATAATTTGGCAAAGCATATATGTTTTGACTATTATCCAACTGTTAATTATCCATATCTATTTATCGAATGCAGTAACATTAAATACACTACCTGTGCACAGAATATAGAAGTATCTTCTAATATTGAGTTGCGTCATTTTTTGTGCATTAAATGTCCCGCTTGTCTCCGTGCTTTTAAACCCTTCTTTAACTTGTCTCTTTTCTATTGATCGGGATGTACAGATAGAAATCAATGAACATTAAGCTTCACCCGGGTTGTCTAACTTGCAAAAACTGTTGCTTCTCTCACTATTTTGTAAACTGTAAGTGTACAGCTGGTCAGTGTGTTGTCTTTGTATCATTGTCTATTTCAATGCATCAACCGTCACTCAGAGCTTATTCATAATGTATGCAAAGTGATGCAGGATGGCAGTGATGTTCAGCAAGTGAATTTCACCTCACCTCAACTCAGCATCCATCCCTCCCCCTCCTCCCTCTCCTCCCCCTCCTCCCCTGCTCATCTCTGTCCCGTGTACCTCGCTTTCCACCCGATCTTCTTGCGCTCGCTTCTTTTGATAAATTGTGCATGCGTTTCTCGCCCTAAAACTGCCTCGTGCTTTCCTTTATTTGTCTGTCCTGATCTTCACAGGTCTCTTTTTTTCTTTCTCTTTCCTTGCTGTCTCTCCCTCCATCCCTCTATCCCCCCCACCCCCTCCACTCTCCTTCTCCCTGTAGGTGAGGGACATGGCAGGCACCACCCTCAGTGGTTTACTGCAGTGCCAGTTCTTCCCTCTGGACTCCAGTCTGCAGACACAGCTCCAGACGCTGAGTCAGACTCGCCTCCCCAAGGCAAGAGGAGAGCTGGCCTCCACAGGTACACACACACACACACGCATTTACACACACATTTACGTGCACCTCACAATCATACAGTGAGGCAATCACAGTAATACTTGGCCTATTACTCATTCTTATCCCAGGGGAATTGTGAAACTTGAAATTCAAAGGCTCATTTTGTGTGTGTGGGTGTGTGTGTGTGGGTGTGTGTGTGTGTGTTCGCAGACTTAGTGCGGCGCCATGCCGGAGTGCTCGGCCTCAGTGCGTGCATCCTGTCGAGTCCCTACGATGTCCCAGACTGGATGCCTCAGATACTGATGGACCTGAGCAACCATCTCAACGACCCACAGCCTATAGAGGTACACACACACACACACACACACACACACACACACACACACGCATTAGTGTACACACACACCCGCATACAAACATCGAGCTCAACACAGTGTGAGCTGAAAGAATACAATTTCATTGTCCAATTGAGGAGAAAATTGTGTCTTTGGCCTTACTTCAGGCATGAAGAAGACATACAATGTAACCCGTAATGCAGAGTTTGAATAATACATTACACTGATGGGGAGCCAGTGATGATGATAATTTACTGCTTCTCCTGTTGCAAAATGAAAGAGATGAGAAAGAAAATACAATGGAATACAGTTAAAGATTATATTTGCGAGTAGATGAATTACCCAGTCTGTTACGGAAGCTTCTGAAAAGAATAATCGTTCTATATAAGAATGGTAGCAATAGATTTTGTGCAGAATAATAAGCATGTACTATCTTGGTTTCTTCAGGCAGACTGTAGTCTGTAATCTGCAGTCTAAATCAGCGTTGGTTGTCAGGCCACAGGCATCCCCTTCCTTTCTTCCTTCCTTCCCTCATTTTGTTTGAAGGCCATGATGTAAAATGAATGTACTCAATGTTTAAGTCATGAATACATCCATGTTTATGCTGATCATCCGTTTAATTCCCTGTTTTTGTGTCCTTGTTGAACCATGCTAACTTTTCCCTTTCAAACTTGTTTCTTTGGACTTTAAATAATTTCTACATTTAAATTGTTTTATGTGGCATTTTAGCATCAATAAATTATTACTACCTCATTAGTTTTTAATACATGTAAACAAATGCTGGAAACACTGTCAGCTGCTGTTAGTTTCTACGCTGCATGTTACATTGTGTTTCCCCAGATCAGCAAGTGGCAGCGCCGTTGTTTCTCCGCTCAAAAACAGGAACTATTTACTTTGCAAGTCATTAATCTGCCTTGTTCTAGTTCCACTGTTTAACGTGAGGGTGGCTCTCGTTGCAGGAACTGAAAGTGGCCGTTATCAAAGGCTGTTTTCAGTTGTGAACTTTTTTCGCCCCTGAATAAGGAAAGAAGCAACAGAAAGAGCTATCAACACGCTCTTTATTGCAGGAGTTTACTGCAGTGTTTCATGGAAACGTCCTCATTTTTAGAAGACAAACTTTAAATTATGCTTTTTTACTCCAGTGATGGAATATTATAGTTCTCCATGGCAAGAGCTCCACTCAAACTGTGGGGAGGCTGATATACTGTGAATACCTACAATGTTGTGTTATATTGTTAATACAATTAATAGTTAGATAGATACATTATTGATCACCAGGGGGAAATTTGGTAAACAATTTCTTGTCAAAACCAAATATTAGTTTGTTAATATAGTTAATATGAATAGTTGTATAAGTACATAAGTATTTCCAGCAAAATAATAGTTAAAGTATCAGAAGAAAAATGACCAATTATACAGAAAAATGCTCCTCTGTGGATGTTTTAATATCATATATTACATTAATTACTTTGTACTCTACTTTCAAATCAATCAACAATGCAACAAATGTTGTTTAAATAATATATAAAGTAACTACAGGTGTCAAATACATCTTGTGGAGTAAAAACTGCAATATTGTAGTATAAGTATACATGTATCACCTCCTGGTGTCTCGTAGATCTACATGTGTCATTCATTTGCAATGATGTTTATTTTCCCATGGTGTCGGTAATGACGATGATGTTTGTTGCTCCAAGATGACGGTGAAGAAGACCCTGTCGGAGTTCAGGCGCACTCACCACGATAACTGGCAGGAGCACCGGCAGTGCTTCACTGACGACCAGCTGCTCGTGCTCACAGACCTGCTGGTGTCGCCCTGCTACTACGCCTAGACGGCCAGCTGCCTTGCCGGGGTCCTCTACTGCACCCTAAAAGACTAACTACACCTTTTAACAGCGTTGTGGTCCTCTGTGCAGCCCGTTAAAAATAATACTGTAATAACATTGATGTTGTTGCAGCTGCCTCTGGAACTTCGCGTGCCGATGTTGGCCTTTAGTAAACCTGGCAGATAAGCAACCCTGGACGAAACTTTTTGAAATATTTAACTTACTTGGTGTATATATTTTTTCTCGCCAAGCAGCTCAACAGCCCCAAAGGTGGCCACTTTGAGATAATCACCCTTTAAGGGTATCTTTTGTTGCTGTTGTACAATATATTCAGCCACTCATTTGCCAGAAACCTCTATCTTTTCACATCACTATCTTCATTAAAGTATTTCACTCTTCCTACTTTCAAAAATATTTTTAAAGAACATGTAAAAAGTCAGAACTGTCCGTTAATTTACCAAATACAAGAAAATACTTCAGGCTCTAATAGTTCGTTGTAATGTAACACCTTTGAATCATACTGTTTCTAATACTGTATAATATATATGAATTAATATTGCTAAGCATTATGTAATTGATAAAATGTACATACACTTATAAAAGGTAATAAGATGTATAACTCGTAATATAATTGTATGATATTCCTATACAGGCTGCTGTGTTGTATTATACAATAGCTCAACACTGAGAATTGTTTCCTGTTGAATAAATACACTGCATCATTTGTAAAAGGAGATGTATTTTATTTTAGAGAGGAAGAACGAGTGTTTCATGCTGTGTGTGCCAGGGTCCACTGATCGTGTGAAAAACCTGCAGTTCATCTCCATACATTCATATCACATCAATGTCCAGAGCAGACTCTGTTCTGCACAGAGATCAAACGTAGCTGACAGTTTTTTGTTGTTATGTTGTACAGATGCTGCTACGAACCACAGCCAATAAACACTGGTAACTGTGTGTGTGTGTGTGTGTGTGTGTGTTGAAGTAAGACAGGGTCAGAGATAGAGCTGTCGCCCATGCATGCAGTGCCGTTGTCTTTGACATGTTCACTGTGCTGAGACGTACGCTGGCAGCATGAGAAGAAGCGTAGCTGTTAAGTACAATCCAGAATTAACGAGGTATACTTGTGTGGCTGTACACTGCGTGGAATGTGATTACAGTAGTGTGATGACGATCATATTACAACGAGAGATCGAGGATATATTTACCAAAGCAGGATCATCTGGAACTTTGGAAAGTTCTGGGTTCGTTGTATTGGCCCAAATGTTTCACCCAGCAGTGCACACATACATCACAAGATGGTTTTTATGTTTTAAAATTCATAAAAACAGACCAAATGTATAAGTGAATGTACAGTATACTCACTCAGCATATATTTATAATTCAAAACGTTCATTTGCTCTGTTCTATATTGTACAGAGAGTAAATTGACAAGTTTATCCAAAGCATATTTTGTTTGTTTGAATTACAGTACCATTATGTATTTTACTTTTTTTGGTTTTTTTTTAAGCAGCTTTCAATACACAATATTTTTAATGTTTTTTCCTGCATGAGACAAAATGGTGACATTAACTTGTAGTGTGACACTTGTAACAGACTTCATCAACATTGTCCATGCTTACCTTAAACCCTGAGACTATTTGATAAATCCATCATTGATCAAGTTCTATTAGTTATTTAATTAATCCGTTTGAGTGTGTATTCTTTCTCTCACTAAAGTTTCCAGAGAAAACAGATGTGTGTCTGAGTCCTCAGGCAGGATTGTCCTCACAGCATCAGCCAGCTCAAACAGGTACTCCGTGTTTTGCCCACTTGGACCGGTAGAGTCGACGATCTGATTGGCTATCTCCTCCAGAGGGGCGGGGCCGAGGTAGTCTGGATTGTCCTGAGAGCCGATGTAGAGCAGCATCTGGCCGGGCGGGGGGGACAGTGGTGGACGGGGGTGAAAGTTCACCGTGATGACCTGATAACCACCTTTTTCTCGGTAGTCGAGGTAACGCTTCACTTCCTGCTCCCGGCCCGTCGGCAGCTTGTAACCAACGCCCCAAACGCACCCCTTAAAAAAAAAAAACAAGGAAAGAAGAGAACGGATAGCTTGGCATCTGGATGGATGCAGAATTACAAGGCGGCAACCTCCGGTTCTGACTAGTGAGGTCAATGCAGAAAGGTGGCCAGCAGGGGGCGACTTCTTTTGGTTGCAAAGTCTACCAAACACCCGCCAACCGGATCACCACGCTGAAAGAAGCCTGCATCTGTACTCGACACTGCTAGCTCAACCTCGCACCACTTAGCTAGCTAACGTTACAGCTCAGCCGAGGAGGACGCCATTAATGTTTACATCTCACGTTGTCATGAGCACGAGCCTCTCGTCCCCTGAGTAAATGCCTGCTTCCTCCTGCACAGTGATAAGGTTGGTGGGTGTAGTTCCACAGAAAGAAAATAGTAGCTGCATGAAACGGCTAACTAGCTCCATTAAATAAGAGAGAAGAGAGACATCTCTACGGCCAATATCTCCAACACTCGGCAACTCACAATAAAAAACTATAGATTGATAAATAGCACTACATGTACGAGGGAAAATATGTATTTTTGATTTTGGCGTTAACTGTTAAAATAGAGTTGAAATGATTAGTCGATCGAATATTATTCAACAACAATCATTTGTCTGTTTTTTAAATGCCAAAAGCTCTCAGACTACAGCTTCTCAAATGTGAATATTTGCTGATTTTCTTAGTTCTCAATGATGGTAAATTAAATATCATTTGATATTTGACTGTTGCAAAAAATATGAACACCAACTTCAACTGGAGGAAACTGAGAAGCATTTTTCACTATTTCCTGACAATTCATAGACCAAGTTATTATTGAATGGTAAAGAAAAGAATCTGCAGAATAATAAATAATGAAAACAATCTTTAGTTACAGCCCTACCACTGTTTGTATCGACATGTTTATGATCCGTAGACCTGATAAGTAACCGTTTTAAGATACTCATCAGCATGTTTGCTAGACGCGCACCATGTTCTCGCTACATTACACACTCAGTGTCTCTCTATCGCTTTCCCATCAACTGCAACAGATTATCTCTCATCCAAGGTCAGAATACACTGTCGTCTCATTTGTTTCACTGTTTAAGATGCAATCTTCCTCTTCTGAGCAGTAGTACAGCACTCTCGTTCACCTTGTGTCTTTGTCTCACGTCATGCATGTACACCAATAAATGAAATATCCATAACACTGTGACAATCCACTGTTCCATGAAGAAAAACCAAATGCAAGTGATTGCAGCTTGAAAACTGTTCTACTAAGTGGAATTTCATTCACAAAATCTTGCTCTTGGCCTCTACGCTGCAAGATTTCTCTTAATTATTCTCAATAATACAGTAATAAATAACAAGGTGGGTGAATTATGACCATCAGGAGGGGATAATCTATTATCACTGTATTTGAATAACATGAGATATTGTTTGCTTTTCCCCTTAACGTAATTTGTCATCTAAAACAAACGTCACATTCATAGAAACTATGTCAAATTTAATTAATATCATGAAGATTTACAAGTCATTTAACAGGACACCTACTTATTAAAAATTGCAAATCTTTATGATAGGTTAGGTATTCATATTAAAGGGTGGATTGTTGTTTGTTTAAATGTTCTATTTGCATATATGATGTACATATATTGCAAATACTCTACGCATATTTAGGTCATTTGTTAATTTTAAAGGCAAACATTTGCTGGTTCCAGCTTCTCCAATGTGAGCATTTTCTGCAGTTTTCTTGCTTCATGTTGTTGTAAACGGGCTAAATTGGGTTTTTAGAGTGTTGGTTGGACAAAACAAGACATCTGAAGACGTCACCTTGGGGCGCTTACAAAGGAGGATGAACATCTTTCACTATTTTCCCAGACAGAACACTTAATCGAGAAAGTAATTGGCAAAGTAATAGACAGTGAAATTAATGGTTAGTTGCAGCGCTATTACAAAGTAATGTACGGCACCATTAGGTTTAGGAGGGGTATGTCTCACCTCAGGATCCTCCACCAGTGTCACCACCCGGCCCGGCTGTAAAGGACACAGACGGAGGAGACTTTAAAACATCAGCAGACACAGTAAAGCAACCAAGTAGGATTATAGTCATATTATCTTTAAAAACTACACTATACAAATGTCAACAAAACAGATTATCTTTTAAAGGAAAATGTTATAATAGAAGCTACAGAAGCATGTACACTGAAATGATTAACATGTAATGTTACATTCCCTTAATAATAGTCATAAATGTAAATAGTAAAGGGATAAACAATACAAAAATGGATGACTTGTGTGTCTAGCTAAACTAAATGGAAACAGTTTAGCTAGACACACAAGTGTCTGCTGATATCTTAAGTATTAATATACTTAAGATATTAATACTTAATATCTTAAGTATTAAGTTGCTTTAGTAACTTAATACTTAAGATAGCAGCAGTGTTACAAGAGATATTTATAATTTATAATATCTTGTTTATACATTTTTTAAAGTTTCTAATTTATAATATCTATTTATAATAGATAGATTTGCCCCATTTGTCAAAGCAACTCTTGAGCCCACAGACCTGGCAACCTTGCACTGCGGTCAAGTCAGCAGACACTCAGATCTCCGTGGTCAACTCAGCAGACACTTAAATTGTAGTGCACATATACGCTGAAACTTACTTTGAAATATCTCCTAATTAGGACAGTAAAAATATATAATTTTCAGTATGGGTGGAGTCAACGATGTCCTCAACACATACATATCAGTCATTGTCTGGACTTATTGAGAAAATACTTTTTATAGCACCTCAAATATTCAGTTATTAGACGTTTTCTCAGTTCAAATGTATGACTTTTACTTTGAAATATCTCTTAATTGGTAGAGTAAAAATGTCTAATTTTCAGTGTGGGTGGAGTCAACGATGTCCTCAACACATACATGTCAGTCATTGTCTGGAATTATTGAGAAAAATATTTTTGTAGCACCTTAAATATTGTGATATTACCCATTTTTGTCCTGAACATATATGCATTAGTCGTTGTGTGGAATTATTGAGAAAAACATTTTTATAGCACCTTAAAAATTTAAAAAATATGCCATTTGAAGATACAAATTCAGTTCAGAGTTTTTGCTTCGTAAAATATCTTAATTGACCATCAGTCAGGTATTATTAACTTCCAGCAACCCTCAAATAAAGGAATAAAGACACTTTACGCACAATTTAGGTGTATTTTCCCTTTAACTCAGGAGATGCAGGTAGCATGTTTTATAATTAATGTGAATATAATTCATTTAATCTCATTTCATTATGCAATATGTATACTTTGTTGGCATCTTATTCTGGAAACCGGATGTTCGTCTGTAGAAAACCGGAAGTTGTCTCACGTTAATCTTTCCGCTAACTTTGCAAAGTTATTCGCTCGCTCCCGATCTGTGCCGTTTGGTTGCGTTTACCGTAAATTTCAGCGTATATGTGCACTACAATTTAAGTGTCTGCTGAGTTGACCACGGAGATCTGAGTGTCTGCTGACTTGACCGCAGTAACCTTGCCTCAGTTACTGCTACCATTAGCTGTGACGTTACCTGTCCCAAAATTAACGGTCACTCACCTTACCAGGTACACCCCGGTGGTCGGTGCTGCCCTGCCAAAACCGGCGGCTGAAGCCTTTTACGTAGCCGACTCTTTTTTCCTCATAAGGAAAGTCCACTTTCCATATAAGAGACCCGTAACCGAAAACCCACATGATAGGATAGGACGTTAAGCTAGTTACCCTGACAGTGAGAAGGACGGTTTAAAACTGATTTAAATGACGACGGTTGAGTCTGAGAGCCGTTTCATATTAACAGATGACGTGTACACCTGCAACGGTGTAAACTGTACTTTACCGCGGTAGTAACACGCGCTCATTTCAATTCTTCCCCAGTACTAAACTGTCAAGTCATCTGGATGACGTAACTACATGTACTTCCGGTCAACGATTTTCAGTATAAATTGATTGATAGATTCCGATCACATTGGACATATTTTGATAACGTTAACAAATAGAGGAATTATCAGCAGCTAATCGTCATACAATATTGCTTTTTTATAGTATTTTTGTTGTTTTCACTCTGTGTCGTATCACTATAGGCGTAACTTTAAGGAGCCTTTCACTTTTATTTTGAAGGCAATCAGCCATTCCGGATGTTTCCATCTATTTCAGTATAAAAGTCTAATGGACCGGACAAAGCGATCAACGCCAACTACAACGAATATACTTGTATTTCTCCACCCCATTCAGAAATAGTTTTGTGCCTTTTTAAAATTATTAATTGTCATGACATCTCAGGTTTGAAAAACGCACGAAAAACTTAAATATTGTCAAATTTGAATATTCTGTCCAATCTGTCGAGAAACGTTGAATTAAGTTTTTTCGTTGAAAAATGTGGAATAAAAATAAAGATTAAAAAGTGGATGCACATTTCCCTTTTTGAATGCTTCCAGGATTCCCATCCAATGACACATTAAACAAATTATAAATGTGTTTATGTGACCTTGTTCTCTTGTAGAAAAAAGGAAGCGATGTTATATTTGTTTTAATGATCTGAATGACCATTGGTTAATGTGTTCAGAGATCCTAGAGCTTATTGTAGGCTACCTTTCACATGCACCAATTCATCTATTTTCAATAAATGTCCATTTGTGCTTTTGCATTTGTTAAAACATGAACGGACCAAAAAAAGAAGGAATATGGGCTTCAGTCCTGACACCAGGGGGTGCTGAGTTTCTATTTCCCTTCGTGCTTCATTGTGTGTTCTGCCAAATAGCATGCTCCTCTTGCATGTCGTGTGAGCACTGATTCAGAACCAAACAAAGTGGACAGCCACAGTCTGGCCTGTAATGTTTGCTCCATGTACAGCAGCCTTGCTCATTCCCCTGCCTCTGAGAGGAGCTAGTCAGCAAACATTTCATGTAACTTACCAGCCTTGCGTTTGAAGCAGCAGATCTGTGGTTGTAATCCACAACTGGGCTGGAAAATGCTGCTGAGGAGACATCTGCCATAAAGACACCAGAACCAAACCTGCTGCAGTGGAGCTGCTCACTAAAGATCAGCACTCAGGTGGGAATGTGTGTAATCTGTATGAAGCATACATAAAAAAAATTATCTCATAGCACTTCCCGTGATTTAAAGCAGTTAAATGTAGCTCTTTCAAGTAGTTCATGATCCCTGCAGTGCAAATGATGAGCCTTTTATATTAACTATAAACCTCTACAGAGCTACGCAGAAGGGTACTTACTGGCTAAATCCTGCTCCAAATATCTTAAACCGCATGCACATATAATTGTTATCTCATTTGTTTGTGGATCAACACCACAAAAAGCTTACAAACTGTCCCGTGGGCTCACCTTGTGTGCACTATTTGTCTTTGACAGGAACTCATTTGTGGGAAAAATATTTTATTTAGTCTTTCTTTCTGGCATAAATCTTCATTATGATGACAGCATAGACATTTCAGGAAATATAAACAGTCCCCTTTACCGCCTGTTTGTTGTCTAAGAAAATAGATATTTTGCATGATGCAAAATATGTTTTATTTCCCTTCTTTAAAGAAACACACAGAATGTGTCTGCACTAGGTGCATTTGGCAAATTTGTTATCTCTTGTTTGGAAGATAAAAAACAAAGGTGTCACAGTAAATATGAAGATAAGTCAGGAGGAATGAATGTGAATAAAATTTACTGGAAAAAATTGTGTGAGAGAGAAAAACATTATATTTTAAACACCGAAGCTTTCAAATTCTAATATCGAACATAAGCAATTACCTGTCTTCAAAAATCCACATTAAATCTACTGTAATCCACTCTTTATTCTTGATGTTATCAAAAGAGTCACTTTATCAACATGATAATCAAACTAAATCAAATATGTAATTATTCCAAAACAATTCATCTGTGCTGGTACGCTAGCTTTTCACTCATGTCTTCCTCCATCAGCGTTTTTCTCCCATTGTCCAAACATGTTACATTAACTGGAATTTATTCTCATCTTTTCCCTGTGCTGCACCTCTTTGTGTTCCTTCTCCAACTCCAGAGCATTTGTTAAACCTTCTTGGCGTCCTTCTGCACAGTCTTCTGTTTATTCATTGGGGAGGTGACCAAGAAAGAGACGCACTTCACCATTTTGTTCTTTATTCAAGTCTATTTTAGTGGCTTCTGTTTAGAAAATCTGCATTTCACTTCAAAACATCTCGTTTGATATTTAAAGGGATACTCCACCATTTTTTACACATCAAAGCCAGTTTATTTGACGTGATAAGCAGTACCGTACACAGACTTTGACGTTGGTTTCTTTTATCCATGACTGCAGTTGTTTCCTAATGTAATCAAGTTAATACTGTAATCATGACAACAAACGTCCCCTTACCTTAACAAAGTAGTTATATTAACCCAAAGCATGATCTGTCCATGATGCAAACCCAGTTGTTTTTGTGCCCGAAGCTAAGCACACCTTATCCATAGTGGTCTAACGTCAGAAAACGTTTTTGTTTTTTTTGTTGTTTTTTTTTTGTGTCAGGCAACGACCAACAATGTATTTTGTTGTGGTTTGAGTTCAAATAAGTTGGTTTGTTACACAAAATGACTATGTTTGTTACGTAACTTACGGAGGTGGTATTAATTAAGTATCACAAAGAACTTAGGTAACAAAAGTAAAGAACAATATGTCAACATTAACTTTTGGTTTCACGCAAAACATGTACAGCAGTCTCCTGGGTGAAAGTCCTGTTTTTGACCCATCTATCACTTTCCTCCCTACGCAGACTTTGTCGCTCTTAACATTACATCCTCTGTTAAGTTTCTTAGCAGCAGCCCTGCATGTCCTGGCTCATGATAGCCTGGGTTTAATTAAAATTACAGTGCATTACTTTTTATAGGTATAAGTATGAACAGTGAATGAGAACAGCCTGACTAGGGAATAAAAATCAGGATATCTCAGTCGCTTATGCACCAATTTTTCAATCTGTTGGTCCTCTCATCGTTATGGAAGAACAATACTAAATTTAAGTGTGTCCCTAAGACGAGTTACACTCCCCATGTCTGTTTTCTCTGAGTGGCTTTTCTTGTTGTATTTCTTTCTCTTTTTCTTTTTAACCCAGTTACATTATGCATTGCTGAATGGAGCTGCCAACATCCAGAACACCTTTGTTCTGTTCAAGTTTGTTTGTTGCAGCCAAGGTTGAAGGCTACATAAGAGGTTCAGACTGGCCAGCCATCATTTAATTCACTGTTATTGCTCATAGTGATATTACCACCAGTCGCTTTCTATCAGCCTTGTAAAATGTCTACATGGTCGTTATCTCCTTAACCTGCTCTTTGAAACGACATTTCTTCAGTTAGCAGAACTTATTTTTTCCTATACAACAACCTGGATTATTGTCTAAGTAACCTCCGATTTTTAGTTGTGCTCCTGCAGCGGTCGAGGTCTACAAAACCCATCCAAAGGTCTCCTCCATACTGACTCACTCTAGCTGCAGTGGTTGCACACACAAAAAAGGCTTTTGAACTTGTGACTCCATCTCAGCAGCACATAGTGAGGAATTAAGCGGCCGAGTCATAACAGTCCTCTATATGTAGAGAGCAGAGTTGAGTGGGCCATATTTGGCTCTGAGGCCTCAGACTGTTTGATCCTGAACTGCTCATATGACTCCGGAGATTTCTCTCTCAGGCTCACATACAGCCTCGGCGAAAGCAGCCACATCTATCAGCACTGTTGTACTTGCCTGAGCGTGTGATTCAATTTTGGGTATAGCAACTAATAATGATGATGTGAAGGACTGTAAGATAAGAAATTAATTATTAGCAAGTCAATATTATCTATTTTGACTCCGTTTTTACACTGAGACGGCAAAAACCTCATCTGTAAAAATGTTGGACCAGCACAAGCATTGACTAATTACAATAACAGAATGAGAATCATGTTCACTTTGGCATGACTGATATTCGCCTCTTCAAACAAGATGTAATAATAGAAATGATGATAAAATAGAAGGTTTCCTAGATGATAAATGCCTATGTCTTAGCAGCAACAAAGGCCGAACAGTTGGAGTAGGTTTCTGCCAAAAAAAATCCTCTCAAGACAAAAGCCAGCACATGCCTTGGAAAAGGTCTTTTGACTGAGATGGTGACAATAAAATCAAGGAAGTAAAGGCAATGTAGACTCTTCTATATTGTTTGGGCTTTTTTACACCTAAATCAGATTACTGCTGATCTTAATTTGTTTTAATAATGAACCACGGGCTACTTTTCCTCATTGACTGATAACAAAATAGTTGCCTGAAACCTCTGTCAGCAATGCACTTAAACATCACTCTCTTTTCCTCATTAAATTTATAACTTAGATAAATTAAATTGGAGTCATTGACACCTTTTGCAAATTGTGTCCAATTATTCAACACATATTCTTACTTCATGTAGTGAGTAACTACAAAGATATATTCCTCACTTGGAACTGACATCGCTGAAGGGATTTGAGATTTTTTTCCCCCAAAATTGGTATAAATAAGGCTTAAGTCCAGTCACTGCAATGGGAACTAATACTCTAAAGCTTCCTCAAGCTTAACCAAAGTCCATAACAAAGTCTCTAACTTTATCAGCATGTTTGAGTGAGAACCATGAAGTGTTATAGGAGACTGATCAGAAGAGACTTCCTTTGGTATTTATTGGCTGCAGGATTGCCCAGTTTAAAATGATCCACCTTAAGAATAGCATAATAGGTATCAGAATGTGACCCACGGGATGTGTGAGATGTAAAGTATAAATCTTTAATCTTAAATATGAAAAAAGTAACAATCACACCAGTCAAGTCATTAGAATTCATCCTCTGAGCACCATGGGTATTTGTACCAAGTGTCATGCCAATACATTTGATAGTTTTTGAGGTATTTTAGTCTGTAATAGAGTGGTGGACCGACCAAATGACAGGCTGACGTTGCCATACGTACAGTAGAGCCGCACTGCAGCAACAGTAATGACTATTCAGGCACAATTTTTCGGTAGAAACTAAAGTCTTTACACTGTGTTGGCACAGTTTTTGGATTGGAAATAGAACAGCCTTGAGTCTTAAGTTCAAGAGCAGAGATGAGTCAAAGCCAGAGCTGGTGGACAGCTGACTGAGTCAAAATGGAGTCAGGGCTAAAGTGGAGTCATGGCCATATCAGAGCAGAGCCGGTGTTGGCGCCAATCTGGCCAATGAGCCACTGAGGAGATGGAGCTGAGATTGAGCCAGAAACATTTTGAGCAAAGCTGGAGCTGATTCCCATCCTGGAGATGAGTAGGAGTTGATGTCGGAGAGGGAGTCTCGCTTTTACAGAGGAAGCAGGAGCTGATGACGAAGAAGATGATGAGCGGAGTCTGAGTTGCGTCAGAGTGGAACCAACCGGATAATTGCTGGAGAGGAGCCAGCGTATAAAGCTGCCGGAGTTTGCACTGGAGTCAGGGAGAGAACTGGAGTGAGGAAGGAGAGATGAGATGAAGAGGTGTAAAAGACTGGGGATTCATGACTTTTCTTTCTTTCTTGCTCCATTTGATTCCTTTTCTGATATTAAAGATGTGTTGAATTTAGAGGCAGAGAACAGTGTGAAGCTGACGGGGAAAAAATGGAGCTGTCAGTGAATATGTTGAGCTTGGCAGGTGAAGAGGACTGATTTGTGATAATGAAAAGGAGTCTGTCACTCTGGCTGGAGACAGAACATTTTGCTCTGGACACTTGACAGACTCACTGGCTGCTGGTTGCCACAGAAAAGAACATTTTCTTACTCTCTGCTGTAAATGTTGTCATCTGCCGTTCTTATTCTGACCTTAAGCCTTATTTCAAAGCTTAAAAGCTAACCAGTCATTACTATAATTTTCAAATGAAGTCATTTCCTGTAGTGAATTACCTTGAGGCATCATGAATGACAGTTTCGTCCTTTTGTCCTCCTCCATCAAAGCATATCGTCTTGTCCACCCCCACCCATGTTCAATTAAAGCCATTTTTCAAAAAAGAATATACGTTGGTTTCTCTTTGTTGATATTTTTCTCAGCTATTCCCTTTCTCAAATGAATTCCCCTATAAAGTTCTTTCCCACCTCCAAATGACGATCCATGTTAGCATGTTTCTTGAACATTTTGTACAGACATTCATGGTTCCCAGAGGATGGATCCTCATGACTTTGGTAATCCACTGACTTTTCCTTTTTTGCCAGAAGCAGGTCAAAGCTTTCATCCTCCCTGTGAAACATCTCAATGTCTACCGGATTGATTGGCACAGAATTTGGTGCAGACATTCATGTCCCCCTCAGGATGAATTGTAATGACTTTGATCCTGCAACTCTTCATCTCGCTCCAGAATCAGGTCAAAATATTAATTTGTCCATGAAGTCTTTTTCATCCTAACATCTTGCTTTCTTTTAGCCCTTTTACAGATGACCCGTTCTTCTTTCTCTGCGGCAGCCTTCTGAGGAGCCTCATTTCATTTTGTACTTTTCTTACAAATATAAGTCTGAGAAAAGAGATAATGCAAAAAGTGATGTCTGAAAAAGAAGTCAAGAAAATGGTGCATGTACTAGTGATAACACTTTAACACAGAGCACATGATGAACACAATGACATGACGTTCATCTCTGAAAGGAAAGATAGGAAGCAGCTTAGAGTTCGCCGTATGTCACTCAGAAATGGATCATAGGTTATAATGTATAAAATGTGTCAACCTAAATCAGAGCCCATCCAGAAAGGTGTTATAGCAGACTGAGGAAATTAAGTCTTGTTCAATTATCAAGGCCTTTGAGTTATTTATAGCAATCGGTGACTACAATGAAGAAAAACAGATTTTCACTGATTTAACTACTGAATATAGTATGGTTTGAAGTGTTGATCATGCGTTCTCCAATCAGTTGATTGTAACAAAAACATGTCACTTACAGGGCTGCTGATTGAATGTAGGAGACACTATCACTCAGAGAAACGTTTGAAATGTTACGCTTTTTCGCTGTCTTTCTGAGCGTCAGCCTTTATGTTGAATATCAAGATGGAAATTTAAAGGCAAAATAGTTGCATACGAATAAAAGCATTAAGACATGTCTTAAAAAATGCACAAAACGCATCACTGAACCTGACATTATCTATGTCATTTTTTTACTCTAAAGTATTTTGACACATTTTGACATTTCCATTATCTGTAAATGGAAATGCATCCATTTTACACCACCACCTTGGTATTACCATTTATAGACTCCCTTTCTTTCAACCCACCATCTCCTCTTTTGTTTCATTGTGTTGTGACAGCGTACGTAATAAGTGCTGAAGTGGAGGCACAAATGGAAGGGAACCAGTTTGTAGCTGGCGGTGATGAGGTGGCCATGACTGTGTGATGGGTCAGATTGGAAATTTAGCCAGGCCACTAGGGGAGGTAATTGTTTTCCAGGGATGGCAAGGGTTACATGGGAAAGCTAAAGGAAGAAAGAGGGAATGAGGCTGGAGACTGGAGAGGGAGGGCATGAGTGGGAAATCAACATAAAGAGCCATCTTCTCTTCCTCCTCCTCCTCCTGTCATTTGTATCACTCTGTCCCTCCTCCTTCTCTCCTCCCGTTACTTGTCCTTATCAGATAAGCGAGGACGTCTTCTTTCTAAAGGTGCTACTAGACATCTGCAATAACTATGTGAGTATTCATGTGTGTGCCTGTTTCTTTGTGTGTGAGTGTGTGTGTGTGTGTGTGTGTGTGTGTGTGTGTGTGTGTGTTTTCATGACAGTTATGGGAGCTTGTCATCGTGCTCCTCTAGATCAATGGAGCGCAGTTGCCTAGCAACCTGCTGATAGGGAGGGAGGAGGCAGGGGAGAGAGAGGGAGAGAGGCATAAGATTAGAGAAAAGAGGTCTAGAGAGGGAAGGGAAGAAGGAAGAGAAGTGGGTGAGATCAACAGTAAAGAATGCTGTGGTTGGATGACAGGAAATAAGACAGCAGAGCTTAGTGTGTTGAATCTGTCTTTGTGTGCAGGGAGGAGGGGGAAGAGGAGGGAGGTGGTATGTGTGAATGCATGAATTGTGCATAATGTGTGTGAGTGTGTGCAGCAGTAGTTTTGGACTGATGAGTTGATGTTGATACTATCAAGCTGAAATAGAACATCAAAGCCTTACCACGGTGATGCCATCAGCACACTCTCTCTCTTATTTAGCTGCTGATTTAATTATCTTTATCTTAAAGGGGAACAAAGTGGTTAAACGCACTGCATTGGGAGAGAGCGGCGGTAGAGATAAACAGCGGGGAATGAGCGGGAGGGGGGGGGGCGAACTTGGAGGGGGATGAATTTGGACAGGAGGAAATGAGGAGAGGGCGTGAAGAAAGAGAAGGGAGGAGAGCAAGGACGAGGCGAATGAAACGAGAGCGAAAGAGAGATGGATGGAAAGAGGGTCTGATGATCAGGTGTTGGTTGGCCTCACGCGACAAGCACACATATGCTCCAGATCGCCTGCGATATTTACACAGGCTCCCTCTCTCTGCCGGGAGGAGGAGACGGAGACGGAGGGGGTGTGAAGGGAGGATGGGGTGTCATTATAAACTAAAAAAAAAGGAGGGAGGGATGGAGAGACAGAGGAATAGCTGTACATCCCAGAGGTATACTCTGACTGCGTTAGAATAACATGTGGAGGCAGAGTGGCTGTTAAACTTTATGGAGGATTGAAAATGGACAATTAGCATCTCAACGATCTCACTGTCACCTGGAACCTTCTCCCACGTTGTCATAGAAACCCTGCTCTCCCTGCTTACACTTCCTAATTCATGCTCCCCTTCACTGCATTGGCCTGAGACAGCATACCTGCACACACACACACACACACACACATATGGTACACTTTGTGTGTGAAATCAATACAAACTACATTTTGTGTGCTCCTGGTCGGGGGCTGTTTTTCATTAATGCTACAGCAAGCAGTGATGATCCAGACAGTAGAGCACAGCCAACTTTGTGGACAGTTTTGGGAAGAGCCTTTCCTGTTTCAATGTGACAAAGCCATTGTGCACAAAGCAAGGTCCATAAAGAACTGGTTTTCCAAGTGTGGAAGAAGTTGACTGGCCTACACAGATCCTTGACTTCAACCCCATCCATCATCTGTAGAAATGAACTGGAACACTGACTGCGAGCTTTATCACCCAACATCTGCACTCAACCTGTCCAACGGAAGCGACGTCTGCAAGCTAGTTCAGGCAGCCAACTCAAGCTGCACTGCCACATACACACGAGACCAGCCTCATCCTCCACATCATCTACCAAATTCCAATTCGGCAGTCTAATTAAGCCCCGACAAAATTCCCATCTCTCGCTCTGTATTGTCAATGGCGCTGCTCACGCCCATGGTTTTGGAATTGGATCTTCAACAACAAGCCTTTTTTTCCCAGCAGACATGTTGTATTTGCACAGACTTTGTGTTACTAATAACAGTAATGATGGCTGAAATGTAAGGGTACCAGTGAGCCAGCATATACAATACCAGCACCCTGAATGGAGTTCAGCCATCCTTCATTTTGTTATTCAATATGTCTTCCATGATTAAAGCCGATCCTGTAGACACTTTTGCAGCCTGCCTGCATGCGCATGTTGGTAACAGAGGTGGCGTTTTGCCCTAGCCATCCAGACGAGTTAGCAAGCTTTAAACATTGAATTAAAACTAATAACAGCATGAAGATATCTGGTTGTTGCGTGTTTTGGTGTCAGAATCGATATTCCAACAGTTGCTTTAAGTTCTACAGGATTCCGAGAAAGAGGTGTTTCAGTTTAACGAGTGACCGTGTTAACTGGTGACTTTCAACCGAAGATGTCCAGGGTTGATTGTACAAACTTCTGTAAATGGTTGGTGTGGATAATAAACACAGATGAGTGTGTATTTTAAATTGATAGAAGGCTTTTACGAGGACGCCTTCATGTTCTGTGCGTGTTTTCAACAGCTGCCAGAGTCACCAGTTGACACGGCCACTCTTTAAACTGAAACACTGCCGGTGTCATTGGCTCAAAGCTGTTAAACGTGTTGACTACCAATGAAATGATCAAACATGCTGGTGTTTGTAGCACAGATTTAAAAGCTCAATAAACTCAAAACTCTGAGTCAATGTCAGGGTATTCGATGTTCTGTACATGACCACAAATAATGTATTTTAAGCATACATGTATATAACTGGCCGCTAATTAATTCTACCCACTCACTACTAGCACACAGATCTGGACCGTTGTATTGTTTAGGTTGCATTCGTGATATTTGTTGGTTATTATCATCATCATTTACAAACTGTAAAAGGGTCTATATTACTATAGTGTTTGGGTGTCTGCATAATTTTGGCCATAAAAATAATGAAATCCCATTGTGGTTTCCTCGTGATGTTTGGGCGTGTGCACTACACAGTAAATGTGATCAGATATGCAGATGTTTCAATTAAATTTGATCCCTTCCCTCGCCCCTGTGAGGTGCACGTGAGGTCCATGTAGCTTCAGGTATTAGGGTGCTCGAGTGTTCTCCGCGTGTGCTGTGCAGTTATCATTGACATTTTCGAGGGCCACAAGATCAAAGGTTAAAGGTGAAAGGCGACGATGTGTTCCTTGTTACTGGTTTCCTGGTTTATTAGCCGCTCTAAAAGTCTGTTCCACTGCACAAAACTGCTCTGACCCTTGACTCCTTTACTGTAGGGCATGCGAAGCCGCGGGGCTGAAAGTGACTGCGTAGCCATGACTACCCGTAGCTGCTCGTAGGTCAAGATTTATGGTCACTCTTATGCGCATAGACACACTCGAAGCTCGGCACACGCACACACACACATAGAGGTGAATCAGTGGTGTGAGGGCTAATGAACTATGGATCTTGAGTTGTTTTTTTTGCCATTTGGCCACATTGAGCACGCTCACCTCTCACACACACATTCTCTCCTGTCATTCAAACCTCTTCACCCACACTCACACAGACAGTCTGACCAGCTTTGTTTGGCTCTTGTCGGTCACTCTCCATCTGCTGGTCAGATGATCAATGCTAATGCCTGTTGAGAGTTCTAATGACACACAGATCTATACCCAGATGGACTGCGCGTTTTGCTCTTGTGCCCACGCACGTGTGTGAGCGTCCATGTGTGCATGTTTGTGCACATGAGCTAATGTTATTTGTGTTCAGAAATTGCAATTCTTTGATGAGGACAGCTCAGTGCTATTGTTATAAATGAGAGTAAGATTGCAGGGAGGTGACCTCTCCTACCTCACACACACAGACACACACACACACACGTATACACACATGCGCACATGGCTGTTTGCACTATTGGCAAGTGGAATTAGTAAATGTATGAGCTACACAGAAACTCATTACAACACGATTAGAGACAAACCTCCTATTTAATCTCATTTAGAAAAGGGTGGTTGCCTGTCAAATGCACTCACGCACACACACACTAACTCACTTATGCGCATGCACGGATACACACACGCTGTACTTTCACAAAGACCAACATCTCTCTATGAATGAAATCAGGGGTGTCTGACTCATAAGTTGATAGCCTTATATAATCATATGCTCACACCACTGTGGAAGTATGCTGTTTAAAATGACACAGTATGTTTTCCACATGCATATAAATTTATCCACATGTGGCACCTCGACTCCCCCCCCCCCCCC
>NW_022280034.1:5291274-5295877 GCF_004355925.1 Anarrhichthys ocellatus | reverse complement strand
CCCCCCCCCCCCCCCCAAACCTCACCGTCTCCAGCTCAGTTCCAAACACTGTAGTACAAACTGACATAAATGCAAGCACCAAATACGGACGCACAAGCACACATACACATACCCACTGGATGCTGACAGATGGGTTTTTATTTTTGGCTGTAAATTTTCTCTGCTGGCAGTTCAGACACATACGCACACATATATAAACAAAATATGTATACACACCCAGACACACACACACACACACACACACACACACACACACACACATATACAGTGACCTTCTCTCTGCTGAGTAGGCAAAGAGTCAGGGGTCACTGCCTGCTGTCAGCCTGTCAGAGAGAGGAGGGGAGAGGGGAAGTGAGAAGAGGCAGAGGAAGAGCAAACGTGGTCGGAGGAATGTACAGAATGGAGCTCCTCCGCCTCATCATTCAATAAAGACTAATGCAATCAGAGGCGGCCCATATCTGTCACGGTTAATGTTGGCTGATAGAGTCGCAGCAATTTAAAATGCTCATGCTATAATGCATTTCCCTGTGCCTCTTACAGACTGATGATGCATCACATCACGCCTTGATGGCTCTTGCAGAAACAGATAACCTGCTCTGCAGCATGCTGAATGAGGCCTCCATTATGCCTGGCCACTTTGCTCATTTTTATCTTAATCGGCTACAAAGACGTTTCATTCCGAAATCCATTCAAAAAAAAAAAAGTTACCTGAAGTTCACTGCTCAGGCTTTCAGAATTATTGCACATAATTATATCCTCTGTTGTGATTTCGTCAAGCAAAAGCAATGCTCACACAAAGGCGTCAAAGGATATCTGTCACTTTAGCGATCGCTTTCTCAAAATGGATTATATATTTCCTTCAAACGTGGATATATTCTCAGGATACGTTTTCTGCAAACATTGACATGATCAAGTCTTCTCATGAAAGAGTCATGAAAGTGTTATATTATTAAAACAAGAAGGGGAAAAAAGTGATTTGATTCTTTCAACCTGTTTCCTAAATAAATCAATTTCTTTCAAGAATCTAATCATATATATAAATATATATATATATGTCTTTTTTTTACATGGTGCAATGATGTGATTCATTCCTTCTTTTCTTTCTGTAAATCCTTGAAAATCACTTTATTTTTTGCAATATTTTTACTTCAGAATGAACATCTCACGGGGATAAATCGCTGCATGTGATTTTTACCTTTTCTTTGTCGATGTTTCTCTACACTGAGAACGTGTTACCAGAATTTACTGTGGTGTTTTTCATTGCACGGGGAAGAGATGGAAGAACGTTATTGTTTGATAATGCCATTTGGTCCAAAAGGTCAGCCTGGCCCGGGGATGGGGGCGAGAGAGAGAGGGGGGGAGGGAGTAAAGTTTAAAGGGGCTTGAGGAGTGGTGGTGGTCAGTCCAATTGGAAACCAGGTGCTGATGTTGAGATAGTTTCCATAGTAACTCCTCCTCCTCCTCCTCCCAGTCTCATTCTCCCCACTTCCCTCTCTAACTATCCCCTCTCACATAAAAGCGCACTCGGAACAAGATGCACAACTGCATGCTTATACCAGCTCTGGTCTCTGCGGATGAACCCATTTCACTCCAATATCTGTTGCTCAAATCAATTTGAGCATTCATGTCCCAGCTGTGTGGTCATATAATATACCGTGGCTCAACTATTAAAGCTGCCTCTCTACCAGTCGCCTGCCTTGCTGGAGCAAATATATATATATATAAGCAAATAGCTCATAACACCCAATAGCCGGTGCAGACAAACACACACGTACAAACACAGGAGTGTTGTTAATGTGTGTAGTTGATGTCTACACACAGTTATTTGCTGAATGCTGCTCCATTCATTGTTTCTTTAGCGTGAATCTTGAATCAGCATCTCCGATCAGGTCAGGGCTGTTCTTTCTACAGGAGGCCCCATCCTTCCGTTGCCAGTTGTTTTTTTTACCAGCTCTATACACTCCTCCTACAGCTCCAGCACTCGATGAAGGTGAGTGTTAAAGCAGAGTAAAAGGAGTAAAGCAGATGTGCTGGCCAGTCAGACACAGACATATACAGATTGAGGAAGAGAGAGAGAGAAAGAAAAAAAAAAACAGGGCAGCAGCAGCTGGCCCAGGGAGCCCATGGAGAACACCTCTGAGCTGGGCTCGACACAGCTGGAGTCCCTCCCTGGGAAAGGCAAAAAGCCCTGTGTGTGTGTGTGTGTGTGTGTGTGTGTGTGTGTGTGTGTGTGTGTATCTGCATGTGTGTTTGCTACTGATTTTGTGTAGCATGAATGTAAATATACGATACACCTGCATACCTGACCACACATACAGTGCAGCACACAAATCACTAATAAACCTCTGAGATCTCAAACACAGTGGACGCTTCCTCTCTAGGAAGATTATATGCACACGATTTTGGAATTTGGCTGCAGGGATTTCTTCCCATTCAGGTCAAAGTTCACCCCAAAGGTGTTAGTTATGGGGTTGAGGCTCTCTGCATGCCAGTTAAGCTCTTGCACACCTAACTGAGACAATCATTTCGTGATGGACCTGATTTGTGTGCACATGGGCATAGTCATGATGAAAAAGGAAAAGGACTTCCCCATACTGCTGCAACAATAGAGGCACACGATTTTCTAAAATATAATTGTCAAATTAAGATTTCCCTTTATTTGAGCTAAAGGGTCTTGCCAAACGACCTATACAAGAGTACTGTGTCCATATGTTTTTTGCCGGTGTATTTGTCCATCCAGACCCGTGTTAATGCCTTGTCAGATAAATATAAGTGTATGTTCTGTATATGTGTGTGCGGAACAGAGTGAGAGAGATTTGTAAATTGAGAGGGTCCTGTTTCCTTTTCATATCGTCCTTCCCCCCCCCCACGCTTCACTGAATCACTGACTTCCTTACATTCGCTCGTGTAGCACACGAGAGGTAAAGGCCATAGTCACTGTCACTCACAGATTTAATCATTCGGATCTACCCCGGTTCTCGCCTTATTTTCTGCCTCCGGTAATTGCGTTTCTGTTTCGTGCAGGCGGTGAGTGCGCGCTGTCCAAGGTGCTGCAGCAGCGCGCGGCCCCGCCCATCCCCTCTACCTCACTCTCTCTCTCACACACACGCATACACACTCTTTCTCTCTCTCGCGCGACCACGTGACTTTCCCTCTGCCGAGTCTCGCGGAGAGCATCAGACTGCACCTTTTCCTCCTCAAGAGGACGGAGAGAGAGAAGAGAGAGAGACATTGAGTCTGACAGAGAGAGAGCGCGCGAGAGAAGGAAGGAAAGCTAGAGAGAAAGGGAGATTGAGAGAGAGAGAGAGAGAGAGAGAGAGAGAGAGAGAGAGAGAGAGAGCAATAGCACCTTGTCGCCTGGAGGCGAGCCTGTGATAATTTTGTCCCTGTCCGGTAGACCGGCTCTGTCTACCACCAGGCGCGCGGGTGCTCTCCCCTCTCTCGCGGCTTTGAGATTCTCCCCAAATGGGAAGGGAAATCGATGAGACGCGCGCCACACTGTTGCCACGGAACCAAAGGATGTGCGTGAGGTAAGTCGGTTTTCTAGCCTATTTATGCCCGCATATGGGGAAAACCGCTGTCGGTTTGTTGTTGTTTTTTTTGTATTAACCGGGGCGAGGCGGTCACATCACCGTTACAGGTTGTGATGTCAATTAAAACAGTAACCGTGTAAAATAAAATACTTGAATACCGTGGTACCGGTTAGTTAAGTGTTGAGGTGCAGGTGATGAGACTGAACCCCCCGCTGTGCTGGAGTAACGGTGCGCGTTGGAGAAAAAATGGAGAGGAGGTATATGGCCGCAAATTGACAATCGATATTTCAACCGCATTCATTCACCCCGTCTATCAATAACTGTGAATTCTCGCCGTTTTTCACCTTTCAAAGATTTACGGAGAAGAAACTGTGTGCAGCCTATACCGTGTGTGTGTGTAGCCTCTACATTTCCAGCCAACGTCTGCTATGTTCAGTGTGAACGTGTTCAGTTATTAGAAATGAGCTCCGAAGCCGTTAATTCGATAAAGCCACGCGGTTTGAGTCATCCGCCGCAGCGCGCGGTGCTGCTCCCGCTCTTTGTGATGGAGCTATAACAGCATCCTTGACTGGGGCGCGAGGTGGCCACCGTTAACCGTTATTAATTAATTTACAATAAAAAAATAAATCGCGTTTAAGGCATCTCGTTCAGAATATGGTTAAATGTCAGATGTAATTAAAAAAACATGTGCTTTGTGACGTTAAGGGAGTCGCAGGTATGCCACCTTATAAAATCTCCTGCGGCATGATGGGAGATCTACTGAGGAGGTGCTGTTTGTGTACGTGTATGTCAATGTGTATGCGCGTGCTTACACTGTAGGCCTATATATGTTGAGCTTAAGTCATTGATGTATGGGCTGTGTAGGAATAAAACAAAATCTAGATTTTATTATTTGTCTTGATTTGGGCCTTTTAAATGTATAATGTGACAATGTGATGTATCTGTGTGTGAGTGTGTGTGTGTGTGAGAGAGCATAAAATGCATGAGAGAGAGTAATTTGAGAATAAGAGCGGGCTGACGCTGGTGTGTGTGTGTGTGTGTGTGTGTGTGTGTGTGTGTGTGTGTGTGTG
>NW_022280034.1:5200607-5291264 GCF_004355925.1 Anarrhichthys ocellatus | reverse complement strand
GTGTGTGTGTGTGTGTGTGTGTGTGTGTGTGTGTGTGTGTGTGTGTGCGTGTGTGTGTGTGTGTGAGCGAGAGTTTGTGCATCAGTGTTTACGTGTGTGTGTGACCCTGGTTGATTGTGCCGTCTCTGTTCTCTCTGTAGGTCGCTGGAGAGAGTGATGACGTGGCAGTGAAAGACACATATACCTCACTCGCACACACACATATTGCCCACACACACTTTAGGTCTTGCCCTACTAAGACAAAGAGGAGGGGGAGAAAATTCTGCTATGACGGTGTCATTTTTCTCCATTACCAATGTGTGAGCTACACACCCACACACACACTCATACTCCGTGGGGAGTTGCCTTCATGGGGGATAAGGGCCTATCTAGGGCACAGAGATGGAGTTCACATCCTATTCGTTACTTATCTAACACTCAGACAGACGTACACACTGATACACACACCTGGAATCTCATATGTCAGAATTGAAGAATGAAAGACTGAATGGAGAGCAGCCGTTGAACATTTCAGAGAAGACACAAGCGCGAGGCCAAGGCAAAAGAAGATTCCCAGAGCGGGCTTAAAGGACAGAGGGAGCTGCTGCCTGACCCCCCTCCCCCTCTGGAGCTGTATCGCGTAGGAGCCTCGACTTGTAAAGAGCACTACCAAGAAAGCAGGGCGCACCTGAGACACACAGAAAGGGTTCTTCAACGTGGCCCAACAGTTGTCACCATGAGCTGTAGGCTAGAGGGAACACCCCAGCTCTAGCCTCTGTCTCCTCCAGTGTGTGTGTGTGAGTGTGAGACCGAGTGTGTGTATGACTGTGATGGCGGTGTGCGTTTGGGTGGCAGCCCCCCTGCTCTTCCTGGGGCTGTGCCTGTGCAGCGTGGGGAGCCAGGCCCAAGGGGAGGTCCTGGAGTTTGGTGGCGTGTCCAGCCAGTGGGGGCGGTTCCCAGTGTGGAACGCCTGCTGCGAGAGCGTGCTGAGCTTCAGCCTGCGGACTCACAGCCAAGAGGGCCTCCTGCTCTACCTGGACGACGAGGGCTTCTGCGACTTCCTGGAGCTGCTGCTTCTCCACGGCCACCTCCGCCTGCGCTTCTCCATCTTCTGCGCCGAGCCTGCAGAGCTGCAGTCCGGCGTGGCGGTTAGCGATGGCCACTGGCACGCAGTGCGTGTCAAGCGGGACTGGAGGAACACCTCGCTGGAGGTCGACGGGCAACTGGAGGGATGGGCGGAAGTGAAGAGCAAGAGGAGAGACATGACAGTGTTCAGCCACACCTACATGGGCGGGGTGACGCCAGAGCTCCACTCCTCGCCGCTGCGCCTCACAGCCCCTTTGGTTAGGGAACACCCCGCCTTCCGTGGCTGGATCACGGGGGTGAGCGTCAATGGCTCACTGGCGATGCTGGAGAGCTCGGAGGGTGTCACAGTAACAGCTGGCTGTCAGCCGGATCACCAGTGCCAGAACGGAGGACTGTGCAGCGTGGTCAACAACCAGGCCGTCTGCGACTGCTCCAACACCGGATACCAAGGCAACGACTGCAGCAAAGGTAAGGCCCAGAACCATGCTGACCCATCATACGCATCTCATCCTTTACATACGCACACATATATA
This sequence comes from Anarrhichthys ocellatus, assembly GCF_004355925.1. Taxonomy (NCBI): domain Eukaryota; kingdom Metazoa; phylum Chordata; class Actinopteri; order Perciformes; family Anarhichadidae; genus Anarrhichthys; species Anarrhichthys ocellatus. Next base: position 5,289,666 of record NW_022280034.1, on the reverse strand, counting down.
ATATGCACAGATACTTTTGGGGATCCATAACTCCAAACACCTGCAGCGAACTTAACAACATCTATTTTTCATTCACACCTTCACAGCTGCCTTGAATTGGTGCATATTGAACCAGCAGCGTTCCCAAACAGTGCAAGACATGCATACTGATTATCTTTGATATCGATTTTTTTTATGGCTGCAAATGACTCCCAATTTAGTATGTACCTCCAGAACGCAGGAAGCTAAGCACAGGAAGTGCAGTCAGTTTGGTGAAGCTGGTGAGCTTGAGAGATTTAAGACAAATTCCGGAAACTCACTGGAAACCGTTCCCCGGCTGGCAGTTCTAAAGCCCTAATAGGCTCAGTTGGCGTGTTTGGCAAAACACAATAACCATATAGATCCAGTATGGATGTGGTTGTTGGCTCGTGTTGAGAGACATTAATTGGAGCTAGGCTAAGGGGCTTGAAATCAGTGGTTGTTACATGGCAGACACCTGGCTGCCTGTGTTAATGGATTTGCATTGATTCTAAAAGGCCTTCAAAGGGTACAATACATAGGGTGTTGAAATGCAGTGGTTACAGTCCATCTCCTGCCATTCATTTGAACAGCTCGCGGCCCGATAAGATGCTCAGTTTTGTGTATGAGTGAGCATGTGTATGTAAAATGTAAAGTATGTGTTCTTATGCAATACAACAGCAGAAAGAGTCTCCTGTCTGTACTATATAAATATGATGAACTGTGACAATAAAGCACCTGATATAAGAATACAAGTTTTACGTGGTGGAGGCAACAGAAAAATGGAAAGGTTGATGATTTAAAATCTTCAAGAACAAGCCTCCCCTTAATAGTGTCAAACAAGCCTTTGGTCAATACAAGTGCCAATATACAGGCCGCTGTAATGACGGCCATTACAAAAGCAAAGCAGCTGCTTAATGAACTCAGTTACCTTGTTATGGCCGCTACCGCAAATGCGTTCAGTTGTGTGTGTGTCATCAGATTTGCTTCAGTTCATTCAAGAACAAATCTGCATTCTTAATCAATAGCGCTCTCAACTCCTGTGTGTTGTTGTCTTTTTTTTGGGGGGGGGGGGGGTGCAGCGCCAAAGATACCTTCCAGCTTCAGTGGTCGATATTTTAATGACACGAATGCATCATAAATGGCAGAGTGGCCTTGCCATGCCACCGTTTGTCACCGACCTGACCTCACACCCCACCCAGCATCACACCTCCCTTTAGACCCCCCCCCGACCATATCACACTATAGCATTTAGTGGCCAGTGGGATTGCCTAGGTTGCCATGGAGACAGGAATAATAGGGAGAGACCTCATGCTAGGAGTGTTTTCTCCGTCCTTTGCTCTTCCAACCTTACCCCCCCCCCCCCCACACTCCTCAGCCCATTGCTGCCTTCACCAGACTCAGCACGTATAGTGACTTCAGGCATCATGTCTGCCACACAAATCTACTGTATCTACGTGTTTGTGGTGATGAGTGAGTGTGTGTGTGTGTGTGTGTGTGTGTTTGTGTGTTTCGGCATCCTATAGAGGTCTTCATTTTCCAACCAGGTGGGAGAGGTAGCTGGTGCGTTACGCTCAGAAGTGCTGAAATGAGTTGTCGATTGACAGATGAACAATTAATGCTTTAAGTAGAAGTTCAATGATTAGTCAATTGATCAATAATTTCCTTGAGAGAAAGTTATAATTGGTAATTCTTCGAGCAAAAATGCCAAATATTTGCTCGTTCCAGCTTCTCAAATGTGAGAATTAGATTCCTTTCCACTATACTATCGTATATGATAGTAAAGTGAATATATTTGAGTTTTGGACTGGTGGTTGAGTAAAACAAGCTTTCTGAAGACTATTGAAAATCATAACGAAATAATTGTTCACTATTTTATGGCCAAAATGATTAATCGAGTAAATATTGGGCAGATCGTGAAAATAATCATTATTTGAAGCCTTACAATTAAGTTACTTGGAAAGGAAAAAAGCCAAAGATTCCAGCTGTTTAAGCTTCTAAGATGTGAGGATTTGCTTCTTTTCTTTGTTGTATATTAAGCAACTTTGGGTTTTTTACTGTTGGTCAGACAAAAAAGCAATTTGAAGACCTCACCTTGTGCTCTGGGAAATAGCCAGTGACATTTTTCACTATTTTTTGGGCATTTTATAGACAAAACAATCAATTGATGAATCTAAATCATTGACAGATTTAACAGTTTGTTTGCAGCGCTAGCGCTCACTTCTGCACGTGGTGTGTGTGTCTATCTATTGATGAGGCGACAGGTGAAGCTATATGATCAGCTCTCTGCAGGAACTAAGTGCTGCGCTGAGAATTACGTGTGATCCAAACCGGTCTAATCCAGTCTGCTGTTTTTCACTGCTGGTTAGGGCACACTGGGAGCCACAGGCGTCACTGACACGCACACACACACACACACACACACACACACACACACACATACCTGCACAAACACATGCAAACACATGGAGAAACATGTTCACACAGTGTTCAGGCTCCAGCACCACCATTAGTCACATCGCAGTGTAGCTCTATAGGCTAAATGGGAGGTGGAGACATTTTACATAAAGGCTCTCACTAGACACAATACAGTACCTGCTTTGGACGGGCACTTTGTCGCTCATCGAGAGGCTGCTTAAGGGGCTGTTTTATATTCCTAGATCGACTCACATTTCAATTGAGAGTGATGCCAAGTGACGCTGAGTAGAACAAGTGCTGAAAAATTCTTTTTTTTATCTTGACATATGTGGCCGGTGTTAGTAATAGTAGTCTCATAAAATGGTTCCAGTTAGGAGGTCTGCTCCAACAGAGGTACATGGGGTGAGCAGCACTTTATTTGGTTGTGAAATCATAAAGCTTTACCAGAATACATTCTGTTTATATTCTGCATTGGCTTCTCAGATTTCAGATTTAGGAAGAAATTGCAGCAGGGTCTATGAGATAGATGATGGTGGAGATTGAGAGTAGCTTAATGGCTGGTTTCAAAAGGTTACTTTTGTGGCTTTCCATCTGTTACTCACTGGTAGCGGTAATTCATGGACATTAACCCAGGAAAGGGATTCAAGAGAAGGAGCTATTCCAGTCAACCAGCAGCTTTTCAGACAGAAATAAACAGCAGCAAATGGGGCCAGTTAACAAAAGCTAAAAGAGTATTTCCGATGCCTGGTTCTTATCTCAGATCTCTCTCCGAATCACGGACCTCTTTCTCTGAAATAGTTCAGAGATACAGAGAGGGCGAATCGAGCAGATGATGCATTCTTTGTGGACGGTTTAAATTATTTGGAGTGCTGTGTTCTTTCTGACAAATTGCCGGCTCAGTCGGATATTTCTGACCACAGGATCAGCGGGCTGAGCTAATATCCATGCATCAATATCACTACCAGTGAGCAACTCATACTTTAAGTATGTTGTAATAAATCTCTCCTCAGGTGCACCAAGGCGCCCCGGAGAAGAGAATTCAAAGGTTGAATCTGAGAGAAATTAAGTGGATGGCAAAGGGAGTAGGGAATAAAAGCTCAGAAGAAAATAAGTACTATGTTAACACTAACTAAGGTGCTGTGATTGAACAAATTGTATACAGTGGAACCATAGCTGCCTCTTTAGAAATAAGGACCATTTATGACCACATGAGTCCTGTGTAGTTGCTTTGTAAGAGTCACGCAGAGTTGGTATTAAGCTTTACCTCTTATATGGTACCTTGAAAGTATTGTGTGATTTTGAACCCAGCAACCTCATTGAAGCTGCACAATAAAGCTGTGAGATGAAATTATAACCCTCTGAATATTTGAAAAAGAAGTCTGTTATGAATCTTTAATACAGAATGAATGTGCTCTGCTGGAGGAAAAATGTATCCTTGGCACCGCATTTGAAGCCAGAAATGTGTATTTTGACTGTGGCAGTCTTAGTTTCCGTACACATTTACAATTACACAATATCTTCAAGGCTCCCTAATGATCCACCGTTATTCACACTCACACTTTTGCAGATTTGTGACAAGCTTAGAAACATTTGCAAAGTAATATAATACCGTTATATACTGTAAGCATTTCCTTTCTTCTCTGAAAGACAGTATATTACATCTTTCATACCAGTGTGAGGAAAAAGGGTTTTGTTAGTTTTGGAGAAAAGTAATTCAAGATGTAGTGAGGAGAGTTTGGGCAGGGCTATGCATAAATGTAATTACTGTCGAAGCCATTCTGCCCTCCAGTGAAGGCAGAGGGAACCGGGCTTGTTAGGCCTGGCCTGGCTTGTATTGTCCTTGAGGGCAAATTGCTGTTAGCATGCTAATGGCTCCACCTGTTTCTGCCATGCTACTAGCACAAGGGCAGAGGCAAGGAAACACTCAGAAGAGCACACAGCTCGGAATACACACACTTACACACACACACACATGCACACACACACATGCAAACAAACACACACAAACACACACACACACACACACACACACACACACACATTCTCTGTCCCAGTATTGAACCATGCATGTCCCTCATCTTCCTGCACTGCTAATTCATCCCTACATATTTTATATTTTTCTGCTATTTCACATCATTTTTACTGCCGTATTCAATGTTAGTGTATGTGTGTCTGACTCTGTATGTGTGAAAGACACAGAGAGTGAGGCAGAGGTTGTGAGACTGAATGTGTCAGTGTGTGCGTGTGTGTGTGGGTGTGTGTGTGTGTGTGTGCGTGTGTGTGTTGCATGCTGTCTGTCGGGGGGCTCTGTGCAGAGGAAGCAGCTGCAAGGTAAGTTCCGGGGTAAACGGCTCTTGAATCCAAACATACAGGTAGGAAAGTATATTTTCGACCCCCACACCTCCTCCACCCTCTGTATCTACAAGGTGTGTGTGTGTGTGTGTGTGTGCCCTTTTGTAAGTGTACACATGTGGAGTCATACAGAGAGATTGTGCATTTATTTAAATGCAGCTGTGTGCGTAAACAAATATATATATATATATATATATATATATATATATACAGTATATACAGACAAACCTCAGTTTTGGCTACCAGTAAGCATGGTACCCATCGTGACGTTTGCATGTATGTTACCACGGTAACCCTGGACGGGTGTGCATGTACAGTAAGTAGCCATGGTAACCCAAAGGGCTTAGCATGCATGTTAATGAATGTCTGTCTCTCTCTCTCCTCGCCTGGCCGCGACACCTTTCCAGAGCACAGCTACACTCCAGGTAGGTTGCACTTCTATCTATCTGTCTGTCTATCGGTCTGTCTGTCTGTCTTTCTCTCACCTCCTTCTATGTCCGTCTATATTTAACTTTCCCTTCCTGCTCTTTATTCAAACATCTTTGCTTCTATATTTGATTCAGGCTTTTTTACGAGTACTTAAATGTACTCTTAGATACACATTTATTTCGCTCTATCATCATCTTAATATCACATAATATCTCTCCGCTATCTCTCGATTTCTATCTTTTTCATGTCTCGTCCTTTACATCCTTCTTCCTGGCCTTCGTGTTCTCGTTACGTAGTCTATTTCGGCTCAAGGTAGACAGCTTAACTGTATGTTCGTCTGTGTGGGTATGTAGGGGATGGTTGCTGACATCTGGTAAGTTCCACATCCCATGTGCAATCATCTGGAGTGGCTCTATAGCCTCAAGGTTACAAAGACACACTGTAGGCCCACACAAACACTGCGTGCAAATGGCTGTGTGCAGACGTCTGTGTGCGTACCTGTTTGTGCGTAGGATCGCAGCCTAGGATGAGTAAGCAAGTTTTTTTAGACATTTTGAATAATTTAGAGGACTCGTACACACACATGCACACACACACTTTTACGCAGAAGACTCTACCCTTCACCAGCATGTCATTGACTAACTCCTGTATCACAAAACACATAAATACACTCACACACATGCACTCACGCACATTTCACACCCCATGATCCTTTGCTGTGCTGACTGTGCTCTTGTCTTCTTTTAAGGTCTGGCACACCTGATGATTAACGACCAAGGTATGGCCTCCTCTTACCTCACTTCCTGTTGTCTTCTGCTATACCATCACCCCCTACCTTCTCACCCCCCACACTCACAACTCCCTGTATCCCTCCCCCACTCCATCACCACCTGGCACGGGAGGAAGTTGTCTCTCTAGGCACTGAACTAAGGTCAGTTTTTTTTTTTCTCGGTAATTGAGATTTCTTGAAAACTGTCCCATTTGGTCTCATCAAGAACTTCAGTTTTAATTTAAACTGAAATGGATGACTTTTGCATTTGCAGCGGAGCAATTACATAATGATAAATTAAATATGGCCTTAAAGATCATTTTTGGTTCAATTTTTGAAGAGAGTGATGATGAGCCTGAGAGCAGCTTCTGCTACTATAATCATGGCTGCTGATGAAGGAGGGGTTAATGGGAGGGTTTCGGCGGCTGCGGCTTGGCGGTGCTTGGCTGGGTTACACTTGGCAGGGCTCCAGGTCATGGATATGGAGCAAAGGGCCGACTGACCGACTGACTCCGTGGATGGTTTGAAATGGTCTTTACTCTTTCACCTCATTTCATTTTCTCTCATCTGTATGTCAGCGTTTGATCGAGAGGATGGGAGCGTTCGGTGTGTGCGTGCATGATGCATACATACGTGTGCATGTGCGCTTTTACATCATGGTTTGAATCAATGAGTGTGGCAGTTTTCACACGAACACTCCCACATTCATCCATGGCTTTTTTTTTATCGGCTTGCAGCATGTCTTGCTCTGCTGTCGCTGGTCCTCACATGGGCTCCTGATCATACATTGGCGAGCATGTGTGATTCTGAACAGAAGTTCCTGTGTATGAAGGCAATGCTGGTATACCTCAACCCCCAAGTTGTACATTGTTTTTGGTAACAGCCCCCAAAACAAGTGCCCATGTTCTGCCTTTTGAAAATTGTTCAATAATCAACAAAACTTACTCTTCTTGCCCTCTTTCTCCCTTTTTCCTTCTTTGTTCCTGCCTTTCTCACTGTTTGGGACACCAACCTCTGTGAATTTAGGAAAACTCAGAGGTACCCCGTCCCCTCCCTGACTTTTTATTTTTTTTTATGTGTATGACTAATGGGCTGTTCTGGGTGGTTTTGAAGTTGAATGTATTGACAGGCTCTTGTATGTATGGTAATGCAGACCTTTAGAGCCGTTCGGCTTCAAGTTCTCATTTTCCGGTTGCCATTAAATTGGAATGTTTCATTTCGGGTAAGGTAAGCTGATGTTGATGCATGCGTGTGTGCGAGCGTGCTCATACTGAAGCGTGCGTGCGTATGTGCGAATGAATCGGCGCTCCGGCCTCCGGTGCTTTTCAAAATCTGAAGGTAGGTGTTGCTGGATCGGTGGGCTCTGCATGACGCTGATGAATACACTGATTGACCCACATAAAGACAGGCCTGACCGTGACAGGCTGATCTACCTCTATTGTGCTCTTTGATTGGATGAGAGAGGACATGATGGCGGCTGTCTCCCATTGTGACAGGGCCACCATGTAGTCGCTGAAATGTGCTATTTAATGAAATGTTCATCCAAGCTGGAGGATAGAAACATCATGAATAGAGCACAAATGATGTCCGCATCCACCTATCACACTGAGACATCTCTATTCTGACAAGTATATTTCTATGTGGGCATTTTTGTTGTTTTGATCGCTTAATAAGCTCCTATAGTGCTGGAGTTTCTGCCTAAAATATCTGGCATGAATCATCCAGGTGGCAGTGAAAATGTAATTGCTTCATCTGGCTTATGCTCAGCATTTTAAATCACCTGCTTACGGACCGACATGTATTAACATGTGTTTCCAGCATTATTACACAATGTATTCAGCGTATGTGTGTATAGTGGACGCCCTCACTATTACGGATGTTTGGATTGTGATAGACTGAATCTAAAACTGTGGCTGATTTTTATTTAATTTCTTTTTAAACCTTTGAAGTCTCTTTCAAGAACTGTACACATGGAAAAGCCGTATGTTTGTTTGTGCCAGTGTGTTTTCGCTCTGCATACTGAAGAGTAAAGGCTGTCAAATGGTGCAGACGAAGCCTAGCTTAGGTTAGCTCAGCGTAAAGAGGCTTTTTGAGGAGCCCGCAAAGCTGAAATGAGTTTCTTTGAGGGGGAGGATCGGGTGTGGGGAGGGGTGCCTTAGAAATATATATAGCATGTGTATCTGCCTGTGTTTGTGTGTGTGTGTGTGTGTGCTGAAGAAATTGAGAAAAAGAGACTGTGTCTGTGAGAGAAGAGCTAAAGGAATGAATGATAGAGCGAGAGACGGAACGAGGAAGCGAGGGAGAGATAAAGTGAGTCGTCTTCTCTCCTGTGATGTGGAGCAACTGCCTGTATCTGCAAAGGGACAGCGGTGCTCCCGTCTGCCCTCCCAGCCCAGCCATTCTGCAAAGGGACATCAGTCCTGATGGGAAGCCCTGGACCTTTCCCCTCCTTCATAAAACACAGCTATCGTTCTCCCTGGAGACGATACCCACAGATCACTAATCACTTTGAGTGGGTGAAAATGCACGAATTGTGGAGGGAACAAAGAAAAGAGGGAGCCAAATTGGATTTTCATAAGTATCGAGCAGCCAAAGGAAGAGGGGGAAATGGATTTTTTTTTCTTTTTTTGAAAAGTATTGAGCAGCAATAATCTGGACGGAAAATGTGTTTAAAGCCAAGTAGCAGATTTTGCCCTTTCTCTTCTCTCTGTCTGGCCAAGAATAGAGCGTGAAGGGTCCTGGGTGAATGAGTGATTGTAGGTTCTGAATAGGATTGAGGAGCGGCTCTTTGACGTAATTGGCAGCAATGCTCATTTATGATATTTATATAATTATTTTAAGCTGTGAGGCGGGTTGTTCGGTTAGTAACAACTGTCTGACTTGTCTGACTGTCCAAGTGATCTCGATATCAATCCAAGGATCTGTGCACGGCATAGACAAGTGGTCAGCCTTGCTTGAAGTGACCTTTACACACACACTTACGTGAACGGGCGGACACTCACAACACACACACACACACACACGACAACCTTTAGAGAGTGCCCGTTGAGTAGGTGAGTGAGTGTGTGTTCAGTGTAAATATGCATGAGTAAGGCTGCCTGCACATATTCTTCACGGTCAGTGGATGAAGGCAGGGCAGAGAACGAGGTGTGTGTGTGTGTGTGTGTGTGTGTGTGTGTGGGTGTGTGTGTGTGTTTGTGTGAGTGCATGAGTGTATGTTCAGGGGAGGTGGATTGTGAGTCATCACTTGTGACTCATAAAGTGTCGGCAATCAAAGCGGCTCATTTTAACACATTATCTTATGGCAAAAACACACTCGCACACTTCGCTACACACACATGTTCAATGTCACACTGAACATGTGTTCAGTTTTTCTTGAAACTGCGTATTTTTCATCGTCCCTCCACCTCGCTCTCGTTCTCTTCCGGACATCCACATGTGCGTGCTTGTCTCACAATAACACACACACACACTTACACACACGCAGAGGACGGGCGTCGTGCTGACTCCACCATATGTGGGGTTGGGAGTGGTAGCACACGCCAAGACAAGAGGAACCAGTCAGTACCGGCAAAGTACAGCATGTCTCCTACCTCTTACTCATCATGATCTAACAGTCCTGACAATAAATCACACCAGGAGTGATTATTTTTTGATAATGTTCAGGCACTGAAACTAAATTAGAAAAGAGATTTGTGTAATTAAAATGATTATAACTAATAAGAATTTCTCAATTTATCTCTCAGGTCTTGTTTTCAGGTTGTAGTGCTCGAATAGGTTGTGGATTATTATGAAAATGAATTAACAACAATTTCGATCAATGATAAAAAAAAAGAGTCTCTTCTTCTGCAAAACATTCACTGATGCCATATTCTCAGTTGTGAAGTTGTCGTGCTTTTTACATTTTTATCGAATTTATTAGAGTTCTTTTCATAATCGACTAATCTGCTCATTATTTTCTTAATCAAGTCATTGTTTTCTTTATTAAATGACAGAAATTATACAGATTATAATCTCCCACAGTCCAAGTTGATGTAATCTTGTTTTTCTGACAAACAGTCAAAACCCCCAAAATATTCAATGGACTATCATGAATGACAAAGAAAAGCATCAAGTCCTGGTATATATATTATTTACTCGATAATGACAATAGTTGCTGATCTCTTTCTGTTGATTGTCCAATTGATTAATTAACTAATCATTGAAGATTAAGGAAATAATATGTTGGTCTATTGTTGGTAAAATGTCCTCTGGGGCTCTGGCAACCTCGGATATTTTTTACTATATTCAGACACTTTATAGACGAAACGATTAACCAGAAAAGAAATGAACAGATTAATTAAGTACTTTACTGCTCGTAACTGCAAGTAGAAAGCAATGAAGGAAGTTGCCTTATGTTTGTGCCTATCGCTGTAGCGAAGCAACTGTGAATCACATCATTTGATCAAGTTAATCTTAAATTATATAAATGTTACCTTTTTAAAATCACCAAAAATATTTTGTTTGCATTTGCCAGTAGTCTCCAAGTAAAATCCTCTTGGAAGTAAATTCTATAATATACTGTATATTTTTCAATAAAAGATATACGTCAGACACATTGTAGTGTAGCTGTGACGCTTACATAATTTAGCCATACGTACAAGTGAGCAGCACTCGACTCGAGGTGAGAGAGAGCCTCCTGGTGTTAAGAGGCAAGTGTCTGGTGATTGGCTGCCTGCCCGACCGACTGGCATGAATTTGGCTCCTGATGGCCTCATCTTGAGCTGTGAATAATTTAAAAAAAGAAAACTGTTAAAACTAAGTTGTGCCCCCTCTGGCCATCAGCCGTGATAAAGCAATTGCAACAAAGTTTTTACTGCGAAATGCACAATTTTTCTGGATGTACTCTTTGCGCTAATGGGACTAAATCTAAATCTACTCTCCGCTACTAACACCCTTTACAGTTCTAATCTACAACACTCATTAATGCTTAACACCCATGCAAGCTCTTGTAATGAAAGCCACAGCTCCACATACAGAGCTCTACCAGCACATTATCGGGGAGATGCACAGTTACAGAACTCACCATGGGAAATGTGAAGCCATCCCAATAGTAAATGTATACATTTACTGGTAATAGTATGCAATTACCATTCTGTTAGCAAGTAAGCATTAACATATTCGCACATTCACAGCAACACTAATAGAAAACACACAAAGCGTATGCACCCTGTAATCGCCCTAAAAATAAAGACATCAAACGGACTCCCTATTTACAGAGGATGAAGGGAAAAAAGATAGAGCGGAGGCTGCGCTGCAAGTGTGTAAGGAGGGGCGCGGGAGGAGGGGTGGGTAAAGGAGTGTAGAAAAGCGATGGTGAGGAAAGATAGGAGCGCGTCTCACAAAGTAGGAAAGGAGAGGTGGAAAGAGAAGGTCGGAGACGCAGAGGGAGACAGGAAAGGAGATAAGACTGCAGCGTTTCTCAGCAGGGGTGCTGCATCTCTCCTTGGGCTCCCCGACTTGACATAGTCTCGCATCAGCCAGGATGGTATTCATGAGTGATGCAGATACCTCACGCTCACACACACACACACACACACACACACACACACATTCCCTTTTTAGAAAGAAAGCGAAAGAAACAGGCAAGCCGGTGCTCCAATTGTCTCCTACCTGTTCTAGCACTTTCCATTATGTCTGCGCGGGTGCCGAGAGTAGTGGCCCAATTGGCGATTCACTCCAGTACCCCATCTGGCATTTCAAGTTCATTTCTTTGCTGTTTGCCAAAACAAGAACAAACACATGAACAACAATACACGCACTCTCACTTGACGGGCGTTGCACACCCACAAACACTCATTTACTTGTGGTGCTTGTCTGGAAATAACTACGGAAACTGAAATGGCCACAGCGTTCATTAAAAACCCAATACATTACCTTCATGAAAAGAGGTATTTATGCACTTGTTATTTGTTAACAACCTGCTGTAAGGGGTTTTATTAGGTGTGTGTGTGTGTATGGATTTACATGCATGCAAATCTGGGCATGGTTATTTGTCTGTGTGGGTTTATTGAACTGCCTGTATGCACAAACGCTTATTTTCTCAGTGTGTGTTTGTCAGCACTCTATAGTCTTCTCTGTGCGTATGTGCCATAATGTGTGTGTAATGTGTGTGTGTGTGCCTGTGTGTGTGTGTGTGTGTGTGTGTGTGTGTGTGTGTGTGTCTAACATGGATGAAACTGACTCTGATCTTATCCGGCTTAAGACAAATACACTGTTCTGCCTGCAGACATTGTCATGGAAACAAGATGGTTTCCCTGGGTACCAGAGAGAAGGCCGAATTCAAGCTACAGACGGAGATGAGCAGAGATAAAAGAAACAGAAAAAAGGAAGAGAAATAAAAGATGGAACATAATGGCAGGAAGTGGGCTGTTCATTGTTTTTTCCTTTAAATTAAATTTAAAGGGACTGACCATGTCAGATCATATTGAGTTATGTTCCATTTGTGTCTAAAATAAATCCAGTTAGAAAAGACCAGATCTGCTCAAAAACATTTTTTAGCTTTAATATGTTTCCCTCTTTATCAAGCAACGAATATATTTGGGTTTCGAAGACATCACAGTGGACTCTTGGAAACTGCGACAGGCGTTTTTTACAATTACATGAAGATTATATTTTTGTTGAAGCAGAAAAGGAACTACCTTGATTATCGATTAAAAGTGGCCAAAATGTGACGACACAATTAAATCAATTAACCGAGAAAATAATTAATACATTCAAACATTATGAAAACAATTGCGAAGGCTGTGTTTTTAAATGTCTTGTGCTAGAAATGAATGCCTTCAATTTAACAACAACAACAAAACAAGGAACGGGAGTTCAACGTTGCAGACGGACGATCTGTCACTGGTGTCCTGACAGTAATATCCTCCTCTACAGTATTGCTCCCTTGGCTGTGATGTGATAGCCCAATCGGTTTCAGCGCCAGATGCTGTATATCACCGAATAGAGATGGAAACGGCAGTCGTAGCCTTTCGTGAACTTGGCTTGTGTGGATTTTCACACTTTAACTTAATGTAGAGACTATGCATATGTTAGCATGCATTTGCATACATTTCTCTCACTGGTCATCTATCTGTATACTGTATGAGTGCATAGTTAATCCACCTGTCTGTTATTAAGGAGAGATGCCTTCATGCAGGATGTTTGAGTTTATGCTGTGTATATATGTGTGTGTGTGTCTGTGTGTGTGTGTGTGTGTGTGTGTGTGTGTGTGTGTGTGTGTGTGTGGACAGTCTGAGAGGAGCTGATAGCAGAACTGCATGGTGGGCTAAAAACGAGGTGCAGGGGAATTGCAGTGTGCTATCTCCAGAATGACAGGGCTGCCATGATTGAGGCTTGCTACACTAGGATTTAGATACACCAGCATTTTTCTCTCTTTCGTTCTCTCTAGCCATCCATCCCTGGTTTGCTGCCACTCCCTTTGCTTGTCTCTCTTTCTACCCCTCTACTTCTTTCTCTTCCATTTTGTGTCACCCATCTCAATGAGTCTCTCCGTCTCCCCCCTATTTTTTAATATCCCTTCCTCTTTCAAAGTCCCCCTTCTGCATCTTTCCCTTTTTCTCGACCCTGCATCTTTTCCACCCTGCTCCCTCTATCAGGTGCTGTATAATGTAGGCTCCCCTGATGTGCTCCCAGCCTCCATCCGCCATTTTGATTCAGTACAGCTGTCCATGATAATGTACTGTTCACTCAATCACTCTTTCTCTCTCTCTCTCGCCCTCCTTCTCCATCTCTTTTCCTCTCTCTCTCTCCCTGAAACACACATGCAGGAACACATTCGCGTTTGCTGAGCCCCTGTAACACAGGGTTGCCATGGAAATGACAAATTAGTGTGTGAAATGTTGAGGAGGAAACCCATGAGAAGAGACAAAGCCATATGAGACACACACTCACACACTTGCCTTATGCACACAGAGCAATCTAAGTGTGTTTGATAGTCGGAGGGGCGGTACGGTTCCAGCTGGTCCCAGTAGCAGCAACCATCAGATCAGTTATTCACTCTCTCCCTCCTGCCTCTCCACATGCTGCTTTATCCATTAGAGTAGTAGTTTAATCATAGCCTTCAGATGTGAATGCCAATCCTCCTTCAATCTTTACATTCTTGCCTGTTCTCACTGTAGGCTCCATATAGTTACTCATTTCTTTCTTCTTTCCCGTAGTTCTGTGCACATTTTCCTCCCTCCCTCCCTCCCTCCTTTCCTTTCCTTTCCTTTCCTTTCCTCCTGCTTTCCTTTCCTTATTTCCCTTCATTTAGTAACTTAATTTAATCAGATTGTCTCAGTGAGTTTAAGATCTGTTTTTCAAGGGAGAGCTGAGAAAAACAAAAACATTTTTTCGCCAGATGAGGCTGCAACTAGAGAACTTCATCAGTACCACTTAGACTGTGGCAGTTCATCGTTTTTCTCAATTGCTTGAAATTGCTAAAAAAAATGTTAGAACATAGTGGAAGAATCAGAATTTCCCAGAACCACAAATTACATCACATTTATTGTTTTGTCGTTCTAACCGCCCAAAATCTTACCATATTCAATTGAGGATGATATATTTATAACGGAAAAAAGCAGCAAATCCTCATATTTCAGAAGCTTGAGCTGACAAATACCGGGTGTTTTTGCTTTATAAAAGACAGTAAATTCATTCTTACAGGTGTTGTCAATCAATCTTCTGTTAAATGAACAACTATAGTACTATGGTCAGACCTTATACAACCTCACACCCAGCATTATTTTAGAAGCTGTTACTATAAAGTCAGACAACCAACAATCAGACGACAACAATAAATAATCAAGAAACAACAACACAAGTCATAAAAAACAAAAGATTATAAAGCGTTAAAATATCCACAGGAGAAGAAAGAACCGAGCTTGAGAGAATCCTTTTTCCTTTACTTAACCGCGTAATGTCATTAAGATCAAGGCCGTGTTTGAACTGAGAACAATGACAAACATTTACAGTCGAAGATTTAACTTACAGCCACGCAGTCGGCCCACGAGAAACCATTCGTCAAACAACGAGTAAGAAGACAATGACAAGGGCAATATGAATTAGCTTGAGAGTTTTCCATTCCTTTCCTCCGCTTTTCTCTTCCCTTTCTCTGTATTCCTTCATCGCCCTGCTCGCCCGCTTTGATCGACAGTGCTCTCCACAGGATGAAGAGTGACATGCGGTGTGTATGTCAGTGTCTGTCTCACTATTTACTCTGAGCTAATACTGACTCACTCCATTAATCTGAGCTACAACAGATCCACTCCAACCTGCCCACCTGAGAACGTGCGTGTTTCTGTGTGTGTGTGTGTGTGTGTGTGTGTGTGTGTGTGTATCAAGGTGTGTCCGCACACTGAATACATGCTTGCACGACACATGTTCTCCGTGGCGTTTGTGACACCCAATAAGCATTTCGGTGCCTGATGTGTGTGTGTACGCCCGTTGTTGTTGTTGCGGGCCAGAGCATCCAGATCGATGCAGATGCTTTATGTGCTCCTGTCTGGTCTAATGACACGTCTGTAAATTAGCAACAGAATGGCGGAGCAGCACACTGAAACCTAATGGCACCTCTGTAAATTACCGCTAGAATGCTGCTGGACGGCTGCGTGTGTTCTCATTGTGAACAACTTGGCTCACTCCGCCACCTCATCTACATTTGTCTACGTGTCTGCTTGTGTGTGTCAGTCTGATTGTGTTAGCGGTTGTGGCTGTTCTTTCTGTGTGTGTGTGTGTGTGTGTGTGTGTGTGTGTGTTTTGTGTGTCCCCCTCCTTCTCCTCGCTCTCGTTCCTCTCAGTAAAGACTAGCCCGAGGCCCTGAGTTAGTAATAGCTTTTCTGACAGCAATACACCAATATTTACAGAGACCAGCACCCACCCACACCCCTGCCGCCCATTTCATGCACACATAAAAAAGTCTATATTTTTCCGCACACACTCACATGCTTGAACACAAGTTGCACACACTCCTTTTTCTTTTTTTCGAGGCATGCGCTCACACACACACATTCTTAATTAACATGCTGGGAGGGAAGGCATCGCACACTAGGGGAACTCACACACATGCTGGCATACAACTTGTTGTTTCTCACTCATATACTGGCATTCGCACTTTTTTTTTTTTTTCATGCAACAGAAGCAAAGAAAGAAAATTTGCCACGATAGCTCTTTGAATTGTGATATATTCTCACTTTTTCCTTCTCATTATTCTCTCCGTGTTATATTCACTCAAGTGCGGCCAATTCCATTTCAGCGCTCTCTTCTCTCTCCGTCTCACGACCTTAATAACCTATTACACTTCAGTCTATTCATTACATGGCAACCCCCCCCCCCCCCCCCCATCCCTTCCTCTCCAGAGGTTCCTCACCAAGTGTCTGTCATCTCCAGCCTGGCCTAGTGGGTGCGCGTTAAATTCCCCTCTTGTTCTCCTCATTATCGTGAACTACAAGTTTATGCCAGAGGCTCCACGGAGCAGAGAAAAGGAGGCCAACAAGACGTGCAGTGTGAATGGCGGCGTGAAGCTTAACGGGAGGTGTGAGAGCTATAGGCATGGTGGTGAGGAGAATGCTAGAAGGAATGCGGAGGAAGGGTGATGCTGGAGAGGGTGAAGGAGACAGATAATGTCGCCCCTGCTTGTGCATGCCAACACAATAGTATGATCTGTTTTTTCAGCAGATGTGTGTGTAGGTGTGCATATTTGTTCCTCTGTTGGCTTGCGTGTATGGCTGTGCATTTCTGTGTTAGAGAGTAGATAAGGGAGTGTGAGCTTAAGGATGATGGATTGCAAAACCTTGGTCTGGTGTCCTTGGGGGTCACTCAGTGTGTGCAAGGTAAGTAGCCATTGGATGTCTGCTTCCTATTCTGAATTGTAATCGGCCAGTCCTGCCTGTTTCGGCTGCCACGACACTTACAGGCTGCCGTTCGCCATCTTCATCCTTTCTCGAAAACCTTTCCGACCTCTACTGCTACTGCGCACATACATACATACATACGCAGACACACACATTCTTGCTTTTAATGAACATCACGAAATGAGCCATGTTGTCAAACAAGACCGCATCACTTCCGACTGCCAGCACAGCTGTTCTCTCAAAAGGGAGGATGGCAGGTTTCATAACGAGTTTGGAACGCTACAGACTCACGACTGTCTCTCTCGAATCCACACTGTTTAATCTCCAACCCACATGAGTGATCAAAGCTTGTTTACACACCACTCCATGTACGATTAGAGGTATGGAAGGAAGTGTTTCTTCCAAGTGCTGGCATCAGTGCGGCTTTGCTTGACAATAACAACATTTTCAGCATCTTGAACAATATGTTTTGTACTGCACATCCAAATCAAATTTAACCAGGCCCAGCAGAGCTTTGTTTTACTCGGCTGGCTCGTATGAACACCCACCATTTTATCGTCTTCGAGCAGTGTGGGAAGAAGCAATGTAGCTTGGATGTTGTAGTCATCATTATAATAATGTTAAACAAGAGTCTAATGGCTCCACACGTCTTTGTTCTTCCTCCCTGTTTCCCTCTTCCACCTCTCCCTTTCTGTCTCAGCTCGCGAGGAGTACGTTGCCACCTTCAAGGGCTCTGAGTTCTTCTGCTACGACTTGTCGCCCAACCCCATCCAGTCGAGCAGCGATGAAATCACACTATCCTTCAAGACGCTGCAACGCAACGGCCTGATGCTTCACACCGGCAAGTCAGCCGACTACGTCAACCTAGCACTGAAGAACGGAGCCGTGTCGCTTGTCATCAACCTCGGCTCCGGGGCCTTCGAGGCCTTGGTGGAGCCCGTCAACGGCAAGTTCAACGACAACTCCTGGCACGACGTCAAGGTCACCCGCAACCTGAGACAGGTAACCAGACAGACAGGAGGTGGAGGAGGGAGCGACCGAGCAAACGGGAGGGGCGAGGAGATATGAAAGGATATTGATAAGCCTTGAAGAAGAAAGATGCGAAGCGTCATAGGGAGGGACAAAAAAAGATAGCAAGTCGTAGATTAAGGAATGGATGGAAGCATGCTTGGATTTCAGTTAGTTATGAAATGATTGTAAATCAGTGGAAGATTATTGACAACAATTAGCTTGTTTCTGCTCGTCTATTATGCGGATTTCCTGATTTCCTTGTTTTTTATAATTGTACATTTTATATATTTGGGTTTTGGACTTTTTGTTGGACTGAACAAGAATTTTAAAAACTTGAGCTCGAGCAAACTGATGGGCATTTTTGTCTGTTTTCCATTTTTACTGACTAAATTATTCTTATTTTAATTTATTAGTGAAAATGGAAACGGTTGTTAGCTGCAATGTTGTTCATAATTCCTTGTTAAATAGTTTCAGTGTGTGTCTGACTTTGGTGAACCACAGTGATTGCTGCAGATGTTTCAGGGGCAGTGGGCAGCAGAAAAAGACTTTAGTCCGCAGCAAGAAACTAATCAATGTAGAAGCTACGGTCAGTGGTCTGTTGTCCATCCGCAGTGATGCTGTGGTAGGAAGAAAATACCTGAGGTTTTGGTCTTAGTTTACAGTGGGTTAACCACCAGACCAGCACTGCTTTCAGCTCTAGGTGAGTGATCTTTCAATCGTGTGTGTGTATATGTGTGTGTGTGTGTGTGTGAGTGAGTGAGTGAATGAGAGAGAGTGAACTAGAGAACTATGAGGTTCAATAGCACTCAGGTGCTTGTAACCCACCTGTGCCCTGCCTCTACCGTTTGCCTGTTTGTACTACTAACTTGACTACTAACTTTACTAACCTGCTAGTGAAACTAACTAACCACCATCCATGGAATGATTCATTCTACTAACCTAACCTGTGCCCTTCTCCTAGCGAAACCACTCCAACCAACCTACTAACCACACCAGAGGCCTTCTAGCTTTCCTTTTTTTGTTCCCGAAGTTGTTCTGTTCACAGTTTTTTGCTTTCCTTTCTCCCCCTCTCCTACAAAGCACTCAGGCATTGGACACGCTATGGTAAACAAACTCCATTGTTCGGTAGATATCATTCTAATTGTTTCTTAGTTTGGGTTTGCCCCGTGTCTATTTCCTTTTTGAACCATAGACTTCAAAACTAAACCACTAAAAGGATAAATGCGGTTGGTAATCTTTTACGCTTAAAAAGCCCCCCCCCTCTCCTTGCCAACCACTTTTTTTTCTTTAAATCCCCCCCTCCCCCCTTCTCTACTGTTTTTTTCACCCCATCTCTCTGTGACTGACATGTAGGCGTGTACTGATTGGCTCATCCCTCACCTGCACGCAAATGGCGAGCCCCCCTTCCTGCATGGCGTGACTTAGAAGCCCTTCCCCTCTCTGATTGGTCCATAAAATGGATAGAGAGTTCCCTCCTCCCTCCTCTTTTTTTCTTTCTTTTTCTTTGTTTGGATTTTCAGTCCTCCACTCTGCCACTGCATGTTCTCCATGGTGCCACTGATTCATCCTGTCCTCGGTTTTTGTATCTACTGTGTCCTCTTTGCCAGTGGTTGCATGCAGAAGAGAGAGGAACAGGCTGCATGTTTATTTATATATATATGTACATATATATATTTATTTATATGTATGTGCGTATGTGTACGTGTGGAATGAGCCCTAACCCATCTAACACCTGTGTGTGTACATCAATATGTCTGTGTTCGTTCATGTGACATATCATTCGGAATCACTGAACTAACAAACCCCCCTACAGACCACAAACTAACCAACTAACACCATCATCACAACTCACCCTAACAACACAACAAACATTACATCATCGCAACTACTAACAGCATTGGAACCATTAACCCTAACCTCAGTAACCCAACACAGCTTGGCCTGACACAAGTAGCACTACTGCGGCTGCCAGCAGTGCAACAACTAACATCTACTAACAAGCAAATAGTACTAACACCTACTGAAAAGCACGAAGAAGCCTGCGGAGACTTTACTAACACTTGACTGGCTGGGCGAGTTTGCCCGGCAATGATAAGCACCGTCAGTGAGAGAAGACACTGTAGATGGAAAGTAAACACTCACAACCTTTATGGGCAGTTGAACATGGTCATTAATGTACTGTAGAATATTAGGGTAATAACATACCACTAACTCTGACGCATTTATGTGACAGGGTTGGGGAACAAGTGTAAGCTAAAAGCCCCATGCCGGCTATTATACAGCAGAATAGGCTGGTTAGATTATAAGAGTACCAGCATCAGGTTCACTTTAGGTGGAGCATTAAGGAAAGTTGTTAGTATATTAGGAAGTAAATCTACATCTTCTACTTTTAAGATAAAATAGCTTAGAGTCTGCGGCAGACACATAAGGAGGAAAACTTTTAATGTAAAGGTGCATTCGCGGACATAGAGGATGTAGATAGCCTTTTGATAGTCGGTTTTGGGAAGTCAGTGCAATGCAGGGACAGAATGACAGACTTGTTTTGTACTTTGGGTGTGAAGAGTCACAGTCCACCAGTGGTGGCACTGAAGATTTGGAGATCAGTGAATCTTTGTTAATCACTTACAGGATCTAGTTTTTTGTTCTAACCAATAGACTTAGACAGATTGAAGCAGGCAGACCACATGGTCTGATTCCTGTTGGAGTACACAAGTGGTAGAAGGTGCTACAGAGTGTTTTACTAACTGTGGGCAGAGTGAGCGAGTGGCATTCAGCAGTAAATAGCAACATATTTCCAATGTCAGTAATACAAGCAAAGGCGAGAGGCAGCATCACTCGATTACACCACACATTTAGCACTGATCCACACCAAAACAAAGTCCCAACAGCACAACTAGCCAATTCCCCCAAACCAATCAGGCCTTCTTCCCACCACAATGCATACACATTGGTTACCAGAGTAACGGGGGCTAATTTGGCTGGTCAGCGCCGAGCTAGCGCTTAGCGCTGCCTTTGGTGTGAGTATATAGCGTGTCCTTTCCCTGTGCTTTGTTGTGTAGGTGACCATCTCTGTGGACGGCATCCTGACCACCACGGGCTACACCCAAGAGGACTACACCATGCTGGGCTCTGACGACTTCTTCTACGTGGGAGGGAGCCCCAGCACCGCCGACCTGCCCGGTTCTCCAGTCAGCAATAACTTCATGGGCTGTCTCAAAGAGGTGGGATGTTTGCATGATGAACGCATGTGTGTTTTTTCCAGTATACTGCAATAAGGCAAATGTTTGCAAACTTACATATAGATGAGTCAAACTGTTTTATATCAGAATATTAACTACAATTTGCTCAGAATTATTTAATTAGACTGAATTTAGACTGAATGAGCTGCTGATATAATCTGCATGTGATCATTTCTTCACAATGTAATTCCACTGAAAGACATTGAGTAAAAATATTTAATTAGTTCATACAATCATGCTGCACAGATTTTTTATACTCTTAAGTTTTAAGAAACTCATATCTTCTTTTTCTCTTACTTTCTTACTTTATTTCTTCCTTCCTTCCCTTTCTGTCACACATCACGCCAACATTCTACACACATTATCTTATAAAGATAACACGCACACACATACACAGAAATGCGTCCATTTGGCACACACACACATGGACACACGCCCTCCCCAGCATCAGAGAGAATCAGTGATGAGTGTCGTTGAGGGAGTAGATACAGCACTAAGCACTATCATGCTAATTAGCTACACCACAGAGATGCTCCATCCATCCGCTGTGCTTGAAATGGGCTACAACACTGCAACAACAAAAACTCACATGACACACTGACGAGAACACACTGATACACTTACACATACGTATAAGCTCGATTTTAGCGCGCACAGACGTGTGCATGTGCGTACATGTGCTGAAATGCACAATTACCCCCACCAAAGCACACCGACAAAAATATTCAAGCAAAATAAACACACAAATGCACACACGGCACCTGATACAACAACAAAACTTACAAATACATTGTCACCCCCATTATATACACACACACACACAGCCGGAGTCTCCCTTTCAGTTAAACAGACTCACGCAGAGGCATAAACAAACAACCAAACAAGCCGACAGATGATGTGCTAAACAGAGAGCTATCTGTATCGGTGGTGAATGCGCGCTCTGTGTTGCTTCATTAAGACTGATGGCATTTAAACGAGGCTGCCGCTGTCATAGTGAACCCTCCACTGACACATTTACATATTTAATACGATGATATGATAATCCATGTGAGCAAATTAAGATGTATGCAGTGAATCATGCGCATGAGCGATCGCGGCTGTAACAATTTTGTGCATTTGGTGCGGCGCAGGCACACTCACGCGCGCATGCTAACACCATTTTGCACACTTGCAGCACTTTTAGTGAAGAATCGCACTCATTGCCGTACACGCAGATACGAAAGCACATGATATACAAAAAAAAATTCAAAACAGACGTGAAAAGCCAATACAGAGAGGAAATGTTGTGATGTTGCCGAGTTGCTCACAGGTCATAGAAAGAGGTCTGGATTAATAAAGCCGAGCCTGTCTGCGCCCATCTCTCTCGACATCAAAATGCTCAGCACAAGCACACTCGTTACACTCTATGCTGCTCAGTCAGAGAGCGTACTGTGTCAGGGAAAGGAAAGAGAGACAAACAGAAAAGGGCAGAGGAGAGAGAGTAGAAGCGATCCTGCTAGCGGCAGGAACGAATAGGAGTTAAGATGAGGCTGGAGTGGCTCGCTGCTTTAAAGGTTGTCACTTTCATATAAAAACACTTATATGTTTTCTGAGTTGAAAGATTAATGGATGTCTGGTCATATGTTAGGTGTCTTGTTCCCTCTTTATCTTTTCAGCATTCTCTTCTTTTCTGACTTCTGAAAAGGTTGATCAAAGTGTGTCTTGTTGTTCTTGCTTGCTAAAAAGGTTAAATAAAGAAAAATGACAAAATTCCAAATCTGTGCCACAACATTTATATACAGTACGGTACGTTTAAGAAAATAAAGGCTTGTTTTTTATTTAATCCAAAGGTGAATAAATGTGTCATTCTTTTCCCTTCAATCCCCTCAAGGTGGTGTACAAGAACAATGATGTACGGTTGGAGCTGTCTAGACTGGCTAAACAGGGAGACCCAAAGATGAAGGTGTGTACTTTCAACATTATGTACAACATTATCCTCTTTTACACAGAACACAGAGATTATTTTGTATCACAGCCTCCTGTCAGGCCCTGTGATATTTGTAATGTAGGAATTTTAAGTAAATGGGATTATGTTTTTGAGAGGTAGCCCCAAGCTTTTGTCTTTTAGTCCATTTACACCTGGAAGCAACTGGCTTCATTTCAATCCCAGGCTACAAAGGAACCATTTTGGTCTTGATGTTCACATGGGCATCAGTTTAACGAGCCACTTTTATGAAGGCTTGAACCCCTAAACATTCATTTATTTTTCCTCTTCCTGCCCCAGGTAAGTGGGGTGGTGTCCTTTAAGTGCGAGAGTGTGGCCACGCTGGACCCCGTGACCTTTGACACCCCCGAGTCCTTTGTGGCACTGAGCAAGTGGTCAGCGAAGAAGGCCGGATCGATCTCGTTCGACTTCAGGACCACGGAGCCAAACGGGTTGATGCTTTTCAGCCATGGCAAACCCCGGCAGCAGGAACGCAAGGACCCACGCACGCCTCCTACACTCAAGGTGAAAATATATATATATCTTTTTTAAACACCCAGGAAAACTTAAAACTAAAATAAACATGACTAACTGTCCACAGCCTGGACTTAGACACAGGGATTCTTTGAGCTAAATGCTAACAACGTCAGCATTGTTCACAATGACAATGCTAGCATGCTGATGTTATGATGTTCATCGTCTTAGTTTGGCGTGTTAGTATTCCAACATTTGCTAATTAGCACTAAACCCAAAGTCCAGCTGAGGCTGATGGGACTGTCATTAGTTTAGCAGGTATTTGACCATGAATATCTGTACAAAATTGAATAGCATTTTGTATTATTGTTGTCAAATTTGGCTATTGAAAGCAAAAACGTATGTGATTTCACTCCGTGCAAAAAAAATCCAGAATGGTAGATGTAAAAAATGATGCATTTAATCATCCTCTCCTATACACCATTAATTCCTGATTGTCCCTGAAATGTTAAAATCCCAATTCCTCACGAGTCAAATGTAGTTTAAAAAAAAAAAGCATACTAGTCTTTGCTAAAATCGAATGGGGTTGCTCAAAGAACCTGATTATAAATGGTTAGACTCCAGCCCCAATCACCTTATTGTAACTTGCAGCAAAAATTTGCATTTTTATTGCTAGCCATCAACATGTCTGCTTGTTGCAGAATATTAATACCTTGTCTGTTTGACTTGCAGGTGGATTTTTTTGCCATTGAGATGCTGGATGGTCACCTGTACCTGCTGCTGGACATGGGCTCGGGAACCACCAAGACCAAGGCTATGGACAGAAAGGTCAACGACGGAGAATGGTATCATGTGGACTTCCAGAGGGACGGACGCTCAGGTACACTCGCAGCTCTCTCAGCTCTGACGGTAACCCTGACCACAGAGGGTGATAAGGAGGAGGTGGAGGATGATGAGTAGGCGGGTTTCTGCTTCAGCCTTTTATAGTAAGCACGAGGCTAGCGAGGCCATGCGGCTGCTGCCACCCGTCTGCTGCCTGTATTTGATTCAAACTGGGTTGTAAGGGTTCTATGCGGACCAGTTTTAACACAATTGATATACAGTATCACTTTTATTGTAATGTGGTATTAGGATAACACTGAGACTATGATTAAAGCAGTTGGGAGCCTCTTCTTTATGCTTCCTGTGGGGCGATGCATAAAACATACTCACACAATACCTATTGTTGTTTCTTCTTACATGTATTCTATCCTGGTCCTTTGAACACATGAGCCAAATGTACAACACCAGGATTTTAAATGTTTGTCATCGTATAATTATATTTTTCATGCCAGTATTAATTACCGTCTAGAAACCCGCAGTAGCAGCAGCTGACAGTCCTTTCTTTGAGGATCTTGTTCGTTTACTGTAACTGTTGCAATGTCTAAAAAGAGATGATTAATCATTCATTGGTGACAAAATGTTGGACGTAGCACTTTTAACCCTGTATGGACTTAGAGGAGCTGACCGATGACTATGGCCAGTTTCATTCCATTGCTTCTGATTAAAGAAGTAATGAGTGGTGGTGATGTTGAAGGAGGAGTAGAAAGATGAGGGGGAAGGGTGATGATGATAAAGATGATGATGGTAGTCATAATGGCGGTGGTGGTGATGAGGATGTTCACACTGAAGGTCATAATGATTGCTGATGTTGTTTTGACGTCTCCAGGAACCATCTCGGTGAACAGTGTGAGAACAGCGTACACGGCTCCGGGTGACAGCGAGATCCTGGACCTGGATGAGACTTTGTACCTCGGAGGACTACCGGAAGAACGTGCTGGACTCATTTTCCCTACAGAGGTGTGTGTGTGTGTGTGTGTGTGTGTGTGTGTGTTGATGATGTGTGTCTGCAGTACAAAATACTTAGGTCCATAGCATAGAGCTGCTGCAGCAAACAGTCAATTAATTCACTAATCACTCGACAGAAAACTAACCGTTCAAGTTATTTTCCAAGCTTCTGGTTCCGGATTCTGAAATGGTGGAATTTGCTGTTTTTGTCTGTTATAGTAAATTGAGCATTTTGGAATTTTGGACTGTTGGTTGAGCTCTAGAAGATGTGAGATGCATTTTCACTGTCTTTGTTTTTATGGAGCAAACGATGATCAATCAATTAGGGAAATAATGGCCAGATTAATGAAATAATCCTTAGTTGCAGTTTGATATACTTTCCGTGGTAAGGCACTCTAACCCTCTATATTAAATTAGTCTAACTTTGTTACCATCATCTGTTCTTTTAGATTAAATTATATTATATTAGATTTATTCAACCATGTTGTGCTCTTCTGCCATTGAGATATCCAATTTGTCTTTGATGTTTGTTTCTTTTCTTTAAGTTGATTGTTTCTTTTATGATATGGTTTTGCGACCTTTCTTATTATTATTGACAACTATCGTGAATACCACTGTTCAAGAGTGCAGACGAGGATTAATTGATTGATCATTCGATCAACTGAAAATTAATCTGCAGCTATTTTAATAATCCTTGAATACATTTTTTAGGCAAAAATGTCATCAGATGACATCACCTTGTGCTCGAGGATATTGTGATACCTTTTTTTATTGTTTTCAATTTATTTATATAGATAGAACAATTAATTGATTAATCGGGGAAATGATTGTCCGATTAATCGCAAAAAAAAGAAATGCAATATTTGTAGTAAATTTTGTTACTAATAATAGTTACACTGAAGTAGAAATATAATTAATTTAGGAGTACAAGTAAGCTCTCAGGGTGAAAGTGTGACACAAAAGTCAAGAAATAGCTGGCAGTTCTAGCTTTTAACTGTGCTTTGAAGAAGCTACTTGATTTACTATGGCTTCATTTTACCACCAAATGCTGAAACAAATAGTGCTGAAATTCCTTCATGTGAAACTACTCAACACTGGCGACATCTTCCTCAGGTGTGGACGGCTCTGTTGAATTACGGTTACGTTGGCTGCATCAGAGACCTGTTTGTGGACGGGCAGAGCAAAGACATCCGGCGGTTGGCCGAGGCCCAGAGAGCGGTGGGGGTAAAGCCCTCGTGCTCGAGAGAGCCGCCCAAACAGTGCCTGTCCAACCCCTGCCAGCACAACGGCATCTGCAGGGAGGGGTGGAATCGCTACGTCTGCGACTGCTCTGGGACGGGATACCTGGGACGCGCCTGTGAGAGAGGTGAGGATGACGTGGCGGGAGGGCGCGGAGGAAAAGGACGAGAATAACACTTTGGCAGCTTGTATAGTAATTTGGAATAAATGCTCGAGTCACATTTTCACAATAGAGATGAGTAAAACTGGCTAATTACAGTCACCATCCAGCAACATTTTATGAAAAATCAATAATATGTCATGAAGCAAAATACAGTCATAATGACAACTTTGTCATTCGCTTTTTGGCTCGAGAACATTGAGTAATACCAAAGAGATGAGCGACGGAAGACAGATGGTATGGTGTGAAAAGTTTTAAAGTCAGAAATAACTCCATCAATCACTGAAAATATATTAAGATCATCAGTTATATTGGGCGATAAAACCTTTATTCATTATACCTTTAAGTCGTGCTTTTTTTTCCTTTAAAAGGTCAATCCTGATCCAGATTACATCACTTAGTACTTACTCTGATGCGTGCTAAAAAGGTACCCTCACACAGATTTATGGCAGATAAAAATGTGGCTAAACTATTCAAATACAAATTCTTGCAGATTGAGTTTAGGTAAGTTCGTCCTTGGTGATGGAGAACAGGAAGGTGAAAATGAAAAGGAAAGTGGCAGGTAGAAAGTAGGTACTTTAGAGAAATGTGGATATCAAAAGAAAAAGGGCAAGGACAAAACAAGCCTGCTTGTACAACAACAACAACAAAATAATCATATATTCTGTCATTGACAAAAACACACATATTCTGTATGAAAGTGACAATAGTAAGATGGAGGAAGGTAAGGGAGAAGATCAAAAGGGGGTAATGGAGAAGAGATGGGAGGTAGCAGAGCTGCAGACAGGTCTATTGGACTGCTATGGATGTAGAGACTGGGAATCGATGGGAGAGGAAATGTGCAGAAAGCAGGGGAGCAGGAGCTGTGACCGAGGAGGGTGGAACCACTGGGCCGGAACCGCCATATGACAGCAGGTGAGGCGATGAGGAGGAATGGGAGATGGGAGTAGAGAGTCTGACGGATAAAGAGAGAAAGAGAGAGAGAGAGAGAGAGAGAGTTATGAGAAAAGGTATGAATTCAGTCCGAGAGAAATTGAACGTAGGAAAGATTGGCAGAGGGGACTGATACAGGCCTGTTGAAAGAAGCGAGATGGAGTCAGACAAGGAGAAGAGAAGAAATGTTGTTTGTGCCACAACTGCTGACGCGTCTCAAGTGATGATTGTACTATCATCTAACGGGAGATATAGACACACGCACGCACGCACACTTTCTGAAAGGTGTTGATATGAAAATGTTTTATTTCGGAGGACAAACATCCACAGTGTATGTTTATCATAGCAATGCACCCTCTCTCTCTCTCTCTCTCTCTCTCTCTCTCTTTCTCTTAGCTCTGTCCTCCCTTCCTCTGTCTTTTTTCATCCCTCTCTGTGTGCATTGAGGGGTCACTAACTGGTGGTTCAGTGGATTAAAGGAAGCACAGATGGAGAAGCAGATGGAGAGAGTGATTGGCCGTGTTTACGCCTTCTACCTGCGGTTTTTCTCCCTCCCTTTTTTTCTCCTCCCTCCTTCTCTCTCTCTCTCTCTCTCCTTTGTACCCTCTCTCTCGCTTCTTTAATGAACAAAGATGGTCGCCACGCTCTGGCTCCAAGATGGATTTTTATTTTGTAAAGATCACACACACATATTTCTAGCGACACATTTGTGCAACACATTTTCAGCTCTTTCCTCCTGCTCACTTGCTGTTCACACTGGTGGGTTACCTTTTTTTTTTTTTTTATTGCTTGTCCTGCTTTCCCTATGGAAGCCCACTCCTGCCAAGAAAATAAAACAATGGATGAATTGTATGAAAACTTCATCTGAATCTTTCAGTTGTAAAAGTTTGAGTCTTCCTTTTCAGTACGATATAGCAAATATTTCTACACTCTTTCATTGTTCACAGTAAATTCAATTCTCCATCTCCAAATAGTTCTGGATAACCCGATGTCAATATACAGTTGACCTTTACACATCCCTCTTTTAACTAAAGTTCATATTGCTCCCAAATAATTCAGCTTTTCTAAAGATTGACAAAAAATAAAAAAAATGCGAGCTAATAATAAGTCAGTCAAAATGATGGTTTTAAATTTAAATGATAGATAATAATCAAAAATATGTGTTTTTAGGTAAATATTATGGGGCTGAGTACCACAGGGTAATCTAAAAACAGAGAAAAGTCTTGATAGATTTAAATAAATGGGGCCCGTTTTAAAAACAGCAGAACTAATATCAATACATCCAAGTTCCCTGAAAGAATTTAAGGTAATATGGAGTGAGTAATTGATTTTTTTGTGCGTGAAGTGTCTTATCCTTTCACTACTTATTCTGTTTATGGCACATCTGGTGTGTGCTCCAGGTGTTAAATGATGCGACTGTATGCAACACGGCCTGTGTGCATTGCACTTTGTCTTCCTTTTTTTTCCTCGCATAAATGGGCTTCTGTACTTCCTCCTCACCAACCCTCCCTGCTCTATCTGCCTGGTATTTGTTCAGGTGCCGTGGTGAGGAAAATTTAGTCAGCCATCAGAAATCTGTGCACGTGTGTGTGTTTAGTGTGCTTGGGCGGGTGTGTGTGTGACTGTTAGTTATGTTATCTGTGATATAACAGGCCAACCACCTCCTTTTTTTCCCTCAAGTTAATGAGGGTTCATTTACATTTTAGCCACGAGCTCTTCTGCCTCCTCCCCCTCCTTTCTCTCTGTCTTACTCTGTCCCTATTTTCTCCCCCCCGCTCTCACTTTACTAAACCCTCCTCTGTTCACACTTAAATTCACTCACTTATTCTGACATGCACGCACAAACACATACGCACACTATCTCTCTCTTTCCCTCCTTCTCGAGCCCATCAGTATTCATGAGGCCTCCCTCTCTTCCTGTTCTCTTGTTTTTGCCCTGGCTCCAACTGTCTCCCACGGAAACAGGGAGAGCGAAAGGGAAAGAAAAAGCGAGGGAGGAGTGGAATAGAGAGATATAAGAAGAAGGGACGAAGGACTGGGAAATAAAGACACAGAGACATGGAGAGAGTGTGTTTAGCTGTGTATGTAATTGGCCAATAAAAAATAGGGTTCTCAGAAGTAAACAGTTTAGTGGTTGGGGATTGGCCCCAGCAGGTAGCAGGGAGAGAAGATTATGAATATGTAAATGAGTATGCAAAAGCCATTAAAGCGGGATCACCTGAGCTTGTTACATTATGACTCCAGGGTCTGGGATGTCAGCGACGGTGGCTAACACACTCAACGGCGTGCATTCTGATTCGACCGGATAACGGGGCCGGCCAACCAGCTGCCGCTATTTTTACATCTTCTTCTGTGAGGGAGTGATGATGAATTAAGGATGAAAACTGATGGGGGAACAAGGACCACGCCGCAAAATACTTCGTCATATTTAAATCTGATTCACTCAACGGCAAATTTCCTTTGTCTCCTCCCACCTCATGTGTTTTCTCCTTGTCAATCTTATGTGTCCACCCACCTCGCTCTACTCCACCGTCATCTCCGTCTTCCTCCGCTTTTCTTTCACTTTTTTTTTTTTTTTTAACCGTCCGTTCATTCCCTTTCTGTTCCCCCTCTGTGCGTCTTGTACAGATGCGACTATCCTGTCGTACGACGGCAGCAAGTTTATGAAGGTGCAGCTGCCTGTGGCGATGCACACCGAGGCGGAGGACGTCTCGCTGCGCTTTCGCTCCCAGCGGGCCTATGGCGTTCTCATGGCAACTACATCCCGTAACTCCGCAGACACCCTTCGCCTGGAGCTGGACGGGGGCCGAGTCCGCCTCACTGTCAACCTAGGTACACACATGCACACAATTATGTGGATTCTCCAACGTAGTTTGATTACCTGCCAGGGGAATGCAGCTGATACTGGCCTCTTGGCTATTTCTTGCATAGGAATGTCATTAAATGTTGATTGATATGATATAATCCCTGGAAAGTAGGTACACTTTCTATAGGTATTTAAGCTGTATGGCACATACAGGTTATCTTTGAATACACACACAAACATACGCTATTGAAGGTTAGTGGCATTGTTTTTGCGTTGAACAGAGGGTCAAGCCTCAAGCTGCATTCTCTGCTCACTCCCAGTGGACCTGTGCATCCCTAACACTTTCAACAATCAATGCAGATACTCACAGACTGTACACTCAATTAGTAAAACTCCACACATAATCACAACTGCTAAACACATTTCCAGATTCACTCGTTCACAGTCGCACACTTTTACATGAATTCAATACATGCTAACACACATAGACTAACAGAGGGGTGCATGAGTTGGTCTCTGGTTGTCTGCAGCCGCGTCTTTTCTGTGGTTGACGCCACACGACACACCAAGGCATCATGGGTAAATGAAGAACAAAACGATGTATAATAATGGGGCAAAATCTTTATGAGATTTATGCTCTGGATGGGCGACAAAAATTATGGGATGTGTTCGATGTCATCAGACAAACCGACACGCATGACCCATCTCAGTCTCCTGATGCTTTTCTATTGGTGACTGAAACTGTCGCTCAGGCCAGAGCAGCCAATCAGCACACTGCTCATGCTGGGACACACCGCTCTCCTCAACATGTTACTGTTTAATGTAAAGATCTTGATCCTGATTTCACTCTTCATTGGCCGAACTTCAAAGTCTCAGAAATTGCATTTTTGCAACACACTGTTGTAAGAAAATACACGGTCCAGCTTGAGGTCCTGTGACGAAGGAGAGTGTGTGTTTTCTCAGCAGTGTGTGCGGGTGTGTGCGTGTTTGTATATATATATATGCGTGCAGGGTGTGTCGATGTGTGCGTCCCCAGGGGCGTGGAGAGTATCTGTATGTGTGCAGCATTAACCCTCTGCTCTGCTCTCCCTCCAGACTGTATCAGGATAAACTGTACAGCCAGTAAGTGATCCTCCATCTCACCTAACCCCTCCCCTCTTCCTCCTCAGTGTGTGTGTGTGTGTGTGTGTGTGTGTGTGTGTGTGTGTGTGTGTGTGTGTGTGTTAGACAGGGGAGGTGCACATATGCGTGTTTGTGGTTTGTGTCTGCATGTTCAGCTACACCACAGGAGTGATGCGATTTTTGCTGAGGGCCAGGGTTTTCCAGGTCGGCCATTTTAGCAAGGAAGGATAGACGGAAGAGAAGACGGTGGGAGTTGAAGGGAGGAGAAGAGAGAAAAAAAGAAAGAGAAGAAGAGGGACAAAAAAACGAGGTTGAGGAGTTTAGGTATAATAAGGTGTTGTTGGGTAGTGTGACTGGTGGATGAATGCAACTAAAAGCTGCAGGGTAATTCCGTCTCTTTCATGCCAGAGACAAAACACATGTTATCCCTCTGTACCTCTCTGTCGCACCTTCATCCCGACGTCTGTCTGGTTGCTTTCTTTGTTTCCTTGTTGTTCCTCTCTAAACGGTACATGAGGGATTTTTGGGAAGTGTTTCATTCAGCGTGTTTAGTGTGTGCTTGCCTACGAGTGCCTTTGCATTCTGTCTGTTCTGTGCCCCATCTACATGTGTGTGTTTTCTGGGGTGTTATCCTGTGTGTGAGCGTGTGTGTGTGTGTGTGTGTGATTATGTTCATGCTGCTGTGAGTGAAGCTGAATCCCTGATGAAGTTTAATTCCCTCACGTGGAGTTTCTCTCTGTCACGACCATAGAGAAAAGCGAGAGAGAGAGAGAGAGAGAGAGAGAGAGAGAGAGAGAGAGAGACGACTGCTCTGTGATGGCAAAGAGGTGGTGAAATGGACGACTGCAGTTGCCATAGAAACCCTATTAGCCACACAGGGCTGTTGCTATCCCGCATGTCTGTCGGCCAATTTTAGACCGGTTGTCTCAATGAACGTTTAAGTAGGCAGCCACTTTTCTGGCACACCGTGTGCATACAATAAATTATACATCTGATATTCGAGGGGGAAGAAAAAAAAATGATTTAACAGCCAGGCGCTACTGAAATAGTCCACTCAGCAGTCAAATAAAAGCCTCGGCATGGGAGAGATTTCAGGCTTATCCAGCAGGAAAGCCATTTGTTATTTGGAGCTAATGAAATATGAAACGCTTTGTTTTCATTATCCTGCTCTTATAATATATACTAGCTTGTGTCATCATTTGATTTGAATTCTATTTCCATTGTAACAAACGGTCCATTCTGTTTGATTTGTCTCGCCTCGTTGTCTGTTGGCTTGAACAGCGGAGAGCGCAGACTGTCTGCTGACCGCCATAGCGATCGCTAGTAGCTCTACTTTAAACCGAGCTCACCCTGCTGCTGAACGCACTCTTAGCACTGACCCAAAATAGGTGCTTGTGTGTGAGTGTGTGTGTGTGTGTTGGTTGGCGTGTATATTTGTGCCTTCCCAGGTTGACACAGATCACTGCCTCACTCTCACCACGGTCTACTCGTTCTTTGAGTATTTGGTTACGTATGAAAAAACACACACACATCAACTCACACATACATGCACATATTCTCTCCTTCGCTCAGCGTTAGGCAGTGATCCATGGTAACAGGATGAGATGCTCATGCCCAGAGCACAGCTGAGTCTCCTCAGGGGAACCCTGTGTCCTCTCCTAACGCACAACACACACTATTTTAGCTTTGCAGCCACACACTCACACACACATGCATTTAACACTGCCATTTTGCCATTTTGAGTGACTTTTCATATTATATTTGCGGGTCAGCATGCCTCCCTCTCTTTCTCTAACTCTCTACCTGTGTGTGTGTGTGTCTGCCTGTCTGCCTGCCTGCATGCCTCCATGAGTGATGTAGGCATTCCTGACATTTTCAGCAGCAGAATCCGTTCGGGTCAGTTTACTTCTCACCTCCCCCATCATTACCACCCATAGGTCACTGTGAGCAGACTCACTCAAACCAACTGGGCTTGGCGGAGGAAGGGGAATGTGTGCGTGTGTGTTTAAGGTTGGTGGGGTGCTTGTAGTGGGTAGGAGCAAGGGGACGCTGAGGTTTTGGGAACAGTCAGTGTGTCAAATGTGTGCAGTCAACTATGTGAGGATCTGAGCTGGTATACATGCAGAGAGAGAGAGAGACATCATAGGAGGACATGATCTTTCATTCTGCTGCACATCAGCACCTTGGAGAGCTCTCTGAGATGTTCCAATGTGTGTCTAGTGCCACCATGAGGCTGGTCGCAGGATTGCGCTCTAGTGGAAAATAAAGAAATGAACCTGCATGTAGACGCAGGCTGATATTCTGTATATGTTAGATGTGCGGGGGCTGTTGAGGAATCAAGGGGGTGCGAATGTTCTGTCTGTTCATGTGTGGGTAGTAGGTGGTCATCATGGCAGTGCGATCCGTCCACAGATGGGTTGTCTCAGCGTGGGCCTGTTGTGACTCACAGTCTCCATCTTAGGAACCCATGGCATCCATTTACGTTAATCTTTCTGTTTATCTGTCTGTTTTTCGTCACATCATTCGTCTCGCTGGCGTATCTGCAAAGTGACCTGTCTGTCTATCTGTGGAGAGAGTGCATTGACATGGAGGTGTTTGTCTCCCCAGGATATGTATGGTTCCCCCTTCCCTCTGCTATTTACCTCCATGCCCTCACTCTCTGTCCTTAAATTTTAATTCAACCTGCCTGGCTTCTTCTTCTTCTTCTTCTTCTCTTTTTCTATCTCTGTCTCTGGATTTCTATCTCCCCTGTCTCTCTCTCTATCTGTGTCTCTCTGCCTCTCTGTGCATTATGTTAATGGTGCTCTGGGCTATGTGTAGGTAAAGGCCCAGAGACCATCTTTGCGGGGTCGGGCCTCAATGATAATGAGTGGCACACTGTGAGGGTAGTCCGGCGTGGCAAGGGCCTCAAACTCACCGTGGACGACCTGCAGCCTGTTGAAGGTAATCACAGCAGCATTACCTTTACCTCTTCAAGCTGTTTGAGTCTGTGTGTAGGCATCTTTGTGGAAATATTTTGTACGATAAACTGCTGGTTGATTGTCTTTTTTTGATTTAATGCTATAAGACCAACATTAAGGGTTTTATTTCTTTTTTAGAGAACATCTGTGCCTGTGTAAGTGAAAATAATCATTCTGAATTATGACTGTAAACATAACTTTACAGCGCTAGTATTTAGTAGTCTTATTTATAGTGTTAGCGTCTGTTACATCTATTTCTAGCAGTCTGTCAGTGTTTGTTCAAGTGTTGGAATAAGCATTAGGATTAGTATTAGGATCAGTTTTAGTTTTAGTTTGAACAGTTCCACTTGAAGCCCTCACCTTTGAAGTTTACCCCCCGCCACCAGGTCAGATGGCGGGCGACCACACCCAGTTGGAGTTCCACAATGTGGAGACGGGTATTGTGACGGAGAAGCGCTTCATGCCTGCCGTGCCCTCGAATTTCATCGGCCACCTTCAGGGCCTGACGCTGAACGGCATGCCTTACATCGACCTCTGCAAGAACGGCGACATCGACTACTGCGAGCTCAACGCCGTTATCGGCTATAAGAGCATCGTGGCCGACCCCGTCACGTTCCGCTCGCGCTCCAGTTTCGTCACGCTGCCCACGCTGCAGGCCTACTACTCCATGCATCTCTTCATGCAGTTCAAGACGACGTCCCCCGACGGTCTCGTTCTCTACAACAGGGGAGACGGCAATGACTTCATAGTGGTAGAGCTGGTTAAAGGGTGAGCTGGGCAATGTGTGGTATTTACATTACACGAGTCAGTGCAAAGTCTTTAAAGGGGAATTAATTAATATGCGGTTTAAATATGTCTTTATGGTTATATCTGTCTTGCATAAATGCATGTGCATGTTCAATGTAGCCTGGGATTTACAATGAACATTGTCCTTGATGAATAAAAAGAGAAAATTCTTGAGGCTGAAATATCAAATATAAAAAATGCACGAGTCAAGCAGCTTTTTTTCTACTCTTGTAATTATGTTTCTAGAAGACAGATTATAATACCCTGAAGTATTTGACCCTATGTTGTTCTTCATCATGAATAAGATTAATTTGCCCTTTTCTCCTCCTCATTACGTTCCTTTCCTTGTTCCTTTTCTAGCTACCTACACTACATCTCGGACCTGGGCAATGGTGCACACCTGATCAAGGGCAACTCTAACAGTCCCCTAAATGACAACCACTGGCACAACGTGCACATATCCAGAGACACTAACAATCTCCACACAGTCAAGATTGACACCAAAGTCACCACGCAGACCACCATGGGCGCCAAGAACCTCGACCTAAAGGGTATGCACAAAAATACAAGCAGTGATACCTCAGTTACAGTAGCTTATAAGTATGTATACATATACTGATTACGCTGAAACGATTGATAGAAAAATTCAACATTTTGGGAAATAAGCTTAAAGAGAGTCAGATGGGAAGATTGATACTACTCTCATGTCCGTATAATAAATGAAAATGAAGCCACCAGCACCTCAGAGCAAGCTCACTAATTAACAGGTTAAATATTGTATGAGTTCTGTGCTGCTGTATTTCTTGGCCAGTGAACTAAAGAGGTGCTGTCTGTCTGACATTCAGACGGAGCCAGGCTCGCTGTTTCCCTCTTTTTCCAGTCTTCGTGCTAAGCTAAGCTAACCGTCCCCTGGGGGTACAGACATGAGAGTGGTGTCAATTTTCTAATCAAACACTCAGTAAGAAAGCGAATAAGTGTGTTTCCCAAAATGTCAAATTGTTCCATGGCCAACAATTTACATAATCGATACACTTTTTTTAATTTATCAAAAAACAACAAAAACATATTCTTTGGGTCCAGCTTTAAAAATCTGAATGTTTTTCAGCTTTTCCTCTTTTATTTATCAGTGTTAATTGAATATATTTGGGTTCGGGGTTGTTGGTCGAACAAAACAATCAATTGAAAGACCCTATTCAATATTTTTTAACCTTTTAATGAATAAATGAATCACAAAAATAATGTCTTTAACAATCAATGATGAAAATCATTATTTGCAGCATTGCCACTTTACACAGCATTGTGACTGCTTCACGAAGCTGCCATTCATTGTGTTGCTCCTCGTCAGGTGACCTGTATATCGGGGGCGTCTCCAAAGAGATGTACCGAGACCTTCCGAAGCTGGTCCACTCCCGCGAGGGATTTCAGGGTTGCCTAGCAACAGTTGATCTAAATGGCCGGCTCCCTGACCTTTTGGCTGATGCACTGGCGACCATGGGACAAGTAGAGAGAGGCTGTGAAGGTGAGGTGCAAACACGGACGAAAACACACCAGTAGATCTGCTCCGGTCCCGTGTCCCTACTGCTTTTTCTTTCAGTTTTCATTCAACTCATGCTCTCTGTTATTAGGATAACCCACTAACCCAGCTTCTGGTCTATTAGATGTAAAGTTGACTCTCTTTCTTCTCATCTCCTCCTCGATCTTTCTGCACATTGTGTTTTCTCTCTCCTTCTCCCTCTCTCTGTTCCACTCTTTCAGCAGTTCACAGGCATCTGTGTGCATTGACTAACCATCTAACTTAATTTGCTTGTTTGCTTTTTTGTTTGGCCGACAAAAGTTACATTGATGAAAGCTGACTTGCAAGGTATATCGCTTTGTGTGCGCATGTGAGACACGTGTCTGAGGGTGTGGACAAGTGTGTGAATGCGTGTGTGTGGGTGTGTATGTAGGTATGCGTGTGTTGAAACTACCCAGTGGTGTCCAGTGTTGTGTGGATCCCAGTGATCCAGAGTCAAAGGTCAGAGGTGACCTGTCCTCTCCTAGCCACCATAGTGACTTCATCACAGTAGTGACATCACCACCGCTTGACTTGAGTTGACCACAGCTCCACCACCCGGGTTGCCTAGCAGCATGCTCTCTAACCCCTCCTACTGACTCCCATCCTAAACTTCAATACTCCACTTGTGAATCCTTTCACACCCTTTTCTCCACGCCTCGTGCCAGAAGTGCAACGAAGGAGATTTGAGTTCGGAGCTTTGACATTTTCCTCCTATGCGGTTTTAGCACGAGGCGGGGAGCGAACGGCGACAGACTGCTGATGAACGAGTATTGAGATGAAGGCCTGTAAACATAACTCTGCCCTCTTATGTTTAAACTCCTCCTCCTGTCCTTGCCCCATTCATCTAGCCTCACCACCTGCATGCTCTCCACAGTTTGCTCTTTTAACCTCATGACACAGATTTCCAGTTTAGTTTTTAGCTCAGTTTATATTCATAATCCAGCATCTCCTGTTAGCGTAAAGAATGGGAGCCTATCCACAATATCCTAGTCTCACAATGATTTTCTACTAATACTACTAATCATAACATCATCGCAGTCTACCGGGCCTTTTCAAAATGCAAAATACTTCAAGGAAATGTGGTCTAAAAACACCCAAAGTATACTGACATACTGTTGTGAAAACACTGGGCTCCAGACAAAGTCAAAAAAGTATGTCTGCTTATCTTCTCCTAACTTCCCCCCCCCCCACCACCACCACCACCACCTCTCTCACTGCAGGTCCCAGCACTACATGTCAAGAAGACTCATGCTCAAATCAGGGAGTTTGTTTGCAGCAGTGGGAAGGCTTCACCTGTGACTGCAGCATGACGTCGTATGCTGGTCCACTATGCAATGACGGTGAGTCTTTGCGTTTCAGTTTCTCTCACAGAAAAATATCATAGAGCAGTCAGGTTTAAAAGTGCATTTGTAGACGCTATGTGTCGACTTCTCTCTGTCAACCCTTGTTCCTTAGGCTAACCTTCTCTAAACTGTAGAAAACACTCCCTGGTGTATATAACTGCACTAAACTGTTGCACTTGGACGATTTGGTTTCAAACACTCAATCAAAGCATTGTTGTGTGCATTTTATCAGAGCTGCCAGGTGAGGGCACTGTCAACTGTTGATTCTGAAGTGGGACAAAAATACCACCTGCTCAATGTCTAGTTTGATTCTTCCAATTCTCTTCAATAATGTCCTCTTTACATTTTTAACTAATTATCCTCAGCAGCCTTACAAGAAGATACTTGACGATTTTTTTTATTCATCATGCAGCGAGTCCAACAATTGTATGCAGCAGTCTTCATGAGACAGTTATTGCAGTCAGCCTCCTGCAGTAATGTTGAGAAGTAGTTTGGGAAATACAGTTTTTATTTTCCAATTTTAGCGTGTAGGAGGAACAAGCTAAATGTAAAAGGTCAGTCAACTGTGACATTTATGAGTTTTTAATATTATTTTCCAGTATGCCCCTTATATATTAAACATTTAACAGAAAAATAGGCCTATAGGTGCAATCTGCAGTACGTAACCTCTGATGATAGATAGCACTGTTTATGGCATATAGACTGCTTGTAATTAAAAAAAATGTTATATGTGTGGGCCAGCTGGGACCACTTATATCTTTGGCCGTGATGGAGGCGTGGTGGTTTACACGTGGCCTCCTAATGAACGCCCCAGCACCAGGGCAGACCGGCTTGCCCTCGGGTTCAGCACCCAACAGAAACACGCCATTCTGCTCCGGGTGGACAGCGCGTCTGGCCTGGGTGACTACCTTCAGCTGCAGATAGTAAGTAAACACATGTGCATTCAAAAACTAGACCAAAGAAAATGTGATTTTTCATATTTATGAATCATTTAAGTTATTTTACATATTGCTCTTCCTTGAGGAATTAATATGTTCAATGCATACATTGGCATATTCTTCTCTAACAGAGAGACCTGGCCAAAATAGCAACATAAAGAAGATAAAAGAGTAATGGTACTCTACTGAATGAAAAAAAAGGGTGCAAAATGATGCAGCAAAACCAGAGATATCATCCTTTTTATATTATGCATCATACTTCCTTTTCAAAACCTGGTGCCTACGTTACCAACAATGCAACACAACAGCAGACAGGAGATTCAGGTGTGCTATGCTAGTAGTGGTTATTTTAGCCTTTAACCACTAGCCTCAAGCAGAGATGAAGAACAGGTTACAGACGTCCGGTAAGCTCCCTTCTTTCTAACTCCACACCCCCAGATTTGTTTTTGTTTTCCATCTGTTGATGACACATTTGCCATCACTTGAGGAAATGTATCAGATTTCATGCAGCTCCCTCTGGAGCCACAAAAGGCTTTATACAATGTGTTTACACATGCAGTAGTACTCTCAAACTCCTGTGAACAGACTTTGAGTTGGTGGAGAACATAAGAAAGGTCTCATGGTAACACAAATTATTAGGCATTAAGAACAATAACCTAGGGCCTGAAAAACAAAGAAAGAAATGATATCCTTACAATTTTATAAAAATATCTCATGAGGCATTTCTGTACTCCTCCTCCTCCTCCTCCTCCTCCTCAGGATAAAGGCAACATTAGAGTAGTGTTTAACGTTGGCACTGATGACATCAACATCGAGGAGAGCTCCAAGTTTGTCAACGATGGAAAGTACCACATAATTCGGTTCACCCGCAGCGGAGGCAATGCAACCCTCCAACTGGACGACCTGCCGGTCATAGAGCGCTATCCCTCAGGTAGGCCCTGCCCCCCCCCCCCCCACATAAGCCCAACACTTCGACCCTCTACAGCACTGCCTGTCCTGGGACAGAGTTAACTACGCCTTAGTCCAAATCAACCCAGCTCCTGATTGGTGAATCACATCAGTGTTTCTATCAATGTTTCTATTTAAACATCAAGGTTGAGAAATTTAATTGCAAGCTTTGTTTTATGTTATTGTGTTTGAAATGAAATATGTGTGATCTGATATGAAACATGACTTTTTAAACCATAAAAAGAGACAGTTATTACAATAGCTTGTATATTAGCCAGCTATGTCATGTTAGGCCTGTTAAATAGTGTTAAAGGTAATTTATGAAAATATTCAATTCAGGTGTCAGTTGTTTTTCTCACCGTAAAAGAAAATAATAACAGTTGGTGCATTCTTGGTCAAATAATAATTAAAAAAACATGTCATATGTTGAGTTAAATGTTTAACTAGAGAGGAAAAAATAAGAAAAAGAAAAAAGTGTATTTTGTTGAACATAGTTTTTGTTTTTATATTTGTTGTTTTTTTATATTTAAAGTGGTAATCTTAGGTAGTAGTCTTTAACACAATGAGGTCCAGGCTTTAGATAGCTGATAGTTAAAATGCTAAATGCTAGTTGTTGTGAGGTGTGTGTGAGGCTTCTTCCTGTCTGTAACTCTAAACCCAGTCAGTTATATAGACAGTATGTGGCAGCTGTAACATTATTTCCCTGTGCTCTTGCAGATGTTAACCCCTGAAATGTCTCTTTAAATTAAACCCAATGAACAGAGAGTAAGAGTCCGCTCACTGGAAACATAGTGAATTCAACTCCTCTTCTCTGAGCACATCAAGCTTAACGCAGTGACATGCTGACAATGAGCAGACCATTACTTTCTTTTCATTGCTGTTCTTTTTGTATCCAGCTCCTGTACCACGTTTGGATGTGCGTAATTACTACTGTGTTTTCATCTCTAAATTAAAGGCAACATTGATAACGAGCGCCTGGCCATCGCCAGACAGCGAATCCCCTATCGGCTCGGTCGAGTAGTTGACGATTGGCTACTCGACAAAGGTAAAAACCCTGATTAAAATTCCTTAAAACTTTGAGCTTAAAAAATACAATTTGAAGACAGCTGAATATACTATATTGTGCACCATCAACTAACATCTAAAAATAAATCCATAACTAAGTATTTAAAAGTTGGACAGCTGTAGTGTGTAATACTGTGTAAACTGTAGTGCCTGTGAACGTATCTTGTTAGTGTGTATCTGATAATATCAGGTTAAAGGGACGATGGAGAGATTTAAATGTGAATAAATCAGAAAATAGTATGATAAAAAGATGCTTTATTAAGACTGGTAAATAATTGTGTTTATTATCAAAATTGTAAACGATAAAGCATTCATTAAAGATTATATGTTGACAAACTATTTTGTAATCCAATTAAAGTACAAGCAAAAAGTATTGTGACATGGAATAATTATGTAAATTTGAAATGACTAATAGAGCAATGCTTTTTGAAAAAAAAGAATGTAAAAGTTTTCCTCCTAAACTTCAGCAGAGGTCCTTAAATTAGCCTCTAGTCCCTTTAACAGTGAGCAGTGCTAGAACTTATAACCTGTGCATGCTTCATAGGGCTGTTACAACAGTTCCCTAGATCTCTGTCTGTTGCTCCTTCAAATACAGCCATCACCATTGCAACCATCTGTCAGCCCCATCTTCTCAGGACCCACTGACTCCTCTCATCTGCTGCCTCTTCCTCCTCCTTCTGTTCTTTGCCTCTTCATCCTCCTCCTCCTCCTCCTCGACTTCTCAGTCTCTTCACCCCCACTCTTTCCTCCTCTTCCTCTTATTCTCTGTTTTCCGTTCCCACTCTTATCTCTCACAGTCTCAGCTCTTCTCCACGGTTCTCCACGGCTTCGATTTGCTCTGCCATGCTTAATCTATCCCATACTCTCACCATGGCTTGGGGGTGGTGGATTGTGTAACACTCAAACACTGTTGTGTGTGTGTGTATGCACGTATGTGACCGCCGGTATGTATGTGTGTGTGACTGTATTTGCGTGTGTCTGTCCACCTTCCCTCCTGGTGTGCCTCTGTGTGTCTGGTGCGTGTTTGTGCGTATGTGTGCGCCTGTGTCCGTGTAGGTCGCCAGCTGACCATCTTCAACAGCCAGACGACGGTGCGTGTCGGGGGAGTCGAGCGAAGTGCAGGCATGTTCCAGGGCCAGCTGTCTGGACTCTACTACAATGGCCTCCGCATCCTCAACATGGCCGCCGAGGGGCATCCGCACATCAAAGTGGACGGCAGCGCGCGACTGGTCGGCGACATGCCGTCCTCCTCCATCACCCCGCAGTCCAGCGCTGCAGCTGGAGGCAACCGCTCTGACTCCGCCCCCTCCATGAATGACATCACGACCACCACGGCCACCAACAGGAAGCAGGGCGCCACACAGCAGGTCAGAGCACGATCACATATTTAACTTGTGTGTGGAAAACTCACTTAATCCCTTAGTGTGTGGTCCTTCTGTGTAATTCCTCATCTTGAACATATATGTCATATTAGCCCACTTTCAGCATTCTTTGGTGTGACAATTCATAATTAAAAAGTGTTAATTTGCTTTGATAAGTTTCTTTTCAAACTCAGTAAGAGGATTAGCAAGCACATCGCCCACTGATCAAGGACTAGAGGATAGCGAGATATGTCAGAAGGAGTGGGATTGTTTTTTATACTCCACTCAAGGCAAGGATATTTTATTCATACTGCACATTTCGTACAAAGCAGTTTTACATAAGGTCTTGAAGTTAAGAAGACATCAAAGACACATTTTGAAGAAATCAAAAACAAATAAGGTAGTTCAGGATCTAAGCGTAATGATGAATGCTGAAGATGCATCCAAAGAAATAGGAGAACATAAAGGGGTTTTTCAGGCATTTTAACCTTTATTAGATAGTACACAGTGGAAAGCTGACAGGAGATGAAGAGGCATCAAAGAGATGTGATGACATGCAACAAAGGTCCACAGCCAGACCGCGGTCTTCTATCATCTGTAAGTTAGCTCCAGCTCTTTGGAGCTTTTGGAACTAAATAAGGCTTTGGTCACTGATTTACAAACATGAAATGAAACACCATGTATCTGAAGAGTCTACATATTACTGTGATTTCTCTGTTGCAGTAATATATGCAACATGTTTGTTGTTTCTTTCTGATTAATGATTAATAGTGTTTTATATTTGCTCGGTATCGTCATCTTTATCAAAAGTAACATGCTAATAAATAAGATGGAGCCAGAACCCTTTCATCATTAAAGGCTCACGTACACATTCTCATGAGTGGATTAGATGGCACATTTTCAAGTAAGTGGTCCCCACCCACTAAATTACAGGAGGAGAAATGATTGTGTTAATGGAGGCTGTAATAGCTTTTCCATAATATGCATCTAAACTGATGCAAATGGGCCTCTGCTATAGAAACACATAACTGTTGTTTTGAGGCATATTTATAGTGGATGCAGCTAATGTCAGAGGAAACATTATCAGCAGGTACACCAAAGACTCTTCAGCTCTTTTGTTCAGATCACTAGTGTGATGTTGT
Source organism: Anarrhichthys ocellatus (assembly GCF_004355925.1). NCBI lineage: Eukaryota > Metazoa > Chordata > Actinopteri > Perciformes > Anarhichadidae > Anarrhichthys > Anarrhichthys ocellatus. The sequence continues at coordinate 5,245,955 of NW_022280034.1, read as the reverse complement.
CAGGCTCTTTGTGGGCGTCTGTGTGTGCTGCAGTTCTTCTTCTGTGTTATAAAACTGTGCCGCACTGAAAAAGACTTTGATACAAGTTGCCATGGAGATGGTGAGCCCCACTATACCCGCTGCTTGCTTTCTCTCTCCCTCATCCAGGCTCCCATAGAGAATAGCTCCTCTGTGTATATAAACCACCAGCTGTTTCAGGCATAAATAATAGAATGCAGAGAGCTGTGAGCTGAGCCTCAGGCATCAATAATGGATGTGAGAGCTGGAGGGATAGCGGCGCAGAGTGACAGCGTTGTCACAAGGGCTTGGCTTTACACTTCACCTCTCAATCTCTCTCCCTGTTTGTGTGTGTGTGTGTGTGTGTGTGTGTGTGTGTGTGTGTGTGTGTGTGTGTGTATTCCTGCTCTTGTGATATGCTGATGTAAGTGCTAAATCTGGGATGAGTTAGAGATGTGCACCGGAGTCAATATCACTGTATGAGAACTAGGTCAGACCCAGTATATGCTCAGTGTGATGCAGTGTGCTTATCTATGGAAGTCAAATCACTCCTGCTGGCCCCCAAACTTTGTGTGTGTGTGTGTGTGTGTGTGTGTGTGTGTGCGTGTGCGTGTGTGTGTTGGTCTTGTTTAAGAATAATCTACAGCCTCTCCATTGAGGCTGCCTTGTGTTGCCTGGCAACCAACCTGGCCTTAACCAGCACACACACACATAATGTGAACACAGGCTGCACACACACACACAAACACTCAGGTGGATTGAGAACAATATGCTTGAATTGCACCACATTGCATCACAGGAGGGGCAGTGAGAGATGTCTTCCAAAGGTGCTTCGGGTCCGAGGGTGTGTTTTAAAGTGCCCCGCCCCCATGGGTTCACTCTTACTGACAGTACTTTGTGCAGTAAGAATGTGTTATGTGCCTCCTCCTGAAGTCCACTGTTGTTTTTTTCTTTTGCATGTTGAAAAATAAAAGGGATTAATAATGCATGACAGCTGAGCACCAGCGAGAGAGATTGTGTGAGAATGTGTGAGTGTTTATGCTAGAGGCTGCTCTGAGTCACAGAGTCGAGTTTTTGGTTTTTTGATCTTCGGTGTCTGTCTGTGGATGTGTGCGCTCGTGTGTGTGTGTGTACCTGTGCTCGACGGGAAGACTGATAGAAGAAACCTGAGGCTCAGAGCGCCGCCCGATTGGCTATCAGGAGTCAGCTGACCCAGACACTTCTACGAGCTCTCTGAACACTTAATGCTCATTCGCTCCCATCCTCCCTCCCTGTCTGGTTTTTTTTCCTCGCTACCTTGTTCACATCTTTTCCTCCCTCTTACTTTTCTTCTGCGCGCTATCCATCTTCTGGAGATTCTTTCTCCTTCCTCCTTCGCTCACTTTCCACTTTTCCTTTCTTCTCAATCTCCTTTGCGCTCTCTCTCCCTCCATAGCTTTTCCATATTTACCCCTCCCTTCTTTCCCCGCTACCTTGTTCACATCTTTTCCCTATCTCACCATCTGCAGTAGTGGAGCTAGCTTCTCTCCTCTCTCGCCAGGATCTCTTCATTAGCCTGCCAACTTCAGCCTGATTTGGTGTATGCTTCGTGTGCCTGTGTAGATGTGTCTCAATAGCAAAGGAGCAATGGATCGTGTTTGGCTATCATAGAGCTTGCGTGTGTACATGTGTGTTTGATTTCCAGTTGTGAAAGTAACTGACAAGCTGTTGAATCTCCTGCAAGAGTGTGTGAGGACAGAGGGCAGCTACTATGTGTGAACTAGGCAGTCAGGGAGGCATGGACGGTCGTTGGCACTGTTCGGCTGCTCAGGTAGAGATTTTACTCTTTCAGCATGCAGATATCCTTCTCTTCATGCTCTCTCTCTCTTCCCTTTCTCTTCCCTTTTGTGTCTCTTTTATCCCCTCCTATCGTTGTGCATCTGTGTCCATCATTATGTCCGCATGCTCTATTGATAGACTTTGAAAAGATGGGGGCAAAGAGGGAGGGACGGAGGGAGGGTGAGACGGAGGGGCGGGGGTCTCTTGGACATATCTCTTTAGTGCATCTTCTATACACTTCTGTGGGTTATTGATGTGATTTAAGTTGTGTCTGGCATGTCTCTAGTTTTCCTTGTGTGCATTGTCTACCATGTGATAGGTGGATCAATATTCCAATTGACACCTTGCCGGTTGAATGGGGTGGTCAGCTGACGAGGGGAGGTGGGAGGGGCATTGTTAAATGTACTTGTCGGCTTTGGTTTTACTGAAATTTAGGATTCAAAACAGGCTCCCGTGGAGGGCACATATAGGTGTCTTTTGGATCAATAATCAAGCATGGTGGCACAACATTGATCAGTGACAGACAGGGGTGATGTGTTTCCTACTGGCTGATTGGTTGTTGTGCTCTTTGGATCCTGGCAAAGGCACAGAGGTTTATTGACTGGCTGGATTCCAGAGGCTAAGCTCACCCTAGCAGCATTTGACAGCCCAGTGGGCAGAACTGATTGGAAAGGCAGCGGAGGAAAGAGACAGAGTCAAGCATCAATAACTTAATATATGTTTCAGGCCAAACTAAACCGACTTGCCAGTGCGGGCTTTTTCAGATGAATGAACTCAGTGCTTGCTTTCTCTAACCTTATGTAATATGTTCTTACAAAGGCGAGGAGGCAAAGAAATAAAGGAACCAAGGATAAAAAAAAAGCTTAATGAATTTCAGCTTGTAGGTTTTTAGCTAAGACATCATGGAGCACTTAGTACTTTCATTTGGTTCAGATTCTGTTCTGGGCTGGTTGTAATCTGCATCGAGAGCTCATCTCTTTTATAGCTCTGCAGCTCTCTCTCCTCTCTCCTTTATTCTGTGGGTTTCTAGCATCTACTGCAATGCATCACAATCCAATTTTAATTTAGTACTGGCACTGAGCGCCCAGTGTGGTTAAAAAACACACACATATTCACATATCTCACGCCGAAGCGTCAGGGCGGGCGATATTTAACAGTATAGTTCATGAATATGCGGGCACATTAGCAAGGTGTTGAGTAAAGACCGCAGCACTTTGAAGTCCTCCTCCTCCTCCTCCTCCTATCCTGTCTTCTCTTATCTCTCTTTCTCCCATATTCCCCTGAAATTCCTTTTATCCATCAATCTATCTTTCACTGCCCCCCCTCTCCTCATACCACTGGCTGGAATGGCAAATCAATGCACAGGTCCCCACTGAGAGTGCATACTCCTTTTTTTTATTCCCCATCATTTTTAACAGCTTGAACTTAGAGTTGCCATGGCAACAGGAGGAGCAAGGATGGATAGGAAAAAGGGCGCCTTTCCCATCGAGAGGGAGCGAGGCGCGGACGATACGCGATTGTTGAGATATCACTCGGTTGATGTAGGTTAGAGTGCGAACGTAAGTGGGTTATTGACATGGTGCTTGTGGAGAGGTGTTAAATAAAGGAGATTTAAATGAAGCGCATGACTGGAATATTTAATGGAAATAAAGAATGTGGATTTATTCCTCTCTTTGGCTTCACGTTGCGCATTCTCCATGCTCACATGAACATTAGCCAATATCAGATGGAGAGAGCAGAACAGAGGGAAGCGGAGAGGTGTGGGAGATGGAAAGGCCAGAAGAGAAAAAAGAGGGGGAGGGTCAAGCGAGGAGAAGATGATAACTGACTGTCCCCCTGTGACTTTAAACAGAATTCAATGATTCTCTCCTCCCTCCTCTTTTCTTCTTCTCTCCGTGGTACGCCTGCCGTTGCCGGGGGCCGTAACAGCCAAAGTGTTTGTGGCAAACTGGAAAACGAGTGGGCGATGCATTGGTGCTGTGTGCTCACACATGTAGAAAATAAACAGAAGGGGTGTGGAGCACAGGCTGAAGACTTTGTGTCTGTGTACGTGTGTTCATGTTCCCACTGTTTCCTCTCTCCGTAGTCGGCAGACGACCTGCTGGTGGCGTCCGCTGAGTGTCCCAGCGATGACGAAGACATTGACCCCTGTGACCCCAGTTCAGGTGAGACTACCCCTCCCGCACAAACACTCACATCACACCGCCTCTTTGAAGGTTTTTTTTCCCTTCATGTGTTCACCACAATCCCTAACGCCCATTTTTTTCCTGCCGCTTGGTCGCTCGCAAAAATGAATTTTTCATTTCCACTTAGGTTTTTGCCTCTGGGCATCACCTAACACTCTCCATCCACTCCCCAATCTTCATCTCCATCTCTTCCTCTGCTTTCACCCTCCCCTCACCTTCCCTTATCCCTTATTTCATCTACTTTTTACAGCAGTTTCTTTCCCTTTTTCCTTTTCCTTTTTTCCCCCTCACTCTACTCCATTCAGTGCGTACAATATTCTTTCACCAATAATCATTTAATATGGTGTCATGCTGTACATCACCACTCTGCAGCCCTCGCTGCCTGTGTATGCCATAAAGTGTCAAATGTAATAAAAGCGAAATAATGTGCACCTGTGCTCTGGCACGTCATCTCAACATGGTGTAATGTAATCTGTTTACACATTATGTGATAATATGCAAATGGCTTTGGCTCTAAGCTGCAGCCTTCCCTTGCCAGCACGTATCATTATGCAAAAAGCGGATCAAATAATTCATCATGATAATACATTGTATCTTCTTGCTCCAGCCCTCCAACCATCACCCTGGCATGTAATACAAATCAATAATGCCGTAAACTGTGATGTAACATGACTTGCCTCCCCTCACAGCCCGCCCTCCCCTGCCGGAGGTGAAGGTGTTCTCAGTTCCATCCGAGGTGGTTCGGGAGAGCAGCAGCACCACGGGTATGGTGGTGGGCATCGTGGCGGCCGCGGCCCTCTGCATCCTCATCCTCCTCTACGCCATGTACAAGTACCGCAACCGCGACGAGGGCTCCTACCACGTGGACGAGAGCCGCAACTACATCAGCAACTCAGCCACACAGCCCAACGGCAGCGCCAAGGACAAGCCGCTGGGGATCGCCAAGATCTCCAAGAACAAGAAGAACAAAGACAAGGAGTACTACGTCTGAGGTCGGAAGACGTCCAACGTGCAGACATATACGCATACACCTTTATATATAACGGTATATGTACATAAATAGATATATTCTCAAAAAAAAAGAAGATACACCCGTACACACTGACATAGACATGCTGATGTTAATGTTTACTCTCCAATAATTACATCTGCACACAAGCTGGCAAGCACAAACATACACACATTCAAGCACACATACATTTAAGCACAAACATACACGCACACACACACACACACGTACAGACTGGCCCAAGGGCATGGACCCTTATTGTACAGTATTTACCAATGAGCAGAGCCTCTGAGAGAGACTTATTTTATGAACATAAACACCATTCCAAATGATAAAAATGCACCAGTTCAACTCCCAGTAAAGAACCATTTTGGAGCCAGCCAGATAAAAAAGACCAGTCACTCCCCCTGCCACAGTGGGACCTCTTGTGTTGGACTCAAAGAGGTCAAGGAAGACTTTTAAGTGAAGCACATGGCAGACTGAGTGTGCTGAGAGAGAGGCCAGCAGAACAAAGATGAAGTAAAAGCGCCAAGACAAGCACTAAGTGTCTCTTCCAAGCTTCTTGGCCTTCCTCTTTGTCAGCAGATGGGACTCGCTGAAGCACCGAGGATGCTGAAGAAACAAGCACACTAGCGGTCCAAGTCTTACCCCAAGCGACGGGGACAGGAAATCAGGGTGTAGCCATAGAGACAGTGACTTACGAGTGAATAGGCAGAGGCATGGCTGGTGCCGTTAACATAATGGATGGGTTGTGGTGCTGATGTTTTTACGGCACCCTGTAAATCACAAAAGGTGGAATCAGTGGAAAAACTGAGAGATATTTTCCTGGACAGGATACTTGAGACTTCAGATGCTACCTACAGGCACCAGTCGCACATGACTGCGGTGTTACACACACATGTACACACACACAGCACACATGCACACACAGAAAAAAATTAAAACAATCTAAACCTGCAGACATACACGTACCTGCAATGCTAAAGACCCACCATATCTTCATAACTGACACTGAAGACTATACAAGAAGACAATGGTGAAAATGACAATGACCATTATGATAATTGTTATTGCAATGATAATGATGACTATGAAGAACATTTGGGCAGAATAGACTCTTTGGGGAAGGGAGGGGGGGGGGGTCTTATTGCACGTGAATTATCTTACTCCGTGTGATTTATACCGCGTTGAAACTCCAGAGGTTACACCGTGATGCACCACCATCATAAACTTACCACCTTGGCTTGAAGTATTCCTAAACACGCACTTCAAAACGGTTTTCAGTCTGTGGGATTCAACCACGATTTAATCTCCGACTCGACTCTCAGTTCAAAATCCTCGTTGACAAAGTGTGACCATCTCGAGTGTGCTGCATGCCTGAGTCTCTGAGCTGTGCTGTGAAGTGGTGGAGTGTCCCACTAATAAGTCCAGAAGTGGTAGGTTTGTGGGAGGAGGAGAGGGGGGGGGTGTTGCGGGTTGCAGTGTAACTCCAGCGCAATGCCTGGATCTGTGCGTCCACCACAGGCCATGTCCTGTTTTCTAGCCTGATGTCTTATAGGCCACGCCCACTATACCTGCTCTAACCAACCACCTTTTTTTAGCAAAAAACAGCCGAGGGAAAAGAATCAAAACAGGACAAAGTAAATGTTACCATGTGTTGCTAATAGATAGAAAAGTCCAGTTCACGATGTCATTGACTATATGACAACCTGAGTTGCTTCAATTTTTATTGGCTCTCCCTTTTCTCTCTTTCTCTTTGTGTCCTTTTGTCTTCATGCTATTAGTTGACTGATTTATCAATGTTCATGACGTGACCAATGCAGGACAGACGGGTGGGTTTCCGATCCGGGCTACAGTGTTATTATCTGTTTTTGGACTTCTGCAGTGTCTGAGCCCTCTATAGCTCAAGAATTGTAGCCCCACGATACATCAATACAAACAGTGCCATGACATGAACCCCTCCAGATCTTCCAAGCAACGTAACCAACCAGACAGATGCATGCAAAATGCTCGAGAGCAAAAAAGGACATAAAAAGGACTTTGTGTGAGATTTCAAAGTATAAAATTAACTTAACATATTCCCTTATTCTCTCCATCCTCAACTGGCCTTGACCTCCTTTTCCTCCCTTCTCTTGTTTTCCCCTCGTTTAGTATGTTTCCCTCTCTGCGCTCCCAGTGCCTCCTTGTCTATCGCTTTCTTTTCCCTCTATCTCTGTTGTGTTGCCATCAGAAACAAAGGAGGAGTCTCAATCAATGGGATTCTACATCTAGGTGTTCATTAACCATGTTTATTTTCTATATGTACAATTTTTCTACAGTATTTTCTTTTATTTTTATTGTTACGGTTCTTTGATGAACATAAAGTGGAAATTTATTATGAAAAATAGTTTTGAAGATTAACGAGTAAATAAAATATTACCCAAGTGAGCCTGGAGTGCGTTTGTGTGTTGGTTTTTGCTCCCATTAACCTGCAGACAGAAATATTGCGTCTCACGTCGGCCATGAGAGCAGATAAGTGGCCGATTAACACAAACTAAAAGCAAATCATATTGTGTTAGGAAGCAGATCTTTAAAGGAATAGTTCAACATTTGCCTTCTGGTGGAGAGTTAAACGAGAATATCAATACCAGTGTCTGTCTGTTAGATACACTGCTGGAAACGGGGACACAGGCAGCTCCTATAAGCTCACTAATTAGCATGTTATACCACGTTTGTTTCATCTGTACAAAAACAGGAGTTGGAAAATTACAATTTGTCATTTTGTCAAGTGTTTACCAGACCATATCGTTTTTACTCCTATGTTGACACCTTTATTCTAAATACTTGTCTTATTGTTGCACTTAACAACCACCATACCACATATTAAATATTTTGATTTAGAGATGCAGGTACATTTTTTAAATTTGAGACTTCAACGATTAATCAATCATGTCTGCAAACAGAGGCAACAAGTCGGATAATCGTCTCATTGTTCCACAAGTCAGCATTTTCTATTCATCTGTGTTTCTGAAAAAATAAATACAGGTTACTCCTGATGTGTACTTTTCTTATTCTAAGACAAAACCCTTATCCAAGACAAAAGCTTCTATTAAACATGGAAACCTTTGTGATTTTCACAAAGTTTAACAACGATTACTTTGTGAGCACAGAAAACACCAGCGTCCATGGCTTAGACCAACATATTTAAACACTAATTCAATTTGAGGAAACAAAAATCCCATCTGTTGCATGTTTGCTATTATGCACATAAGCACACAATGAAAAACAAATAAAAATGTTTTAAAAACGTTTGTAGCAGAAATACAATTCCACATTTCCATTAGAGTGTAAAATAATTGGTAGATTAATCGATAATGAAAATATATTGTTCTTTGGCGAAGAAAAAACAAGCAGATGGTGGTGCTGATCTTCACATCAAACTCTCTGCCAGAAAGTGAAGCAGCATATTTCCCAAAATGTGGAAATATTTCTTTAACCATCTGCTCCCAACAAACCATCTACACATTGTAGATTTCCAAACATTTCTATTCCCTCTCACCGCTTGCTCCATAAATTAAGGAAAGTTGCACCTTTTCTTCCAAGTCCCACTGAGTCTAACTGGGACAGCAGACACACATAAATACCCCCTCGCACACACCACACAGGGCTTTGAAGTATGACTCAGTGCACTGAGTGGTACGTATATAAGTCTCTGTAGAGTTGCTGTTTGCCGGATGAAAGATCCCTGAGACTGCAGGGCTGAGCGTGCATCCTCAGGTGAGAGAAGCTACAAGGACCTGCTATTTCAATAAACACCTCCCGAGTCTCGCTGTCTGGTTCTCTCACTGCTCGTCTTTTCCTTTTCTTTTTGAATAGGTTGTGCTCAACAAAAGGCTTGTGTTAGGCTGTAGCCATCTGCCGCTGCACTGTCCTTGACCACAGTCGGCTAAGATAAAGACAGCCGTGCTATATTCACGGGGTAAATAAGAAACAACTCCGGGGCTCGCTAGAGGCCAATAGGCCCTTTTCACAGCAGCCATTTTGACATGTGATTGTAGGGTAAACACAGGTGTAATTAATAACGTCGTTAATTATGACCCTGTCGCATTAAGGTGGGTCAAGGCCCTGGTATTGCGCATGATGGCTCACGGGAATGGAAGTGACACACTAAACAGAAGCATAATTAGTTTGATCAATTACACCTGTGTTACACCTGCTATGACATGTCAAACTGGCTGCTTTGAAAAGGGGCCTATTCGTTACCTTGAGTCAACATACACCACCAACAATTACATTTACAAACCCACAGTCCAATAAGGCTGTAATGCTCATTGCGCACCAGAAAACAAAACATGGATGGATGAAAACTGGAGAGAGAGCTTAATTATTCTTCAGTTTAGGACATTCATATTCAAATGTGTTTTAAAGTACAGGTAACACAAGCATTTGGTCTTTAGTTTTAGCTGTCATGAACTGAAATGTTGGCCAATAACAAATTCTGAAAAGGAAACCAATCAAGGTGTGGGCTTGTACATCACCAATACAACTTGACCACTTATTAAATGGAGATAGTTGCATTCTGCAGCATAATAAAAAAAACTACTCAATATTTTCATCCACACCTCCCCTGCACAGGTGCAGAACAATCAGCAAACAATTCATCAACAAATGCATATCAGGTATCAGCACATACACATACACACAGATGCCATGGATCTTCCTCTTCCTCTTCCTCAGTCCTTCATTTCCACTCCTTTGTGCAGCTGCATTTGTCAGCCTCTATCTCCCTGTGTTTCTGTTTCTTGCTCACCTTGTGTATAGGCAAAACTGTGAGAGAGTGCTTGAGTGTGTGTGTGTGTGTGTGTGGTCGTGTTAAGAGCTCAAGGCTGCGCTTTTCTTCCTGCATTAGAATAAATTATAAAGAGCTCTGTTCATCCACATTGAGTTCCCACAACACACCACAAGCATTTATGTATCAAAAATCAAGCAAAAGCTGAAGATGTATAAAGGAGAAAATGTAAAAAGAAAGATTTGTTTGTGTCATAGGCGTGTGTGTGTGTGTGTGTGTGTGTGTGTGTGTGTGTGTGTGTGTGTGTGTGTGTGTGTGAGTGAGTGTGTGAATGCAGAGAGTGTCCTTGCAAGCTGGCTGTCCTGCTGACGTGTGGGGAGTGCTGTAGAAAAGAATATTATGTCCATCGCTATCAAAGTGTGCTCATCTTTCAACACCAATATGAGACATGAGACAAAACAGATTCACGCCTGTTCCCGATAATTATTCTTTTTTTGTTCGTTTGTTGACATAACTCTGAAGCTAAAAAGAAATCAATCAGCCAAAAATAACATACTCCCTGATGTCTGTATTATTTACTCCTAAACTGTAATTGATCCAGATTTACTCACCAAAAAACAACAATAAACTATTTCAAATTGAAAAGTAATTTAAAAATAAGTGGATCCTCCAAATAATACAACTGAATAAATCAATAAATAATATTGTTGGTTAATCCAACAAAATGGAATATGAAAAGAAAATTTAAAAATGATTTTTCTTTAACCTCCAACCAGTTGGTAAAAAATCTGTTTTCTTGAGTCTTGTTGTGAAACGTTGAGCACGTCATTTGCAAGAGTTGAAAAGAATTGTCTCTATCACGACATCCTATCAGGATCTGTGCAAGGATGTGGTGCTTTTTACACACAGTCTACACACAACCCAACAGAGACCTCCTACATCCTCAGACACCCATAGAGCTTTTTACCCCAGTCCCACCCCCATTATTCACCACTGCATGGCAGAAGGCACCAGAGCACCTCACGCTTCTTCTTTCTTCGACCTCGCGGTCCCCCCAGGGTGCATAGACGGACAAATTAGCAAAAACATTCACATCAAATGTGGAATGTGGGTTTTAGTGGAAGACCTGTATACATGTGCAACACCACGTGGAGATAGAGAAACGTGAACAAACAAAATCTTAGTGGGAAGATAAAAGGAAGAAAAACAAGGAGATTTGAAAAAGCCTAAAACACAACAACCTGGACTTTGAACAACAGCCTGCAATGATGATAGTGATGATTCTGATCATGCTAATGTTTGTGGTGATAAAGACAGCAGCAGCGTCGGCGCGTGGCCCTGAGATGGACATAAAACCTGGAGTTGACACCTGCTCGTACGTTTTGGACTTTTGGGTCGCAGAGATTCCCTCCAACATCTCCAGCAACACCCAATACCTGTAAGTACATCGTTCATACACACAAATATCTGCAGCAATGTTGGGAAGCGGATTGCTGCAGCAATTGTAGATGTTTACATTTTACTTGCTGGCTGCAAAGCTCGCATCTCGGAGAGATAGTTTGGAAATTTCGACAACGTCAATGTAACGCCAAAGCTGCATAGCTCTCGCGTTCCTCTTCTTGTTGGAAACTGTACAGAAATTGACTTATATGCTTTTATGGAGCCTTATGTCCAATTCTTATTCTTTGGACTCATTCCTTTATTTTAGATGTTTGAAAGTTTATTTGTGGTTTGTCTTTTTTGTATTAACCAGTAAAAGCCAAGATATCCTGACTTTTAGTCTCCAGTACAGGTCAAGCTCCAAAAACACTGGATACTACAATTCCCTTAACGCAACTCAGACCCTCCATGCCTTGTCAGTGCCCATGTCTTTCAAACTCCATTTTTTTATTTTTCTTATGTAACTGTCTGTTGTAGATTTGTAGTCTCCAGCCCTGAAATCAATCACTCTTATTTTTTCAGACATTAGGCTGCTCAGAATTCATGCAGCTGTTTTCTCAGTCTGAGTAGAGCTCTTTACGATGAGTTTCATGTGTAACATCGATGTAGTGTCTCTTTAGTCAAGCACAACAAGTGACATGTATCAATATTTCAGAGAACACATCCCAAAATAGTATTTTTCAGTCGCCATCCCACACTAATACAGATTCAGGAAGCATAGCATGTGTACAATTCAATATCACATCCCATGAGCGTGCATAATCATTTAGACTTTCCTCTATAATCCTGGCTCATCTCCTCCTGGCGGAATTTTACACTGAATTTGCAAATTCATTTACTTAAGGCAATGCATGCAAAGCGTGTCTGCTCAACTACAACGACTGCCAGCATAACCACAGCTTTCTAAAGTGCCCACGGATTAAAGATGCCCTGTAGAGTTTTCTTGTAAACAAACAAAAGTTACATTTACATTCAATGTGTCCCACAAATATCCATGGAGCCTGTCAAACGTGTTGAATGCATTTTCTTCCGCGTAAAACATTTGCAAAGCTGATTTCTTAGAATATTTAAAATGTTGCATCATTTATATTCATGAGAGAACCAGATACAGCGTTGGAGGCGGGGCCCCATTCATTCCTATGAAAGTTGCTCAGTGGCACAAAAAGATTGACTTTCAAGTATAAAGTTACCCGGATCTTCCGGCGATCTTCCACATCCATGGAGCCCCTGATTTACAAATCTCTCTTTGCTGATGTAAGCCATCGCTCCTCCTGGGAGCTTAATCACCGCTACCAGGCTGTTGGTAAGCGGAACAGCGTGAAACTGGTGGCAGGACTGTGTATTGTTTTGTCCACATGCGCGCAAAACTGCTCACAAACAACAGTTATGGGATCAGTGCTAAAAGTAAGAATAAAAGTAGCACAAATAGATGAATAAGATATTAGCTAACATTAGTTACCTTACGCTACTGGTCATATTAGCCCAACTGAGGCAAGAAAATCTTGTTTCCTAAAATGTCAAACTTTGGAAGAAGGATATTGAATTTATTCTTTCAAAAGTTATGTAGGTGTTGGTTGAAGGTTGGTTGAGGTGTTTTTGACAAAGTGGCACAGAGCTGGGTTTACACACTGACCTGTTGTTTTGGGCCCTTGAAAGGTTTTGAAGGAATCTCAAGGCCAGAAGGAGGAGGGGATGGAACGGTGGGGGTCAGCATAAAGATTGCAGCATGAACACAAACTTAGGAAGTACAGATGTACATAATCTTACTCACAAATCTAGCCGACACACACACACACACACACACACACACACACACAGATGAGGATGTACTTTGTGGCAGAAGTAGCATCCAATCCCAAAAGAAGTTCAGCGAACTCCCAGGCGGCGATGTGTGTGTTCTCATCTGTTCTGTTCTGCTCGAAGGTCAAGGCTCAGGAACAGTGGGGATATTTTACAAGTATGCAGCACTGGAGGGCCATTTTAGATGCGATCTACGAGTCACACCAGGTGCAAAATAAGCTTGAGATCTTTGTACAGACATTCAGTACACAAAACTTTGTGTGTGAAAAGAAAAAATCCCCAACCTGAATGTGAAAATACTGGTCATGGATTCGCAACCTCACAACAAAAACGGCCACAAATGACTTTGTGAAGATTTGTCTTCAGTTGCCATTCTTGTGATGAGTGTATCGCTGAGAGCTGATGTGAGCGGTTGTTTCTGTATCAACAGGGAAGTCAGGCAGACGCAGATCACTGTGATTTCCCAGGGCGCCTTCACCAGCCTGCAGCATCTCAGGAAACTGTAAGTGTCTGTCGTTCATGTTTAATCGTTGATGTGGAGCAACGGAGGTCAAAACACTGAAGATAAGGATCATCCAAACAGAGGGGAAATAAAAAGGAGTTTAGTAGTAATACAGTTTTGTGTTTAGCTCAATTCAAATACATTGCGTAATGCTGGAGTATTAAAAGGATCCCCTATATTCAGAGTAACTCTACATGAGATGTTACACTAATGGAAATCAAGAAAGCAAAAAAAAATATGGGATTGCATTTGTGCTACAAACTTTAGTTTTTTATTTATCTTTAATTGTGCTCTTATTCAGATAATACCAAACAAGTTATGTACAGTACATAAAGCTAATTTATTAAAATAATCACCCATATTTCTAGTGTTTACACAAGTTTGAACTAATCATGAAATCCCTAAAACGAATGGAAAACGAGAGTTCAAAAGTATGGGATTGTATTTGTATATTGTATATTGTGAGCGTTTGTGTATAATAGCAAATATACAACAGATGGGATGTTTGTTTGCTCAAGTTTAATTCGTTTTTATCATAATTTAATCATAAAGTATAATTTATTTGCGTGCAAAAGATATTTTTCTGCGCTCAAAAAGGAATGCCATCACACACTCAGACTTTTGTGTAGGTTGGCTTTATCTTTAAACGCTTGCAATGGACCATAACTGTTCACAGCCTTCTTTTTCTCTCTATTTGGTGTTTTTGGCCTTGTTGTACCTTAGCATTGTCTTTTTTTAAAGTGTGGTGATCCTCCCAAAAGTACCTGTGAAAGTGTCCTTTATACCCTTTAATTTACCCTCTTCCTTTTTCCCCCACCTCCTCTAACCTTAGCTTCATATTGGAGAACGACCTGCTCGAGACCATCACCGCGTTAGCCTTCGCCGGCCACCCTCGGCTCACACATATGTGAGTATACAGTTTTCTAAGAGCCGCTGCTGGTGACGTATTTTATCCAGCGTCCTTGTGTGTTTAGTCTTTGTTATGGAACAAGAAGCGGTGATAACTCTGAGAAAGCTGATCACCCAAACAGCTAAGGAGTAAGCTTGGCAGCGTGGTGGAGAAATAAAATCACAGGATGAGTGTGAATGAAGACCTGACAGGTGACATGAATGTAATATTCTTCTTTACACATTTGTTTCCCTTAGCACCATCTCTGAGAATGTAGCATTGAAGAGTATCGGGGCTTTTGCATTCTCTGATCTCCCTGAACTCAGCGAGTTGTGAGTATGAGTGGCAGGATAATGGCAGTGGTGAAACCCTGTAATTGTACAGTCAGACCAGTCGTTTATATTAATGAATACATGACAGTGTGTGTTCTTTTCAGAACCATAACAAAGTCAAAACACCTGAGACACATCCACCAAGATGCATTCAAGAACATCATGAAACTAAAGTTTCTGTAAGTACTCAGTGAGAGTGCAGCGGGGTAGGAATACTTTCTTCTCCAGTTTGTGTTTTTCAAGCTGCTTATGAGTCCAAAATGGGTCACGGGTGACAGGCCTACTTCTGAAGGGCCCCTCGCACGACCAGAGACATTCTTTAATTAGCCTTGATCCCCAGGAAGAGAAATACAGTGTCACTCTTCATCTCGTGAAAAAAGTTTTTCCACAAAATGTATTATCTATCATTTCAGCCATATTAAATATATTCACAACAAACAAATAAAATACTACCTTTGATTCTTTATATCTTTTGAAACAGTTTCAAGCTAACTGTAATAAAGTACAAATTGCCAAAATCATTCACTGACATTATCACAACTGTTATTGTTATGTGACATTGTCTGATTTCATCCCTATGACTCAGAGTATCTGTTGTTCAGAGGTTGCAGTGTGGACGTAGTAACATTTGGTGGTTAATCTGCATATCACAGGCGCATCGACAACACTGGACTGACAACGTTTCCAAACTTGACAGAGATCAACTCCACAGCCGGCGACTTTCTGTTGTAGGTCTAAACACAATATACAAATGAACCACAAATGCCCACACACACAATTATGTACTTATATAGAATTCATACATATAGGCTATTGGATTGCACACATACTTAAATATGCCCAGAAGACATCACACTGCAGTTAAAATCTACGCACTGAGTAGTCCTTACAGAAGAGAATATTAGTAGTGCAACCCATCTGTCCCTCATTTGCAGCCTCTAAAAATCAATTTTCAAACTGTCTCCCATCTGACATCTATCAGCTTCAAAAAGGAAGTGGATTTAAAGGAGATTGTAGCATGTATTCCTAATATTTTAACATACATATATCTGATGTTTTTCTACTTACTATTTACGTACTTCTCAGTATTGGTTGTTAATCATGTCTGTGTTTTTATCCATGTGCTGCTTAGTCACCTGCAGGAGAACAACCACATAAAGGGAGTCCCTGCCAATGCCTTCAGAGGCCTCTGCACTCATACTATCACCGAGATGTAAGGGATTCATCAGTTTCTCAGGAGTACATGCACCACCCTCGCACTGCTCCGAGTGGGCATTACATGCCCAGTGACGAATGTTCCCCAAATGCTCTCTGCCCTCTTTACTGAGTCCTATCTTCTCCCACTTGTCTTATTCTTCTGCGGTTTTGTCACGCTTACTGATATATCTTTGTTTTCCTTCTTTCTAAAAACTGTCCTTTTTATTTCACTGCATTTCTCTGATTTTTTTAGCTTTAAGTTACTGTGAGGAACTTTTAACTGGTTATGAAACCGTCTCAATTTGATACTGATGACCTACATAAGTAAACAAGACCGGCAGTGACAAGATTGGCTATTTCTGTATAGTTATTTCCTAATCGGATCATCAGTAATGATAATCAAATATTTCAATATTTAGCAACAAAACATTGAAAGTTCTTTCACATAATAATTACTTTTAATAAATGCATTTAGCTAATAATACTTTTTAAACTTTTACTTACATTTTGAACTATTCCTTGAGTAACATTTTTGAATGCAGGGCTCTTACTTATAATGCAGTACTTTTAAATTGTGGCATTACTACATTAGTTTAGTAAAAATCTGTTTATACTGCCAAATGTATCAAACAAGTGTAGCTTGCCAACAGATTCCAAGGTCTCTATGGAAATGTTACATAACAATAATCAACCATTTATTTAGTGTTTTCTGTGTACTCATACAGCTTTAGCCACTGAGAACAAAAGAACTGCACAAACTAAAATTAGCTTCGATGCTTCAGAGAAGTAATTGTTCTGAATTGTTTGAGTTGGAGCCACATGACTGTAATTTGGCTTCTCTTTCTCATGACAGACACCTCACCAGAAATGGCATCGAGGAGGTGGCAAGTGACGCCTTCAACGGCACAAAGATAAACAGATTGTGAGTCACAGGCAGAGACACGGTAACAAACAGAAGATTTAACCAAAAAGAATAAAAAAAAGTCAGCTCACATATTTCATTTGCCTCTCTTAGATACCTAAGAGGAAACGAACAGCTTACTCACATCCATCCCAACGCCTTTGTGGGTTCCAGTGAGTTGGTGGTTCTGTAAGAATGACATCCAACAGTAACTCATGCCTACATGATTCACCCTCCTCATCATCACTTATTAAACTAGGAGAAAACAAGAAACAATGTGGCGTTTGTGGGGAGGCCCAGAAACACTTAGAAACATGCCAGATTTAAGGTAAAAATAAACTGAGAGCAGAAGAGATTTTTTCCCCCTGTTTATTCCCCAATCAAAGAAACTCCCATTTCTATTGAAGTAGC
Organism: Anarrhichthys ocellatus; assembly: GCF_004355925.1. Taxonomy (NCBI): domain Eukaryota; kingdom Metazoa; phylum Chordata; class Actinopteri; order Perciformes; family Anarhichadidae; genus Anarrhichthys; species Anarrhichthys ocellatus. The sequence continues at coordinate 5,228,705 of NW_022280034.1, read as the reverse complement.
AATCAGAAGAGCACCGTATTTGTTTTTCTCTTGGGCTGTCATTGCTGTAGTGTCTTATGACTCCACAGCCCAGCAACCCGTTTGCAATGAAACGGTGGCATTTCCCGTGACAATTTCCGCTCAGGAAATTTGAGTTTCAGTGTTTTTATTCTAAGCATATCTGGAGTTCAAAAATAAATAAATAACAGCTTTTATGAACTGATCATAGGTCAAATGCCTATTTAACAAAACATCTGTTAAACATAGCATTGATTCTGAAATGATAATGACTGTTACTCCTCTATTAGATACCAACGTGTAGTTGTTTGTGCAGGGACATTTCCCAGACAGCCCTCAGCTCCCTGCCGGACGACATCCTCACACGACTCGAGATGCTGTTCGCTGTGTCCGCCCGTAATCTGAAGAAACTTCCTCCTCCGCAGCTCTTCACCAAACTCAGCGAGGCCTACCTGACCTACCCGTCACACTGCTGCGCCTTCCAAAGTATAAAAAGGAACGGGTACGCATGCATTGTTGTCAAAAGATATCTGAACGCCTTATTATTAAATAAATAGATCCAAATCTGGGGAAGAAAAACAATTTTCTAACTCTGATCTAAAGTTGTTTCTCTCCTGTGTTCATGACTTAAAATGGGTGAGTTGTGCCTTTTAGCCTTTTGTGGCTTAAATTAATATTACAACAACAAACACTTCCAAGATGTTCCTGGCAAGTCTTTTTTTGTGAAATCACCTCATAGATTTAGTTTATATGCAGTTTTTGTTTGTTGTGCTAGAACGAGGTGGCACTCCAAGTGCTCTGAACCCGGGTCTTGGGAAATCCCAAACTTTCGAAGGGACAACTGCTTCAACTCAACCTCCATCACCTGCAGCCCAACCCCCGATGACTTTAACCCCTGTGAGGACATCATGTCCGCTGTCCCCCTACGGGTCCTCATCTGGATCATCTCTATCCTCGCATTGCTGGGGAACGCAGCAGTACTTCTGGTCTTGTTAGGTATGAAATGGGACAATCATTACTAGCTCAACTTTCTACTTCCATTATCCTGTCCTATTTTCTCTCATCATTTATCTCCCTTTTTCCTTCCGTCTTCCTTACTCTCTGCTTTTCTTGTGTCTGTTCTTTCTTCCACTCTACCTTCTTTCCTAATTTCCTTCCTTTCTACAGTGCCTTGCTTTTGTTGGAATTATTGTGTTTTCACATAAAAGCAAAACTAAGGTTTATTCTCTTTAGCAATAGAATATCAACTTGAGGAAACTTTACTGTTAATACTTGTTTACAAAGTACCTTTTGGCCCCCAAGATTTTCTTTTCTCCTTTTTCTTCCCACTGTTGCGTTGTCAGGCAGCCGCTCCAAACTGACTGTCCCTCGTTTCCTCATGTGCCACTTGGCCTTTTCTGACCTCTGCATGGGCATCTACCTGGTAGTAATAGCAACTGTGGACATGCTCACACGTGGCCAGTACTACAACGACGCCACAGACTGGCAGGAGGGCCTGGGCTGCAGTGCTGCGGGCTTCTTTACGGTGGGTATTCATGCAGGGAGTCCTTTGCATACATATGATAGCTCTACAATGAATAACAACAATACTCATGAATATCCATGTCATGTTTCTTTCAATTACAGGTGTTTGCCAGTGAGCTGTCGGTGTTCACATTAACAGCGATCACAGTGGAGCGCTGGCACACCATCACACACGCTCTGCGGCTCGACCGTAAACTTCGCCTGAGACACGCATGCATCATGATGACAGCGGGCTGGATCTTCTCCTCGATCGCCGCTTTGCTGCCCACAGTCGGGGTCAGCAGCTACGGAAAGGTGAGTGTTTTGAATAGACCACACTCTCTCCATTCAACTCCTTGTGACCACAATTCACTGTATGGTCCTTTCAGAATTTGCTTCTGTTTTTTTTTTGGGGGGGGGGGAAATAGCGTATAAACATATATTCTACAAACGAATGTAATTTTGCAGTCACAATATGTTTAAAATATGAAAAACAGCTTATGTAATGTATTGCTTTGTATGACATTATATATAGGGTGGTTATATTCATTAGACATTTATTTTATGAATTAATCGGTCCGTAAAACGCCAGACAAGGCGACTAGTTTCTGGAACCCCAAGGTGATGTCATTAAATGTCTTCTTTTGTCTGACCAAAATGGAAAGATATTCAATCCACTGTCATGTAGGACATGGGAAAGGTGTCTATTTGTTTAGCCCACTGGACAACAAACCCTTTGAGAGCTGAGGTTTTTTTAATCCCAGGTTATGTAATGGAAATAAAGTACATGCAAAGCCCTTGTACACTGTGTGATATTTGAATGTGTGCATTTGTTTGTGGTGAAGGTGAGTATCTGCCTGCCCATGGACGTGGAGTCTCTGAAGGCTCAGGTCTATGTGGTGTCCCTCCTCCTCCTCAACATCCTGGCCTTCTTCTGTGTGTGCGGCTGTTACCTCAGCATCTACCTGACCGTCCGCAACCCTTCGTCTGCACCGGCGCACGCCGACACCCGCGTGGCCCAGCGCATGGCCATCCTAATCTTCACTGACTTTGTCTGCATGGCTCCCATCTCCTTCTTTGCTGTCTCAGCCGCCCTCAAGCTCCCTCTCATCAGCGTCTCAGACTCCAAACTCCTGCTGGTGCTCTTCTACCCGATCAACTCGTGCTCCAACCCCTTCCTCTACGCCTTCTTCACGCGCACCTTTAGGCGGGATTTCTTTCTCCTCACGGCTCGCTTTGGCCTGTTTAAAACGCGGGCGCAGATTTACCGGACAGAGAGTTCCTCCTGTCAGCAGCCGGCATGGACCTCTCCAAAGAGCAGCCATGTGATGCTCTACTCCTTGGCCAATCCTTTAAGTGACTGACTGTCATTCAAAAGTCCACAGACAAAGGATTTTTGCTTGATTGTCAGGAGGGTCGTATTTCTCTCCCCACAGAAGTCCTATTTTTCGAAAGGAAATTCCTCTTAGGTCTGATGGAGATATTGACAGACTACAATGCAGCCTTAGAGTTACAAGAAATTCAACATTGCTTCAGAGGTGCACTTCTTTTCATGCGTGAAAATGTGTGGAGACACCGAACAGACTGCTAAATCCTCCATACGACGCCCGAACTCATGACACTGAATGTTGCGGGTTTTCACTTATGTTCGATATGTTGCCAGTGTCTTTGGCCAGTACATCAGCCAATGACCTCTGCCCTGCAACAACACAGAGCACAAGAGTCCTTCTTGAACCATGTGACCCATGGAAAAACTCTACTGTATGTACCGTGTGTACAGACATCCAAGTAAAGATAGCTACAGAACAATTGCAGATACTTTGACAAAATCTAGGTCATATAGCTGTCCCAGATAATTCCTCGCGTTTGATTTACCTTGATTGGAATGCGCGATGGGTTGGAGTTTACTGCGTCAAAACAATTAGAACACAAGTAAAAGTAGAAAGAGTCGAGGAAGGTGAGGAAAGTAATTTTACTTTCACGCATCTTCTTGCCATCCATCTCAAGATAATTTAATAACCTGGAGTACTTTGAAATCCTTAAACAAAGGTTTGACACTCGAGATTTCTACACATGCACTTCAAGAAATCACTATTAATTTTGCATAAAACGTTATGATTGAATGATATTCATTAACAAGCACACTGCAAGGACATACTCATTAATAATCTCCTCATACACTCTGCTGTTGCTCCCCATGCCTCCACATCCCTCCTCTTCAGTTTGTCTTGAAATGAAGAACGTGTAATTATCTTTGTTTGCGTAAATATGTTTATCCTTTGTAAATGAAATTACTATTAAGTGCGACTTTTTTTATATATATATATATATATATATATATATATATCTCTGTGTTTTTGAAAAAAATGTATCTTTGTGTTGGTTTTCAATGTCATTTATAAATTTGTCTATTACATCCTCTCTGCTTGAATAGTTTTATTTTATTTCGTGGTGAATGTGAGTGTATGAGGACTCGTAACAAAAGGAAACCACACTCACACACATTAAATTGAGCATTCTTTATCTAGAAATGTTGTCCTTCAGAGCATCCACAGCTTTCAAGGACAAAGTGACCCTACCAACCTCAGCTCTGCGTGCCAGGGTGGCTGTTGGGTTGTGGGAGGGGAGGGGAGACTACACAGCTGCTCTTTCTGTTTATTACAGACAGATGGATATGGCCGCTAGATAAAGCACACACACACACACACACACACACACACACACACATACACACACAGAAGCAAGCAGCCCAGGGTTTCAAGGCTGCAGCTGCAAGAAGGAATCCGAGTCCATCTCATTGATATGGATACACTGCCTCCTACATGCCAACATAGAATGTGAGGGCGCATTTATACTCTTTAACCACCAGGTGGTGCTACTGATGCGATATTTATTGTGATCTCTGCTTTGTTGTAGTCCATTCTACATATTTATAGTCAGCCTCACCAGTGAACTACAAACAAACAACTGATGGTGACAAAGTAAACCTTTCAGATCAGTGTGAAATCAAATTAATACAGACACAAAAACATACATCAGTGTGGAAGTTTAAACAGAACTAAAAAATGCACTATTCTCTTCAGCGCTTGTGGCATTTCCTTCATGTCTTAATCGTCAAATATTTGTAACAAAACAGAGAGATTAAACCATCACTATTATGTAAACAGAAAAGCAGTTGCTTACAAGGTTACATCACTGTTGCTGTCTGCAACAATAAATAATGTTATTTCTTAGAAAGGCTGATAAGATGTTGCTTTCCAGCTCAGGACTTGAAACTGTCTGAACAACACCCCTCTACTTACTTAATATAGCACATGTGGTGCTGACAACATTCGGTCTCCAGACACAGTACTGGGAAATAATGGGACACATTGGGGCCTAGACAAAAACAAATTTGACAATGTACAGATTTTCCCAAGTTGTGTTTCTGTTGTTAATCCTCACAGGATACTTAGCTGGAACTATTTAAGCAATAACATTTTGGGCATCCTTTTGACCTTAATTTGTTGCATGTCACACCCTTCTCTCTGTCTGTTTTTCTGGAGTATCTTTCTCCTGAAAACTATCTAATAAAAAGTAATAACATCCAACCAGCAGACCGTGACCATTGGCAGAATGTATTTTTTTGTTTTACTCTGTATGAGAATGATTGTGATGGTGTGTATATGTGTGTATTATTTTCCTAAGCACACTAAAAATTATTAAATGGATTATATCCCTCAGTATTGTAATGTAATCATGCTCAAACCTATATTCATTGATTATTAGAAATGATTCATGGCTGTGTGGTAAGAGCTCCTATAAAGATATTTTCCAGCGACAACAAGGTGACAAAAGAAGAAGAAAACTAAATTAAACTCCAGATAAAATATTGCCACATTGCGACTGCTCTCATAATGCTGTGAGATCATAGCCTAAATCGCTTGCAGCTTAACAATGCCATCTGGTGGTCCAATTACATGAAATGATACTAATTGACAAAACGTTTTCCTCCACTCAAAATCGATGATTTGAGACTCCCGCAGGCCGGAAAAGTAGCTGTGAGAAGTTTTTAGTTTATTCTGCATTCATGTGAGTTCAAATGGATTCCAATAGTTTTGCCACTGAAATACATATAAGCTTTTTCAGTGTTTAATTATAATTGATTTATACAATGATACGTTCGACATTGAATCATACATTGATGAATTAAGTTTGTATTTACATCAAATGACTCAAAATGAAAATAAAAAGTAATGACAACAAGATCATTCAATCTCCCAGTCAATTATTCTATTTAAAACATTAAGTAAGACTTTAACTTTTAAATATAATCATAAAATAAACTTGTATAGGGCTTAAAATGTGAAAATACAAATGTGTAAACTTCTCAAGATAAACATTTCTTGAAGCCTAACTCCAGTCTCTGCCCTGCCAATGCTCGGTATGTTAAACACACTCACATCTTCACTGATATATGGCAAATAATAAATCAGTTAGATAGAAAGACAATTAGACAAATTTAAGACTGTGCTCTTTGTTAATAATTAAGGAAGGGCGATTGTTGAAATGATTGGTTTAAGTAAAGACTATCCCTTGTCAATGTGGAATACTGTTACAAAATACTATAGCTCTATATGTACCTGTGACAATGGGGTCTAAGGCTAAGAATTGTCTTTCAGTATTATTAGTGCATTGATCAAATCGCCGCTTGACCGATCCCGAACCCCAACAGAAAGGTTTGTCAGGTCGTCTAATACGAAGCTCCTGATTGGCCGCTGTAGGACACCTGTTATAAAACGCCAAATATGATTGGCCGAGCGGACACTCACGCTCTTTTTCTTCTCGCGATTGTTTCCCGTGTGGGTTAATGGCTCCTCCTGCTACAGACTGAGACGAAGCTGGCACTGAGCAGCGATACGGGGGGAGCTGTAACACCACGGAGGGGGAAAAAAGCGATTACACCCCAAATACCAGCGGGTTTTTGATCGCAATTGTCTGGGTGTATCTTGGAAAAAAGGCTGCGCGGGTGGTAGTTTGGGTCGAGGGCTAAATTTCGAAGCGGGCGGTCGAGGATAGCAGTCTATTTTCTCAACAACCAACTCCCCAGATGAACTCCGTCAGAGCCACCAACAGGAGACCCAGGCGAGTGTCGAGGCCGCGCCCGGTGCAGCCCGAACGGAACAACGGGGACAGAGGTACGCTTGCGGCCACAGTCGGCTAACTACTGAAGACGGAAGCCGTGTCACGCGCCAACAGCCTTTACATAACCGTCGTTTCTTTTTGCTGCCGGCCTGTTTACCACTCCTAGTCACGGCGGGTTCAGCAGGAAAAACCGAGGCTTCTTGCTCTGTAGCTTAGGCCAGGCCGCGCTTTGTTTGGCTTGAGTGATTGGGGCTAGCTAACACCGCTAGCTAGCTTACCAGGTTTATGTGGAGGTTGAGGGGGGGGGGTTGTCTTCGCGGAATGTAATGCGTATGTTAGCTAAACGGTCAACATTAATAGCGCATATTCAGGTAACAATAGCTGGAGGCAAAGGGATCGACTTCACACGCTCTGACCACAATCTGCGTGTCTTCTCTCGGCCGTCGCATTCCCAGCTGTCACTAACGATTCTGACGGGGTGTAAATATGCGGCGTCTTTCGGACTGCCATTTTTGGGGTGTAACGTTAACAAAAACATTAGCAGGCGAATGGGGCGGCAGTGTTAAGCCAGTTGACCCCCGGCTTCAAGAAGCCACGCAAGATCAGCTGTGTTATAGATGATACGGTGTGGTTTTGGATGAATTCTCTGTGTCCATTTTCTCTGCTTGAGGCTGTAATAGTTCAAAGCTAACGTAGCCAGCAGATTGGACCCATATCCCCTTCCTTGTTCTCGGAGCCTGTTAGCCGTAGCTCGATTTGTTTACACCGCGGATTTGCCAGCTACGCAGTTCAGTTTTTAGCCATTAGCCGCACGTCTGATCCACTTTCATCTGCGGCCCTTCATTTTTGACAGCACCATAAAAGATGAGTGTCATTCTGCACAGAACAGGACCCAGAGACAAATGCACATTGTCTGATATCAGTTGTGTATGACTAGACATGAAAGACTGGCAATGTGACTGCAGGGGGGTGCATCTGCCATTATCAATCACTAACCTTTGTCTGCCATACCAACTCTCACCCTGTCTGTTAGCCTGCGTAATGTGCTTACAGCGTGTGAGATGAATGCACACCATTGTGTCATTAATGAAAGAAGAGTAAGTGTGTCAGTGGTTAAAGTGTTTCCTGCATTGACTGGAGACCTTTTTAGTTGTGTATTCGAGCAATAGAGTGATGATTGTGCTTCTCAGAGAAATACCCAATGTTTTTTTGTTTGTTTTTTTTTAATTGCATGGCCTTGCCCTATACTGCAGCTTTGTGCATTGAAGTGCCTCTTGACAAAGTGGTTTATGTATAGGAAATCTGTTTTCCTCTTTGTCCAGATGAGGAGGCTCCTGCAGCAGCTGCAGCAGAGATGGCTATTGAGGAGTCTGGACCAGGAGCTCAGAACAGTCCCTATCAGCTTCGACGCAAGACCCTGCTTCCCAAGAGAACCGCCGCTGCCTCTGCCACCGCCTCTGCCTGCCCCAGCAAGGGCCCAATGGAGGTTGGACTGAAACATTAAAGTGGATTTCTTTTTTGTGCATTGGCCACAGTGTGCATGTCTGATTGATTGTGTTTTCCTTTGAAAGAACAATGATTCTGTGACAGAGCAGTACATTTTCCAGATGATTACTTAGTGCTTGAATCTTGGCATTGAGTTGATACCCTATTTCCCCTCTTTCACAGGGAGCTTCCACTTCATCAACAGAGGCCTTTGGCCATCGAGCCAAGCGGGCACGAGTGTCCGGTAAGAGCCACGATCTGCCAGGTGTGTGTTAAATCTCCGCAGCCGGGGAAAGGAGACTGTTAGCTTTTTTTTTTCTTCCTCTTTTTTTTTTTTTTTTTTGGAATCTTTATTGATTTTCAGTGTGCGTTAGTAAATCTTGTTACTTTGCAATCCATTTAACAGCATGACTTCATGGTTTAATGTGCTTGGATTGAAACAATTTGTTCCCTAAACCTTACATTGTGAGTGTGTTTGTGTGTCTTTAGCAGCCCCAGCAGAGCAATATCTGCAACAGAAACTTCCAGATGAGGTTGTTTTGAAGATCTTCTCCTACTTACTGGAACAGGACCTCTGCCAGGCAGCTTGTGTCTGCAAGAGATTCAGCCAGCTAGCCAATGACCCCATCCTATGGTAAGTGCTGCTGAAGAGATGGAAACATGTCGTTTCATTAAAAGGCAAACAACTGAATTGTGGTATTTAATATTCAAGGAAGCGTCTATACATGGAGGTGTTTGAGTACACACGTCCCATGATGCATCCTGAGCCAGGCAGGTTCTATCAAGTCAGCCCTGAGGAGCATGAACACCCAAACCCCTGGAAGGAGAGCTTCCAACAGCTGGTAAGTCTGACCTCCTTAGTTTTCTGTGTTTTGTTTTACTGTGAAAAAGAAAGTGCTCTCTGAAGAGCATCAACATCTTTGTACACACTTGGTTTATTGTTTCTTAACATTGTCTCTCTATATATATATTAAAAATAAACAATGTGCAGTTCTGAAAAATTCATATATGGCCTTGCAATAAAATCCATGCCACTGCCACTGGAGTAATAATATCTCACTTTGGGAAAGAGTGCCTGTAAAGTTAAAACACGTCACACACACATACATTAGAAAGAGAAAGCAGTCCTATTTTAATCTCTTGAAATACACGGGGAGAAAAGGAAGCATAGCTATCACAATATAACATGGATAAGCACTGAGGATGGGGTTATTCCGGTGTTCAGAGCGATCGGCAATAGCGGATGCCTTTGCCAATGTAAAGACGTATATTTCACGTGTTTCCCGTTAATATATTAAATTATTACTTTGAATATTATTAGTGGTAGTAGCATTATATTTAATTTAATTTGCCCTGTCAAATTTAGGCCTAACTTAATTTGTAGAAAATGAAAATTAGTAATGTCCTCCTTCAGTGGAATTTGCAGCATGAATGGCTGTCGTTTGAGCCAAGGCGAAAACAACACCGTCAACATTTAATTTTCTTTGCACAGCACATTAACAGGGTTCCCACATTCGTGCTAAAGTGGCCGAAACTCCAGATAATGCTCTGTCCCTGGTACTGAATGGAGCGGAGGAGAGGTGGACAGAACACGCGTCACTTCTGTTCAGGGAGAGAGGTCGCAGTGAGCACCAAGTACGTGGCCAAGTCCACAGCGCACCGCTGCAGAGGAAATGCACCGCACGGGGCCAGCCGGCCCACCTGTAGAGAAACGAAAAATATTTTCGGTTCATTATAAAAATGTGGCGGGGCAAAGAAGACTTTGGCGGGCTGCCACAGTTCCATAGTTTGTTCTGTCTTTAAACCGCATATACAGTATTTCTCAGAAGGATCTCAGGGTTCAGGCTGTTCACAGACAGATCAGTGTAACATGTTCATGTGACTGTAATGTTGTTCTAAGGCTATGTCAACAATAGTATCTCATTATCTATTTATGTAAATCCAGAGTTCCTCTCAGGCTAATCATCATCTGAGGTTGTGAGGCTAATGGAAGGCAAACATGTTTGCTTTTTTAATTATAATGTAAAAGGGAAATTCAAGGTGAAAGTCAAACATTGATCACAGGCACACATTATAAAAAACAAATTGCCATTTGATCAGCTGACTGTTCTGTTCTGTCCCACCTCTTACTGTTTGTGATGTCTAGAAATTAAAGAGTGCAGCGTTTGGCTGTTGCATCCATTGTTCCGTTGTTGCCAGCGGTTCCTAATTTAGGGTTCAGGGGTTGCAGTATAGTTAAAAGGACAGGAACCAGAAAAAACTATTTCTGCTACAGTTAGACTTATGCCTTTTTTCCCCAGTAACTTAATAACATCATTTAACGTCTTAAGAGGAAGACTCTGGTTGATGTATTTGCAGCCAGTGGACATGCAAACGGGCAACAAGGGGTCACAAGTAAACATTGCTTTGTTTTAAAGAGTTGTATTACAAAAACATGGGGAACCACTGATGCTCTTTGTAGCTCTTTGTGGAACCCCCTTGTGTGTCAAAATGATTTGTTTAACCAGCAATGCCTAGGTGGTATGAGGAGCATGTTAATGTTCGGTGTGATCACCAGGAACTTGATTTTGGTGTCTTCTGTATTGCAGTACAAAGGTGCTCATGTAAAACCAGGCTTCGCTGAGCATTTCTACAGTAACCCCGGCAGATACAAAGGCAGAGAGAATATGCTGGTAAGTCACGGCCAAAAGACAAAATCCTTCAGGATTTATTTCATTGGCCATAGCGCTGACATTTATGCAAAGCACAGCCAATGTAAACACCTGCTTGTTTTTGTGTATATTCTGCCTGAACGTGTTCTTCCCTTTCTCCTGCAGTATTATGACACCATTGAGGATGCGCTGGGTGGAGTGCAAGAGGCCCACTTTGACGGTCTAATTTTTGTCCACTCTGGGATCTATACAGATGAGTGGATTTATATAGAGTCCCCCATCACCATGATTGGTGCAGGTATGCGTGCTTCCCTCACTATAAAGTACATACGACTTTACCTTGATGCTTGCGCCGCGTGCAATCAATATCTCTCTTAAGATAGGATGCAGTCTCAGTGGTGCTGATGTCCATATTCATGAGGGTGTTAATGAGTGTTTCCTGCTTTCCTTTAAGCTCCTGGTAAAGTAGCCGACAAGGTGGTGATAGAGAATACTAGAGACTCAACGTTTGTCTTCATGGAGGGCTCAGAGGATGCCTATGTGGGATACATGACCATCAAGGTGAGCATAGATCTCACCTCTCTTGATTTTATTTTTTTTTAAATGTAAGACAGAAGGTTTATGAACCATGTGCATTATTAAAAGGGTTCAGACTATCAAACTGAGTTTAACACAGTGTCATACAATGCCAATTACACAATACAAACACAAGATCTGGGTGTGATTTTTCACATCGATGTTGGTTGTCTGGGTTGTTTTGTACGTAGAGTTAAACCAGCTTTAATGATTTATGAGTTGTCAGACAAATGTGACAAGAATGTGAATGTTTCTCATCTTTATGTGACATCGTATTGATTATTCTATGTCTCCCGCGGTGTTGGATTTCTCTGTGTTCTGGTTTTATCCTGTTATCAGCGACCAGTATTAGCGGCACTAATGCCTCCAGTGGGGAGAGTGGTGTGGATGTGGTGGGTGGAAAAAAGCTTGATGTATTGTCAGTAAGCGCAGCCACTGTCTGACTTCTGCTGCTCTTCTCCCTGCAGTTTAATCCTGATGATAAGTCAGCACAGCACCACAACGCCCACCACTGTCTGGAGATCACAGTCAACTGCAGCCCCAACATCGACCACTGCATCATCCGCTCCACATGCACAGGTAACGCACGCACTGACATGAGCACCTGTACAGCACAATGAAAAGAACAATAACAGATCATTAAATCCGACAGTAGAATTTACTGCATGGATCTTATATTGTACATATGTTGGTGTGTTCTCCTGTTTTAACAGTATTGAGCCATGTTTTTCTATAGTTTGAGACGCAGTGTGTTAAGTGTCCCTATTTATGTTACATCACTAAATGATCTGATCAATTAGGATTTGTGGGTTGTGCAGTTTATAAACGTAGCTTTCAAAGTTGGCTCCTCCATCGCAGCTCAAGGAGGATTACGTAGCTCGCCAGATTCCCTCTCGTTTTGGAACAAGCTTTTTCCGTTTTCCTACGCTATATTTGGCGTTTTTATCGCCGTTGTGTCCGCCCCTTTTCGTAGCTTCCTCTTGAGGCCCCTGTCTGCAGATACAGACACTGCCACACACTTTTATTTTATAAGTCATGATTGAGGGAGATCATTTTCATATGAAGAGTTTAAATTGTCTTTTGGAAAAATCCTATTCATCTTTTGGGTTTTTTGACTGTTGCTAAATTGATAGAAGTGATAAAAGTGACGATTACTTGCAGCTCTACTGTAGTGTAACGTGTGTGTGTGTGTGTGTGTGTGTGTGTGTGTGTGTGTGTGTGTGTATTTTCTCTGTGTTTAGTGGGTTCGGCTGTGTGTGTGAGTGGTCAGGGAGCTTGTCCAACCATCAAACACTGCAACATCAGTGACTGTGAGAACGTAGGACTGTACATCACAGATCACGCACAGGTAAAAGTTACTTTTCCCGCCGCAATAGCAACAAATGATTCGCCACAAATACACACACGGGCTTCTGACTCTCTTCTCGTGTGTTCCAGGGCATTTATGAAGACAATGAAATCAGCAACAATGCGCTAGCAGGAATTTGGGTGAAAAACCACGGTAATCCCATCATTAGACGTAACCACATCCACCACGGTCGAGATGTCGGAGTGTTCACTTTTGATCACGGCATGGTAAATACACACAACTGTCACTTCATACATTTTACCTGAAAGATTCATCACGGACCATCTAATTCGTCTTCTTTGCTGTGCTTCAGGGTTACTTTGAGAACTGCAACATCCATAGAAACCGCATAGCAGGCTTTGAAGTGAAGGCCTACGCCAACCCCACAGTGGTGCGTTGTGAGATCCATCATGGCCAAACAGGAGGCATCTACGTCCACGAGAAGGGACGGGGACAGTTTATAGAGAACAAAATCTATGCCAATAACTTCGCTGGGGTGTGGATCACATCCAACAGCGACCCGACGATACGGTGAGGACACACACATCAGACTGTTTGTGTTCAATGGAGACAGCAAATGTGTTACGGCCAGCATGTCCTATATTGATACAGACAAACACACGGTCGTGTATGAATTTTGTCTCCAGTAGCATGTTTATTCCAAGATTGTGACTGTTTCTTTCTTTTTTATGTCTAGGGGAAATGCTATATTCAACGGTAACCAAGGAGGGGTGTACATATTTGGAGATGGACGGGGTTTGATAGAGAGTAACGATATCTATGGTAACGCCTTGGCGGGAATCCAGATCCGAACCAACAGCTGCCCCATTGTACGGCACAACAAGATCCACGACGGACAGCACGGGGGCATCTATGTGGTAAATACACTCGCGGCTCAGATGTAATCCTTCTCCAGCAAGAACAGACACTTTTTCTGTTTTTAATAAGATCTTAAACACCCCCCCCTCTGTCAGGACGTTTTGACAGCTCCCGCTGCCTTATGTTTCAGCACGAGAAAGGCCAGGGGGTGATTGAGGAGAATGAGGTTTACAGCAACACACTGGCTGGAGTCTGGGTGACCACAGGCAGCACTCCTGTCCTCCGCAAGAACCGCATCCACAGTGGAAAACAGGTGAAATTACCATGGTCAAACATTGCACATGTGTACACCAGCAGATGAAATCTCATGCTTCAAGAGTGAGAAGCGATAAACAGCATTGATGAGCTGCTATATCCTGACAGTTTGATTTGAGGAATACAAATACTGCACATTTAGTTAGAAGTAAATGCCAGATATACTGCACCATGTACGTGCACAATGCAATGACGGCCCAGCATCTCACATGTTCTACGTGGTAAAATGACAATGGAGTCTTGTGGCTTTAAAGAGAAAAACGTTAATTTGAATCCTCCAATTATCAGAAACGGTTCTTTAACTGAGGTCTTTGGCTGTCTTTAGATCAGTTTTCTTAATTTACTTCTACGTCTACTTTCCTGTTTTGGGAAAAACAACTTGAATGTTGAATCTACAGTTTATAGCTACAATGTCCTGATTGTGCCGATTTCATAGTAAAACAAATTTCTATCTTTTCTTTTTTTTCAATGTTGTAACAATCTGTCGTTTCTTATTCTTTTTTTTTTTTTTCTTTTTTTTTTTTTTTTTCAGGTGGGCGTGTATTTCTATGACAATGGGCATGGTGTGCTGGAAGACAATGACATCTACAATCACATGTACTCTGGTGTACAAATTAGGTAAAGATTACCACCTTTAAGCAGTGAATACACTGAATATACACAATATGAGATACTTTTTCTTACCATTATACGTAAAAGAATAAACATGTTACAGCTGTTTCTTTTTCTGCTCAGTTGTGTACGATTACATTATTGAATTGCTGTTGAATCTTGACAGGACGGGGAGCAACCCAAAGATCAGGCGTAACAAGATTTGGGGAGGCCAGAACGGAGGGATTTTAGTCTACAACTCAGGTCTGTATTTCTCAATCCGCTGCCCTGTTTGTCTCGTATGTAGTGTCTGTGTACTTGTGTCTGATGGGCTCTTTAATACAACAGGTCTGGGCTTCATTGAGGACAATGAGATCTTTGATAATGCCATGGCAGGGGTGTGGATCAAGACGGATAGCAACCCCACACTGAGGCGAAATAAGATTCATGACGGCAGAGATGGAGGCATCTGCATCTTCAATGGAGGCAGAGGTACTTAAGCACAGTCTGTAGCCAGATAATATAGAAAGCATCACATGGCTTCTGACATGTTGTATGTCTGATTCAACACCGTTTGTAGACCCCCTTTGTATCGATTATTTGATTTTATTTCGCTGCCCGCCGTAGCAAGTGAGGGGAATCTGCCTGTAGTGAAACGGATGAGCTCACAGACAGACTGGGAGCTTTCATCAATCAATATAGATATGGTTAGTACGTTCAAAACACATATACGGAGGTATATTTCTGTGATTTAAACATCTAATGGCAAGCGTTTGTACGTCATGTAAACAAACCACGTCATCAGCTTTGTGCTTGAGATCAAACTGGAGACGTAACCACTTAAAAGATGGGTGGAAAAAGTACTTGCTATATTCCGACTTTTGTACTTTTTAAACAAAACGCACGTTTCATATTGTGATATTTACTGGAAATGACATTAGCCAGCGGCAAGTGGGGAAACGTTCAGCTCCCTGTCGACCTCCCTCCAGCCAGCTGCCACTTTGTTTAGGTGTTTGTGGTGAAATCGCGTGTGAAATCGCGTGTGTGATTCACGTATTACAATTTTCTTCATGAAATCTTTTTCTCCGTAGGTTTGCTGGAAGAGAACGACATCTTCAGGAACGCTCAGGCCGGTGTGCTAATCAGCACAAACAGCCACCCGATACTCCGCAAGAACCGCATTTTTGATGGCTTCGCTGCAGGTTAGCTTCTTTTTTTCCAACTCCACATGAACACAAATAACATCTCGGTTTCTGTCTCCTTTCGGTGCTGATGACGGATGTTTCTTTGTCTTCTCCAGGTATTGAAATCACTAACCACGCCACAGCCACGCTGGAGGGCAACCAGATCTTCAACAATCGCTTTGGAGGCTTGTTTCTGGCCTCGGGAGTCAACGTCACCATGAAAGGTAACTGGCTACTTTGGACAAAGATTTAATGCCCACAATCTTACTAGCTTGTTTCTAATCACATGTTATGCCCCACCCCCTCTGTCAGATAATAAGATTCTGAATAACCAGGATGCCATTGAGAAGGCAGTGAGCAGAGGACAGTGCCTCTACAAGATCTCCAGCTACACCAGTTACCCCATGCACGACTTCTACAGGTAAACTGTGTCCGATGAATTCAAGTAGAGCTGAAAGATTACAACGCAAGACTCATCTGGAACTAATATGATCAATGATCATAATGGTATGGTCAATTAATCGTTGTGTGAAGTTATTTTTGAAGCAAAAAAGCTTTCCAGGATATCCAGGTTTTACTTTTCTGATGTGACAGTTAAATAAATACCTTTTTTAATTTCTTTGGACTGTTGCTGGACAATACAAGGAGTTTGAAAACATCAACTTAGGCTTTAGGAAATTGTGGTTGGCATTTTTTTGTTTTTTATTCTTTCTAATTTAATTGAAATATGATTAAAGTCCTATTAGATTAGTAATTGTCAAAAATCCACAAAATGTCTCCCAATAAACCATTTCTTATGTAAATTAATCTGTTTTGTCTTTTATCTCCCCAGATGTCACACCTGTAACACAACAGATAGGAACGCCATCTGTGTAAACTGCATCAAAAAATGCCACCAAGGGCACGATGTAGAATTTATACGGCATGATCGGTAAGACATTTTTGGTTCGAGGCGGGGAAAAGATCTCGGAAGTCATGTTTGTGATGATGTTTAACATTGAAAAAACAGTGAAAATCATATTTTTCAATTCCACATTTTGTCTTTTTAATGTACCTGAAGAGTAGTCTCTCACTTCAGTATATTATGAAGGGCCTCTGGTTCATAATCTCTGGTCTGTGTTCCCTTTTAGGTTTTTCTGTGACTGCGGCGCGGGAACGTTGTCCAACCCGTGTACACTGGCCGGGGAGCCCACACACGACACAGACACTCTGTATGACTCGGCGCCGCCCATCGAGTCCAACACGCTGCAACATAACTGAAGGCATCCGGTCCAGTTACACTCTCTCACATAAAGCATATAAAACACATTACATTGCACACACAGCCATTCACACTCACACACACACATCTGCGCACACACACACAGTTGAATACACGCATCCACTTTGCAGCCATAAGGACCCAGAGAGACACTGTGATTGCGGCGCTCTCAAATGGGATCACGGTGAAAAGAGGAAGCAGCTTCCTGCCCGCTGCAGTCAGACTCGCTGCAGCAGAGGCAGCCTCCACTAGAGGGAGCGGTGGAGCTGAGGGTAGACCGACAGAACGGCCACAAGAGATTCATCGCCCGAGTATTTCTGTAGATGAGAAGAGAAGGGCTATGCAGAGGGGCTGTCGATGGCAGTGCACGAAGTATCCCACCCCACCACCCGGTGTTAATCCTCGGCTCCCAGCCCTTCTTCTTCCTCACAAATACTGCTGTCAAAGAGACTTCCTGCTTCCTCACAGCTGCCATCCCCATTGGCTGCCCCAGGCAGTTGTAACGAGGCAACAGATGGGCGGATGTGGCTCTGTTGTGTGTGGATAAAGAGCAAGATTGTGTATGTGTGATGGAGCACTTGGGCTTTTTTAAAAAAAAAAAAAAAAAAAAAAAAAGTTCTGATCAGTGGATTTTATTTCAATGCTTTCTCATGTAGTTTTGTATTTTCAAGCAAAAAGTTGACTGTATTTGAATGTCTTTTAATTTTTATTATATATTATAATTATTTTTATTTTTCTTTGGTTAGCGTCCCTCCTCCAATCCCGCCTCCAAAGCAAAGTGCAGACACTCGGACGTCCCAGTGGTGAAGTTCTTTCTGTGAAAGAGAATTTAAACACTAAAAACCCTCTCCAGTATATTAGCTTACATGGCAGGTGGAGGGGCTCCACACTTGTATAAAGGTGTGAGTGTGTTGTGTACAGTGGAAGTTGTGTGTATATGTTTAAGTTGATGCAGTCAGTGTTTTGTGGAGAGGGTTTCAATAGGAGGCGACAGAGCTCCTTTGAACTGGAACTGAGGAGTCAATCTGCTGTCCCCCCCCCCCCCTTCCCCCCCCCCCCCCCGTCTCCCCCTTCTCCCCCACCCCCCCGTGTATCGTGGTGACTGTGGCTCCTCATGCAGCCTGAATCGTATGCATGTACCATAACATCTAGACTTAATATATTGTGAAGTACTCAATAACCATTATGTAGATGCTAGTTGGAATTCAAAAAGGGGTATACTTTCTTAGAAAGACAAAAAAAGAAAACAGGAAACTGGCCATTTCTAAGAAAATAAAACTTTATTAGATCACAGGTGTCTTGTTTTTAAATTCACACCCTGCAGAATTACCCACAAGTGTCCGGTCGTACTAAACAGAAATGCTGCTGAAGGACCACAGGAGGTATTGGTGTAGTTCAGGTTTACATAACGCTAACAGCATGTATCCCATCACCCGCAGTGTTTACGAAGAAATCTGGTGTCAAAAAACACTAAGACGCATCCAGAATTAATTCTTTATTGAAAAACTACAACATAAACTGTGGTTCGCCATGATGAACACGTGAACGCGAGTCTAAAATCAAGCTGTTTTTGCAGGAACGCAGCGTGAAAGGATCTCTGTGATATATGTGTTGTTTTGGGCGACGAGCTGCTGCTTCATTTTCTTGAGGGCCGCCTTCACCTCTTCTTCACTCATGGTGTCAGCAGGGAGGGACTTTGCCTTCTCCAGGAAGTCCTGGATCAGGTTCTCCCCCACCTGAAGGACAGGGAACAATAAACAGCAGTCAGCCTCATGATTATGTACGTTTAGGTCAGTTGAAAAAATGTTCTTGTAGTGGGAAATTCTACGATAAGTAACCCCTTTTACACGACCCATTGATAATTTAAAACGAGATGACATTTTTGTGGCATGACTGCACATGATGTTAATTATGCATGGCTATATATTGCGCAGGGTACTTGTTTGTCTGTCCGTCGTCTCTTGGCCTCAGGCTCCTCCTGCTCAGACTTCTCCCCCGCAGGTTCCTGGAACTCCTCCAGCTCCTCTGCCTTCTCCTTCGCCATGGCCACCACCGACGCCGGGAAGCACGCCAACTCGGCAACGTGGATTCCAAAACTCTGATCGCACACACCTGAACACAGTCAGGGGGGCCTGGGTCAGTTCACCTGCCTCCTCCACAAAATAGATGTGACTTTATTGTGCCGTGCTGACCTGATTTGACTCGGTACAGCATGGTGAGTGTGTTGTGGGAGGTCAGGGCTGTGACGTGCAGGTTGTGGACGGTCGGCTGCTGCGCCGACAGCGCCGTCAGCTCGTGGAAGTGAGTGGCAAACAGACAGAAGCAGCTGATTTCGGAGGCGATGTGTTCGCTGATGGCCCACGCCAGGCCGAAGCCGTCGTACGTGGACGTGCCTCTGCCGAGCTCGTCGATTATGATGAGCGAGTTCTCCGTGGCCGAGCTGGAGGAACAACACCCGCGATGAGAAAAGGCTTGTGTGTGTCATCTTTTGTAGTTTTACACCAGCTTGTGTGTCTTGTTCTTACCGCAGGATGGCAGCTGTCTCCAGCATCTCGGACATGAAGGTGGACACTCCTTTGACCTGGCTGTCTCCCGCTCCCACCCTGGCCAGGATGCTGTCAATCACGCTAAGCTCCGCCTTCTCGCACGGCACAAAGCAGCCAATCTGAGCCATCAGAGCAATCACACCGACCTGACGGATAAACGTCGACTTGCCACCCATATTTGGTCCTGCAGACGAGGGGAGAAGAGTCGCGAGTTTCATCATCACAGATTAACTTGTTTGGCTTCAGAAAAGGAACTCGACGAGGAACTAAACTTCTAAGCATTCGTCTGTTTACTTCACATCTGAAAAACCGTGAAGATTGTGCTTTTTAGGACGTTTACGGATTAAAAAAGACGACGACTGAGGTAACACAATTTTCACAAAACAACTGAGCAATTGTGAGACTGATTTCTGAATCAATGGAATGGGTGAAAAGCAGAATGGAAGCTCTAGATGGTCTGCCCAGGGCTCCCACGTATCTCCAGAGATCCTTTTCCAAGATAATCTGTCTGGATCACACCATCTCTGTGGAAGTCTTAATTTAAAAGGACATGCAGTCTATGGCACTTAAAGGTTATCTGTCATGGTGTGATCTATTGTAGCTCAACAAGGCAGCGTTGTTTGAAAAGACAAAGCTAGTGAAGTAAAAAGAGCACCGTTGCTAAACGAGCTAGCGAGCGTGTCACCTTAAACAACTGGAAAATTGGTTAACTGCTTCTCAGGACACGTGGGAACCCTGTCTGTCTTCTGAGTAATTGGAAAATGTGTGAAAGGGGTCACTCAGTGATAAATCTGCAGCTCGCATCAACTTTCATAGCTTTATAGTGAGTTTCACTCTGCTTTCAACTTTGATGTTTTTCTCCTAATTGTTCTACTTTGGAAGTGAGTCATCTCTTCATACCCGTTATAATATAGAAGTCCTTCTCTCCCTGGGCGAAGGACATGTCGTTGGGTATGAAGGCGGTGTCTGCGTCCGTCTCCATGCAGGGATGTCTGGCCTGCTTCAGCTCCATACGCCTGCAGCCTTCTGCCAACAGCCGGGGCCGAACGTACGGCACCGGAGCAGAGACGGACGCCACGGCAAAACTCGCCACTGCGTCCATCTGAGCCGTCACGTCACTCAGCGTCTGGAGAGGATCCACGTAACCTGCCGGTTCACAGAGTTCAGAGTGCAGCACATGCGGGCTCCTAAAAAAATGACTAAAATCTGATTAAAGAACACCATGTGACGACAAAACCAAACTATTTAGAAGTAAAAAGCACTGCATCGTTTAGTAGAAAATGTGAATGAAATCATTACTAAAAAAGGTCACACATCTAACTTCATGGAATTATGAGATTATCATGAGATTATCATTTCCACGTATAATTTAATTCTGTCAAATCGATTGCTGAGATCATGCTGAGAAGACAGTGAGCAGCATGTGATGACGGTCCTCACCTGAGGCGATGTTGATGATCTCTTTCACAATGGCATTCTGGGCCTCCTCATACTCCTCTCTGTTCTTGGCGTACTCCTCATTCAGAGCGCTCAGCTTACTGTAAACACACAACAGAGAATCAGCTGACAGCGAGAGCACCTCTATCCGAGGCAGACGTGGAGCATGTGACGCAGTGAGACGCACCTGTTTGTGAAGCGCACTCCGTTCTTCTGAACATCCAGCGTGGTGAATTTTTTGTTGTTCCTCAGACTCTTCTCCTCCTTGCAGGTGACTCTCAGGAAAAAACCCAGCATGGCGTTTGACTCCAGCTTCACCGTCTTACCAGCGTCCAGACCTGAAACACAAAGTTGCCCGAAGTTCAAAACATCATCCGGGTAATGCTTCGGAGCTTTGACCATTGCAAACGTCCAAATTAGCGCACGCCCCCCAAAAAAATCCCAAATGGTAACCCCACATTATTCCGGAGGAGATCTATAGACGGTCTCAACAAAGCCAGGTCTTATATTTAATACGTTGACGTAGGCCACAGTCTATTCATTTATAGGCCTACATATGAGTAAATTAGTTTTTGGGGCCAGTAAAGTCTTCAACATGTACAGTTATCGCTGGAGTTATTAAGCTAGCATTTACTTCACTCAATCAGTGTCTCTGCAGCACATGATGATCGCATGGTGTAATTGAATTGCTTTGGCGTTTTTGTCACGCCTTATCTTAAAAAAACTCATCAGCAGACGCCTAAGGTCACTCCCTTGAACTATAGAATCAAACTTCTTTGCGCAGATGTCCATCTGTTGCTTAAATAAATCATGGACTTGGATCCATTCGTGTTTGCTTGTGTATATTCACCCAGTTCTCTGGCTGCACTGTTCAGCACCGCCTGCATGCTCTTCTCCAGAGCGTCCATCTTTTCTCTCAGCTCACTCAGCGCTGGGTCGAACGATGCCTTCACCAGGAACTCATGGTGGTCAATCTACGCGCAACATGCAAGTACAAATGCACGTTAACGACGTGTAGAATTGTTAAACAATACGGAGGCAAGTATTCTTACATTGTACATGTGAAGATAAAATACTAACGCAAAGACCTGGTTCATGTCCAGCGTGGTTTCAATCATCTCCTGGTACTTAACAAAATCCGTTTGCAGGTCTCTGAGAGGAGAGAGGAACACCGCCTCCAACAGAACCTGGTAGCTACCTACAACACACACAAGAAAACAAAACAGGTAGTATGTACGGACAATGAATGAATGCACTCTACTGTACGTATGCAGGCTACTAATGCATATAAACCGTTATCAGGTTCATTACCAGCCTTCACTCAAACTTAAGGCAGTAAAGCCAATAAGCTTATTCCCCAAAAATGTAGAAATATTGCCTAAAATGACATTTTACAAGATTACTTATTTTATTAGCGGTTAGCTCCCCGGCTCCGCATGTCGAATTGTCCTTGTGCAAAATACTGAACCCCAATCTACCATTCAGATTAGATCCCGATGGGCAGGTCGGCACTATGCTCTGCCATCAGTCTATGAATGTGTGTGTTGTGTTCAGATAGTATCAACTGCAGGTTTGTGTGTACCTGAGTATCTCTCCAGGGCAGAGACGAGGGCGGGGAGGTGGCTCACAGCCTGGTAGACGCGGAAGCAGTCCTGCAGCGTCGCAGAGTGACGGTGGAACTTCTTGGCCAGACGGTGAAGATCAGGAAACCGCCGCAGCAAGTCCTCCTGACAGGTCTGCCTGAGCTCAGAGTCACAAACGAAGCTCTCCACCAGGTCCAGCCTACACACACACACACATCAGAAGTGTCCTCAAAAATGTGTCCTAGTGTAATGAATTTCAATAGCAGATTATATGGCAATCTAACAAATACTACTCTGGACTGCATCTACTATTACTCAAATAAAACACACGATTCATAACAGCACAGGCTGTTATTCAAAAGAACAGGGAGGTCCCGATCTAGTGTTTTGATACTTCTAGCTCCCCAACTGTTGATTAAATATGTATCTGACACACTGAAATAACAGCTGCAGCCTACTAAATCTGACGGTTTAATTTTCTGCAACTATCCATTCAAATATGCCTTAGGACATCCGACGTCACACCTTGTTACCGTCATTTAAAATTACCTTTCTTCTATTTTGGTTTTGTCCATGAGCGGTTGTTTGATCCACTGGTTGACGAGACGCTGGCCCTGCGGCGTACGGCATTTGTTCAACAGACCGGCCAGTGAATGAGCTCCGCTGGTGTCATCAGGTGATCCCTGGAGGATTACATTCAACATTAACATGTTTCCATGGCCTATTCGATCATCACGAGAACGTCTAGAAAAGAGATCCTGTGACATCCACAACCATAGAAAATGCGCCAGCAGCAGCAAAACAAGAGGCTCAGTAAACACCGTCCTGGAACGCCAATAAAATCAAAACTACATGCATGACTGGTGAGAAAGACAGTGGTTGTTTTTTGGTGATTTGGGTGAACTGACCCTTTCGTTAATTAGGGGAAAGTGTGAGGCCCCGTCACTGACCTGGAAGAGGTTCAGAGCCCTCACGGCAGCGTTGTCCAGCCTCATGTACTGACCCAGGTCCAGTGGGGTGAGACTGAAGGAGTTGAAGTTGGACTCGTCAGAGAGCAGTTCAAGGAAACGCACCACTGCGGCCAAGCACGACATGGCCACCTGTGAATGAAACCACCATATTTAAAACAGCTGGAGGGCACAAAAAGGCTCAATGACCCATTTCTTCATACGATGACTATATGTTTGTACGATGCCATGTGGAATCGTCGGGGGATCTCTTTCTTTTTGCTCACCTGCTTGTCCAGCTCAGGCAGCGTGTTGCTCGCCACGGTCTCTCCTCTCTTGGCCCTCAGCAGCCTGTTGAGATCCTGGACCATGTCCTTGCTACTGAACTCCGCCCTCTTCCTGTCCGAGATAAGCATGCCGCCGCGCTGCACCACCTAAACAAACACACGATAACCACAATGTCCTCTTAACGCCGTAATCGCACAATGTACTCATACAATACTTCGGCCTGTACCGTTAGTGGCCGTTAAAGAATGCTGACATCTGATGAAACACAATCCACTAAACACACATACCTCCCGTAGTTTACTGCCGTCGGTGTTGCCTTCGCCCTGGGCCAAGAGACACTCTTTGGGACTGATTTGGACCAGAAGGGACTCCAGGTTGGAGAAGATCTCGTTGTCTGGGAACTCGCACACTCCCATCGTCCTCTGGGCTGCGTCCACATAGCCGACCCCGACCACGCGCTGTCCGTCAGCTCCGGTGGCAAACCGCACGGCTACAACTCCTGCACAACCCACTGCTCCGGTTCCACCACCGAACAAGATCTCCTCAAACTGAGTCAAGTTTCCTGGAGAGGCCTGAGAGTGGAGGAAATGAGCCAGACGGACGAGAGGCAACAGACAGATGGAGACGGAGAAACAAGCCTTTATTTTATTGGTATATTTTGACCACTTGGAGGCAGCAGAAACAAGTTGTGAACACGAAATTGACATATTATCACCTTTAAATTGACATGGTAAAGACCAGCGGATAACTTGTTTTAAGCTGTTTCATGTCTGCCGTTTAACATTTTGGGACTATGTTGGACTTTTATCATACTATTAACATTAATGTGTTTGCATAGATCCATACACTGATCAGACCAATTCAAATTATGATGACTTGTCCATACTTTATATACAGTACAGGGCCTCTGCTAAGTGCCAGTGCTCCATTATACATAATGGAGCACTGGCACAAGGAAAGTAGGGACAACAACATGGCTCACCTACATTTAAAATGGTAGATGAGTCTTTAACAGACAGAAAACACACCGACACTCCTCGACAACCAACACAATACCTTGTAGTCGATCTTCCAGTCGTGCTCCTTGCTGCTCTTGCTGTGGTTCTTGTACACCTCTACTCTGTACTGCTTCACCAGCAGCAAGTCTTTAACAAAGGCCTCGAAGTTCAGCTTGCTCAGCACCACGCTCTCCAGCTTGCGACTCCCTGTAGACCAACAAGCCCACGTTAATGATAAAAAACAACCCGTCAGTGCGACTACATTTAAACTAGCTATGCAGTACCTAGCATGACTAGCAGCTAATGCATGCATTCGTAGCTAGCTTAGCTACAGCTAAGCTTCTATGCAGCCTGCTGCTGCCAGTTTGCAAGCTTCGGCTATAGAGGCGAGATTACCTGAGCCCAAATATTTGATGACCCCATTCGTCTTGAAAACTTCCTTCGCCGCGAATATGGCGTCCTTTCCGTGAACAGTGTAGTAATCGTTGCGGTCGAATATTCTGAAAGTCGTGTCCGGTTTCTTCGGCATGGAGGAAATGAAGCTGAGAAAGCCATGCTCAGCTGCACTGTCCAGAGACAGGTTCTGTTTCGGCTGCACCGCCATGCCGGAATCTCCCGCGCTGGTATCGCGCTGCAGCCAAACCGGAAACAAAGTTCTTCTTCTTCTTCTTCTCTGTGTTTATTTGCGGATCGCAAAGCAGCCAGCAACGTAAGAAAGATGCATAGCGCCAAATACTGTTTCAGAGCGTGTTGATTCATGGCATTAAAAACCCGAATACTAAGTGGTAAGAAGAAGGGGAAAAAGATAATAATAATATAGGAATATTTGAAATGTGCTCAACATATTTCAGTTTTGAAATAAAATACTATAAATTGATTGTTCAATTATTATAATTTTCCATCAATTGCTCTTGCTTTGTCTCTGCTGCTGCCTTGAAATATAGTTAATTACAAAATAAAGCGATCTAATTAACCAACATTTTTGTTTATTTGCAGTTGCAAAAACTACTTTTTGGTGAATCACCACTAATGGCACTGTAAAAACCTTCAGCCTTGAAATAACAGATGACCAACACAAATAATGAGTGGCTAGCATTATCAAATATTCCCACACACAGTGTAAAAACACTGTGTGATGAAGTATATCCACATCATTTAGTCTTACTTCATTAGATTGTGCAAGGGGAATTTGGTATTATATGATGTTGGCATGCATTGCATTAATTGCGGCTATTTGATTTTTAAGGATTAGTTTTCAACATTGATCAGTTGCATTGCATTGAGCATCATATACTTATATGATTGCTGGGTATATTTTAAGGACTTTGAATGTATGTAGAAAGAAAGAAAAAGTAATAATACAATTCTTCAGCTGAGGGGAAAGTCCAAGACACAGTGGGAACTGTTGATTGAAATGGTAGAACATAAAGGTTAATTACATGCCTGCATGTGAGAATATTAGCTCCCCTTTTCCCGGATCTGTGAAAACACATGCTGCCATCGAGTTTTCAAGAAACCGCATGACTAATATCATCAGCAACAGCACAATCAATGTGTTTCCATGACAAGTGATCATACTCTATTGTTCGTTTGTCAAAATGACAACACAACAGGCTGTACTGCACTATTATCATTTACATGGCAAACCACCAAAAACCACTCCTGTTTAGGTTTTGCAAAGTGTTGTGGCAGACCTCAAACCTGGCAGAAATAGCATAAGTCATAAAATGTAATGTGGTAAAAGTGATTACATTGTCTAAAGGCAAATGTTTTGTGTTACAATGCTGTGAGGAATGAGAGCTGACTGGCTGATCAGGAAATTAACCATACTGCGCAACGGATCCAGTTTGACCAGTGTTTCTTGTTCCAAATGCCAGTAAGTGGAGTTTTTCTTGTATTCCTTGTGTTCCATGCTGTTTTGTTTTCCAGAATTTGGCTTTAAACTTCCCTTTGCACCAATTTGTGAGCGGTAAATCACCATAGTATTCACACACCACATGCAAGAGGAGCTCTGAGGCATCAACTGACACTACGGAGCTAAAGGTTGTCTTGAGCCGAGCAGCACGTTGTCCTTGTTTGCTGTGATAACTTGATTCTCCTCAGTAAAAAGCCATTAACTCATCAATACAGACAGTTTGTTTCAGATTTATTCAGCCATCATTTAATCTCCCTTCATCCTGTTGGTCCATCACTTTGGCCCAGATTGAAATATTAAAACGACTGGATGGATTGCCATAACATTTTGTACAGTCATGGTCCCCAGAGGATGAATCTTATGACCTTTGGTGATTGGTCTACCCTGACTGTTCTTCTAGCGCCACCAGCAGGTTGACATTTGTGGCTCACAGTGAAATATCTTGACAACTTTTGGCTTTCAGTATTATCCCAAACCTGTGCACTCCAAAAGCAGCACCCATTGCTTTGTACCTTTTTCATTTTTGAAATTACCAGAGGGGAGAGGTGAAGTCAGGAATTTAAACAGTAGTGTCCTTTTTAAATGAAATGTTTTGAATGGCTACATGCAAACAAGTTATGTCTCTGTGTAGAAGGGTTTTAACTGAGCAGTGGACATGGCAGGCATTTTGACTTGTCAAGGCAGGGAAAGCACAGGAACCATGGATGCTTTTCAATATGATAAGTTAGTCTTCCTCGTGTCCTCGCATCATCTTTCCTCGCTTGACCTAGAAATATTTTCCCCTCCGCCATCATGGAGGATCTTCTAATCGCTTAGATGCACCTCGAGGAGATGAGGAGCGAGGAGGCTTATGGAGGAGCTGAGAGAGAGGAAACACCAGTTTATTCTTTCCAGAAGTCTTTATAGCTGCCGCGACATAAAAGAGGCGTGACACAGCTGGAAAAATAAGGACTCTACAAATGTTAACTGTTCGTCACTCAACCACATGTCACTCTTTATTTGTATCGTACTTATATACACAATAACATATATAAAGGCCTTCATATTTCTCTCTCTCTCTCTCTCTCTCTCTCTCTCTCTCTCTCTCTCTCTCTCTCTCTCTCTCTCTCTCTCCACACACTCTGTCTGTTAAATAGAAATATATGACATCTGTGCCATCAGTTGTGCCACATGTCATAGCCCCTCCTTTTTGTAAGACACAGACGCTACCTTTTCCTTGTTTGTGCAAGGCAATGATCTCTTTTTGGACAATTCTCTTGACTACAGTAGTCATTAAAAGTGGCATTTTGTGTTGAATTAGGAGAAACCAGTTGTAGTATTAGTTGTTTTGAGCTATCTAAATTGTCCTTGTTTGAGTTGTTTATTGAAAACAGCTGAAAGTTTGTACATTTTGCCAATAAACCTAATTTGGCGGTTGAATAATGTAGACTGTAACTAGAAATGACAGGTATCTTGGTATCCCTGCTGTGATGCTCTACTACCGTACAAGAGTAAATGTGAGTCCTGTTTGGAAACCAAGCTGCCTCACAC
>NW_022280034.1:5159711-5195607 GCF_004355925.1 Anarrhichthys ocellatus | reverse complement strand
GTGTGTGTGTGTAGGGTGTGTGTAGGGTGGGTGTGTGTGTGTAGGGTGTGGTGTGTAGGGAGTGTGTGTGGGTGAGGGGGAGTAAGGGGCTTGTGCATGTGAAGTGTTTCTGGGCCGAAAGCAAATATTAAATCATCATTAAAGTGTGTTTCTAAACATTATGAAGTTAGCATTTCATTTGATAATAAAAAGCAAATATTAAGTCCTCATAAGATTGTGTGTCTAAGTGTTATATGGTGAGCATTTGAATTGATAATATTCACCATTCTTTGCTCTAATTATGCGACACCTGCTGTCTCTCCAGGTTCACATCGGATATATTCCCAACAAAAAAGTGGTGGGACTGAGCAAGCTGGCAAGGTAACGCGCACACACACATCATAACCCTGCCGCTGCAAATGTTGCTGTGTGTCTGGTGTTGGTGCCGGGTGGCTGCGTTCTTCTGTTATTTCAGCACATTGACCTGCAGGATTAAGTCTAAGCCCAGTGGCCATCATCTAGTCCCCTCATCAAGCACACTCGCAGTCTGAACTCTATCCGCTCTCGAGCCATGAGAAAATCCCCTCAGACCTGTGGGAATCACCAGTTATTATCACAGCCTCTGTCTGTCTCCTTCTTTCTCCCTTTCCTAAAATATCACACCATCTCTGAACATACGAACCCAGAATAACAGTAACAGAGTCAGAGTTTTTTTGTTGCTGTTGTTGGGTCTTGCATCACAGAGCTGTATAGGGTGAATCATTCACAGGTGAAGGGTCTGTACATTTGGATGGCCAGAGTACAGGCCGAGAGTCAGGGACTGTTTGTCAAAAGATGAATCATTATTATGCCTGATCTTTAATCCTTCCTCTTCAATGTGCTTGTGCTCTGCTTTCTGCAGGATTGTGGAGATCTTCAGTCGGCGGCTTCAAGGTAAGCGACCAAATAAATAACCGACTGTGCATATAATCAACAGCCCTTTTCTTCTAGTTTACCCAAGAACTTGAATGCAATCTGGCTTCATCATGTTCACATATGCTCCAATGTTTTGTCTCTTTCAGTTCAGGAGCGTCTAACCAAGCAGATTGCCACGGGAATATCAGAGGCTCTGGAGCCAAAAGGTGTAGCTGTGGTTATTGAAGCAGCGTAAGTACACATCACAATTTCATCATCATCGGTATAATTTAAAGCTGCCCTACTACCACACGGGCAAATTTAAAAAGGTCAGCGTTCAATAATGAGACTGCCGGTACATGCGTATTCCCTCATTTCAACATTCCCCGCTTTCCTCGGACGACTTTTCTCAAAGCACGTCAAATGCTGCAGCTGCACATCTGATGTGCCATTTGTGTGTGTTTGCAGGCACATGTGTATGGTCATGCGTGGTGTCCAGAAGATGAACAGCCGCACAGTGACGAGCGTCATGTTGGGAGTTTACCTGGAGGACCCCAAAACCAGGGAGGAGTTCCTGTCTCTGTCACAGAACTAACGACTGTCAGTCCTTCCAGGGCCTCTGTAGCACATGCAAAGCTCCAGAGTAACAGTAGATCTGCATCTGACTTTTAAGAACACATACAAACCAATAGCAGGAAACATAAAGCTGCTGTTTGATGCAGGATCCAAGCAAACTCTGGAGCTCACTTCACTGACCTGAAAGATTTCAGTCCAGCTGCAGAAATCATCACTGTGAACTTTATAGGAAATATAAGACTAACATTCTTGGTGCCTTTGGTAGATATTTTACATTTAATGTCTTATATTGCAATTGTGTTATTAAGTATGAAACCTGATGTTGGAACATGTCAATACTGAAGATTTTCACTTTTTTTAAATAGGAATGTCATTGGTGGTTTTGCAAAGTGGATCTCTCACACCTTCCCTGACTATCATCGTACTTACAATCCATGGATTTTAATAATTTAATTAACTGTCATTTATAAAGTCTTTGTAATGTATGACGTTTCTGAGATGCAAATGATTATATCTGTCTCATGTATTTGGAAGATTCTTCGCTAAAATAAAAGGATTTCAATGAAATGTGAATGTTGTGAACCTTCCTTTGTTCATAAGCGATAACAGCCAAGAAAACCGTTCAGTGCATTGTTTGCACTGATGACATTACATTACAAATGACATTACAAAAGACACCTACTTTTTATACTCCATACTAATAATAGATTTGAGTATGTAGCGTGTAAGTGAGAACATTAAATTGACTAAACATGAGGGCTCTAGGGATGGCTGTGTAACAGCTATAAACTGGGATAGTATGATGTCCCTGAACGCCCCACGACACAGAATAACAGGAGCAAAATGGCAGTGATATGACAAGCAAACTAAAGGATCCATATAAATATACCAGTTGAACTCACTCGTAACCAAAGTACAGTTTATTTTAAATTTCCTTAGGAAGGTTATTCCGACTCGTTAGCTACATCCCAACATTACCTACTGTATATTACCTGTATTAGCTAGAGACGGATGCCGTTTTTTATGCAGTGGTACAACATAAATCAATGAGACATAAAAACAAGTGTGCGCACATGCGGCTGAAGGCCTGAGGGAGAGCAAGGCCTTTAGATATCAAAGGAGGAGTCTGTCATCAGACAACCTGTGAACTATAACCTTTATCTCTGACAGCAATGGAGGAGGGGGGGGGCACACCTGACAGCACAGTGAGCAGTTTCCAAATACGATTATGTAAGAGTAAACCAATTATTACCGGCATACAGGACAGATACGAGTATGTTGTGCGTAAGAGGCTAAAATTGTACCCTTTATGGCGTCAGGCAGAGGTAAAAAAAGAATCCTGTCAGATGTCCTTCATATTAAATGGTTTAATTCACTAAAAAAATGAAACACTTGATATATTACATAGAGAAAATAACTTTGTATAACAGCAAAGAATTAAAGCCTAAGTATTGCATTTAAAATGTACAAAAAAATCTAGAAGCCTGGACTTGAAACAGGTGATGACTGGTGGTGTATTTGGATACAACAGTGCTTCCCTGTGTACGGCCACTGTAATAACTCCAGTGGCATTATGTGATATTCTGTAATAAGAGGGCAAAGCCAGCTGCAAGTCTCTCTCTTTCACAAAGGTGGGAAGAATAACACAAAAGAGCTACAGCAGGACATTGTGGATTGATGACAAACATAAACATCCATCTCATTCTCACTTCACTCGTGGAACTGTTCATTGATCGTCACGCTGTCACACAGATGTCTGTTTGTAGTTTTTGGTGTCCAAAACTTTCCTTCCACACATCGCGCAGATTCCTAAAGACAGAAAAAAAGAGGAAAGAAAGAAAATCAATATAAAAAAAAATCAGTTTAGAGGGAAAAGCAATATCAGGGGCAGGTGCTTCACTTTTTGTATTATGGAGCATGGAAAGGACCATTTACCGGCTTATGCTTCTTAACTTCAGAGCAAAACAAGTTATTAGATCCATTTTTAAATGCATGCTAAGGTTGTCAATTTTTTATCTTTACAGTATAAAGTCCAGTGTGAGTGAGTTTATACCTTTCTTGTATGCACAGCCCTGGCAGTAGTGTGATCCAGACTGATGAACTGAGCTCTTGCAGATCCTGCAGGTAGCAAAGCCCGTCTTGCTGTATGGGTCAAACCTGAGAGAGGGAGATGCATTACAGACACATAACTAGAGATGCACCAATACGAGGTTAAGGGAATAAATGACTATGATAAATGTTAATGTGTAACAATTAGAGTGAGTCAATAAAAATAATTTTGTGTGACTTCCTGGCAATAAAAACAGAGAAAATGGTGGAAGTCAGACTTTAGCGAGCTACTCACCTGGCTTTCTTAGAAGTCAGGATCTTGTTTTCATTTAGCTTTCGCCCACCACCCTCTGAAAGTGAAAGAAGCAGAAAGAACTCAACTAACCATCATCATCTAAGACAGATGTTCTCAAGCTGGGGGTCAGGGGTACTGGACTGATCGGATAAAATCAGCTATTTGAAGATGTCACAGTGGGCTCTGGGAACTTGCAATGGGAATTAAAAGCCAATGGAAATCTGAACAATTAAACAAAACATAAGCAGGTTTATTTCTGTAATTACGGTTTACAGATTAAAGACATTCACTCCTGTTTAATGTGCAACATTGTAAAGTATATTTTTGAGAGTTTAATAAGTAAAAACTAATTTCTTTCTTGTGCACTTGCATAAATAAACATAGTAACAGACAAAAACACATGATCACTGAATCTGTGTGCTCTGTTTACCTGTTGTATTCCGTGCTCCATCCTTCCAGGTGTCGGGTGTGATGACTTTACCGAGCTTCTTCTCGCCTGAAATAAGGAGTGACAAACAATTTGTAGAGAAAATACCACGTCTAACGGGCCAAAACATGGGCCAAAACATGGACCAAAACAACAACAGTTAGCTAGCAAGTTAGCTTTCAAAGGATGTAAATACTGCGCTAAAAGCACAAGAAATAGGTTAGATTTAAAGACAGATCTTAACAGAGCGATACGTACACTTTTCACAAACCATGTTTCCTCTGTGTTTGTTTTAAATCGATGCTTTTCAGCGGTTGGTCAAAATAAAATCTAAACGTTAGCTAACTCTTAGCTTGCTCGGTCAATGTTCGTAAACTTCCGGTCGTTTCTTCGTCTTTCCTTCTTGCAACAGGCTGATTGGTCAAAGCTGTGACGATCTCAAATTTAATTGGCTGATATTACCGTCCGTCACAGAAAATCCAGTACGACGTCACTCACGTTAAAGAGTGGTGGGTGTAGTCGGTGATGAATGAGGATATCCATTTAAAAGTATGGGCCATTATATTAAAGTTAACAATACACAATAATAATAAAAAAGAGAGAGATTTTCTCTCTCTTTTTTTTCTTCTTCTCTGGTTGACCTACACAATAATACTTCCTGTTTTCTCGTAAGGTTTCTTCGAAATAAAAATCCACTGAAGGTGGCAATTGCTCCTGTAAGGGTTACATCCATGGTATTTAACAATATTTGAGACAGCAATTACTGTGGGAAAATATCACATTCATGATAAATAAAGAATGCAATTAGGTCAGCTCTCTAAAAGTAGTTTTATTTTACGAGTGATACTATTGGACTTTTATTGTGAAGTCTAAGCGGAAGTCTTTGTTACTCCATGTTTACGGAAGGCAGGTGAAGAAACTATGGATTAAAACCTCCTCTATGCATCCGTTGCTGAATTAACATTTATGAGCACTTCATTTGAATTTTGCCTTCTCCGTTTTATTCTCCTGTTGTAGATAGTCACGTGCTTCATCATGTGGGGCCATGAAATCAGAGCCATGGCGTCCACTCACGCCATCATCGCCGCCTCGGTGTTCATGGCCACCGTTCTACCTGCGGCGCTCGTGCGCGGCTTCTCGGTGTACGGCACTCACCTGCTGTGGCTCTACTCGGTGTCCGGTGCGGTCACCGCGGTCAGTGTCGCCGTCTTCTGGCTGCTCGGCATCACGCCGCCCACCAAGAAGCACACAGTGGGATACAAGGTGCTCCGACGTACTCTCATTGTGACTGTTGTATTCAAGTACAACTACAGAGACATGCATGACAAGTATAAGTACTGAAGTATTATTGGCAAAATGTACTTAAAGTATGCAAAGTAAACGTACTGACTGCAGTAGCTGATATTGCAAATACCGATGCATTAAAGTAGCATTTAATGTTTTAGCTGGTTTAGGTTTAGTTCTGTAGTTCATGACTTCTAGGGGCCAGGCCCTCCCTAAAGGGCCTCAAGACAGGTTTATTTGTATGGTACCTTTAAATAAATACAAGACCATTCAAAGTGCTTCACATGGAACATAAAGGCATTAAGAAAAGAAACATAAGGCAATCTAAAAATACACATTCATTTGATGTAAAAGATAAAAGTAGAAGATACAAATAAGCTAAAATAGAATAAAACAGACAAGAAAACATGTATACCAGGGAAACAAAGACTTTTACTCTTTGACTTAGAAGTTATCTGAACTTTTTCCTTTCCCCCACTTCCTTCTGCAGCTGTCTCGGTTGTTTCGTTCCTGTCTGTACTTCTTCCTGTCGTGCCTGTTCTTCCACACTGTGGTTGTTCTCTATGGAGCGCCGATGATTGAGTGAGTATCTGCTGACGCTCATGTGTGTAGAGACGGATGTAAAACAGATGCAAGTAGGTAATGCAACTTGAAATGTATCACGCACATAACCAAATAGAGTCTTTGCACACCGTCTGTTAGATTACTTTAAAGGCATGCCACAGATTTTCATTTTGTCTCTGTGCATTAAGCTTCAAACTCTGTAATTATTCACTCCTAAAAATACCTGTTTTATTCTTTGCTTCGTTGTATCGACACAGGTTCTGTTCGTGTCACTAAATCTCTCTATGTGTTTCAGATCCGCCTTGGAGACTTTCTCCCTAGCTGTGCTGCTGACCTCTTTAACCACACTGAGGTGTCTCTGTGTCCACGGCCCTAATGTCCAGGCCTGGATACGAGTATTCAGCCGGCACGGGTGAGCCTAAAACCTCCTCTTTCATGTGCTTATCTCGAGTCTCTAAATTGCATATACTAACGTGTCGTTGCTTCGCTCTGTCTCCGTCTCCAGAGCTATGTCTGTGTGGGACACCTGTCTACAGATTACAGTGGCCTGCACTTTGATAGGAGCCTGGGTGGGAGCCTTTCCTATACCTCTGGACTGGGACAGGCCTTGGCAGGTCAGCACACAGTAACACCCTCACATAGACAGAATTTATTCTGTCAGTTCTTCATCCTAAAACTGGATGTCGTGCAAGAGCAATTTTTTATATTCCTATCAGCTTCATGAATGCCACCTGTTCATGAGGAGGTGCACGTTTATGAGATTCCATCGTTGGCATAATTGATGCCCCTAAACTTTTTATACAAGGCGGCTTGTTCCGCACCGTTTGTGGGAAAGTTTTGTTCACAAAAGTGTCACCGAAAAATAAAACCGTGGACTCCGAACACAAAATATCAGCTGTCAATACTGTAGTGTGACAGAAATAAAGAGGGAATGATTCGATAGCTTTCTTAAGCACTGAGATATTAGACAAGAGGATAGTATAGTCTACAGTTGATGATTTTACAATGTGCCAAATAGCTTCTTTAAGGGGTCATGAGTCATAAATGTTTGAAACCACTGATTTATAAAACGGCCAGCAGGGGGCGACTCCTCTGGTTGCAGAACAAAGTGTGAAGAAGTTCCTCTTTAGATAAAACATTACAAGTGGAAACATGCTTATAGGGAAAAAAGGATGACGTTTTCTAATAGCTCAGCTCCTCTTGATCTATCAGTGCAACGATCAGACTCGCTCTTCTTGCTTCTTGTAGGTTTGGCCTGTTTCCTGCAGTCTGGGCGCTACGATCGGCTTCCTGACCGGCCTTGTTGCAGCACCCGCGTGGATCCACTATCATCGCAAACACCTCACGTACAAGTGCAAGTGACGGACAGACGTGTGCGTTTCTGTGTTTGTGACCGCGAGGGTATTTCTCGTATTCCTTTAACTTTGTACCGGTTATTTATTGGGAGCATTCTCTCCTGTTGCTGCCTGTAAAAGAGGACTTTGTAACAACACGAGACGGTTATGAGCAAGATGTACGCATGGAGGCTCAATATGTTCCTGAAGGTTTTTTTGACATGAATGAAGCAATACTTCTTTATTGGATTTTTTTTGATTAAAAGGTTGGAAATGTTCTCAACATCAGTCGTTGGAGTGATTGAATCCAAAAATGATTGAACCTGTAGGTGGTGCTGTTGCATCACTGTGTGTGTGTGTGTGTGTGTGTGTGTGTGTGTGTGTGTGTGTGTGTGTGTGTGTGTGTGTGTGTGTGTGTGTGTGTGTGTGTGTGTGTGTGCGCGCGCGCGCAACGAGTTTAAATGAAGAGAAGAAATCAAGCCTCACTCTCATTGGGCAAAGTAATCAGTATTATAGTTGGGTGGTCATTTATTGAAAGAGTCGTGACGGAAAGTTAAAGACAAAGTGTAAACTCGCTGCAGCGTGTACTTCCATCCTGACACAGACACACACACACACACTGTAGCCTTTCTTCACCTGCAAGCTGACTACTGATGAATACTGTTCCTTATTAAACAGCCATTAATCTCGCTCCAACTCCATTTCAACTCCCCCTCCTTCTCATTCCAGCTTTTCACATCCTCAGGCCACCGTATCGATTCACTTTCATTTTAGGGACATTAATTTTCCTCCTTTCATGCCGCTCGCATCTCTTATTCTCGCCTGGAAACCACAATGAAGCTTGCATTTTCTGCATCGCTGTGTCAAACTATGAAGTAAATGAGGGATGTTGTTTGCAGACAGATGTTTGTAATACAAATCCACTCCCGTAATTACATGCAGGAAAACATATAATTTGCAGTGTGAGTGGGATTGGTGGACATGGTTCTGCACAGTCAGGGGCATCTGTCCATTCACACTGTGTTTGAACTGTTACATAAGGTTAGTTGCTTGGGAAAGGCAGAGAAAAATAGCCTGAAGGAGAAAAGAGGGAAAAAAATGCATTTTCAAAACCTATATAGGGGAGAGTGAGAAGCCCACATGCACTTATGACACCAATCAGCACACCTTGTTCCTCCAACTGTTACATCCATTATCCTTGTTTTCCGGTCTTTTTCTCCAACACCTTCTCCAGAGGGCCCCCGGAGAGCAAAGGGTGTCACTGATTTCATCTCCAGCCAGCCTGTGGGGTGTGTCATCACACTGGGCATGTCACATCTAGTGATTTTTGTTGCAATTCGTTTTCTTTGTTCTATATGGGCTGTTCTAAATCGATTTAGTGGGAGGACAGACATCTGTATGGAGTTGCTTTGTTCGAGTGCTCGACTTTGCGAGAGGTGCTTTCATCTGCGAGACAAGGAGAAGGCCGTTCGCTCCCGACGCAAAAAGCTACTGCTTCACAAAACACCCTCCCTGTTGAATCTCAGAGAACTTTATTTATTCATTGTTCTCGGGCTTTGTGAGGAGAGGTAATTTGTCACTCCTCCAGCCCTCTTCTCTCCCCAGCCTTTCCTGCAAGGCTGTTGTTGAAGGCACGGCAGAGCTGTTGTGTTTCTGCAGAGTGATATATTTTGAATTAAGACGCATCCTCTGCTCTCTGTGGTGTAGCACCCAAAATTAAACCTGGATGATCAATATTCTTTCGGGGGAGCATTGAATCAAATAACCGTGCAAACATATTCCTCAGGCTGCAGGGAACACAACACCCAGCTCTGCAGCTTCTTTAGCTACCATCTTGGTTTTACATCTTGCAAATTAACTGTTAGGTTCAGTCTCCTGACTCACACTGTGTTACCATGAATTCGTGAAGAAAACCTTTTTTTGCATTGCTCCACGGTGCACGGAGAACCCCAAAACAGAGAAAACAAACGTATTTATTTATTCATAACATTATATTGGAAATTGGAAAACAATACCTATTTTCAAACTAATTTTTCATTCTGACTCCACCCAAAAGCCAGAGTACTAAACCAAAATAGAAAGTGATTTTCCTAGAATAAAAGACAAAAAGTAGTAATACACCAATGTGATCAGTGTGCCTCAGCACTGATCACATTGGTTTCTTCAACATTTCGTTTTCGCATCCGTGCCCCTCTTGAGGAAATAATTTTTCTGCTTTTTTACACATACTTTATGACATTTTCTCATCTTGATGCAGAGGCACTCTAGTCCCTGAGACTCATTTTCTCACTGCTGTCTGGGTGCAGTAGCCTAATACCTTACAGTCTCCTAACATTGTAGTCAAATATAAATTTGTGAACAAACTGCAGACAAAATATAGGATTTAGGAAATATAGGTTTCATCGTATACTCATCCGGTACTGCTGAGAATGGCTGTGAAGAGGGATTGCATTAACCCGACATGTCACACCCATCCGCCACATAACCTTCTCCTCACACTCATCCACCCCCTCCTCACACACCACTTGCTTCCTGTGTTTTGTCTCTCCCTTTCCCCCAGTTTCCTGTGTGTGTGTGTCTCTGTGTGTGTGTGTGTGTGTCCCCTCTCCTCATTAACAGTTGGAGTGCTGGGTTATGAATGGTAAACATGTTATTGCAGAGCTATCGGGTCTCTCCTGTCAGGTAGGAGAGAAAACAAAAGGATCCATTGTGACTGAAGTGGGTTGTCGTGATGCAAGAAGGATGGAGGGGTGGATTTAAGGTTTCATATTCATGATGAAAGGCAGGTA
The DNA here is from genome assembly GCF_004355925.1 of Anarrhichthys ocellatus. Lineage (NCBI taxonomy): Eukaryota > Metazoa > Chordata > Actinopteri > Perciformes > Anarhichadidae > Anarrhichthys > Anarrhichthys ocellatus. The sequence goes on along the minus strand of NW_022280034.1, from coordinate 5,185,416 downwards.
TGAAGTTTATTATCAAAACAAGATATTAGGTGCATCTCATGACAAGTAAATGTGAGCACATAGTGAGGTCCACACTGAAATATCTCAACAACCATTTGATGGATTGCAAAAACATTACGTTTCCCCCCACGGTATGAACAGTAAACATTGTTGGCGATCCTCTGACATTTCCTCTTGCGCCATCATCTTGCCGATATTGTAATTCATGTCAAATGTCAAATACTTCGCTGTATGTTCAAACACGCACAAAAATAATGACATTCAACAGCCTCAGCTGTAGGCTACTTCGTGTTAAGTGCTAATTAGCTAACGGTCTAAACTCATTTTAATGAACATGGACATCTTATTTTTTATAACAGGGAACAAAAAATACATACGTCCTGTATGTTTTATTGTGGAATACTAGATACCTGCAGCTCTTCTGGCCTCTAACAACTATATAAATGAAACAACCTCAGAAGGGAACATCATTCTTTTGTTGAAGTGCTTCATTTATCCACTCATTCACTGACATGAGGGTCACGAGTAAAGAAAAGCCTCAGCTTGAGGATCTAACTGTGTATGCGGTTGGGAGTCACTGTGTTAGACGGGTCTCGGTTTCACATTGTTTCATATTTAACGCCAACCAGACAGTTGCACAAAAATCAAGTGCAGTTAACTCTGAGAGAATGTTGCGGAATAAGCAATGAACAGGTCACGGTTAACCCCCTTTGTGAATATGTATCGCTTATTCTCCTGCTGTTAATTCAGCAATTACTCAAACGTTATTTCTTTAACTATCTAGATAGTAAGGAACCGCTGTGTTTTAACCTATAAACTAGCTCACAGCTGGAACATATACCTACATGTAAGCGTTGTATCTGCACCGTGTCCTGCTTCTTTGCTTTGTAGGATGTTTTGGAGTAAGACACTCTTCAAATGAGGTCTTTATTTATTAACCATACTCATTATTTTCCTAGCAGAAGGTCAAATTATTCATGTGTTGTCATCAATTATCCATCATAAGGTTTTCCTCAGGGTGTGAAGTATTGATGCCATGACAAAGGGAGGTCCAGAGTGGATTCTTATTGACAACGTCACCATCCGTTCATTTTAGTAACGATCAGTTTGATTATTTTTGTAAAATCTGTACATTTTGTGTGTGCCACGCAACATGTACACGCTTTGTGCAACATCTACACACTTCGTGCAACCTACGCGTGTGCTACTTGATGATTACAAGTGGTCGGCCTCTCCGTGAGGACCGCACCAATCAGTCAAATCAGCGGAGGCCACCTCTTGTGAGCGTTCAGCCGCCGAGCGTCATGTGACCCTTCCACCTCACTGTTCAATCAATACAAACGCACAGAAGCCAAGTAGACGTATGAGACATACAATACACACCAGATCAACAGAGCGAGGTGGCCGTTATGGTTTGTGTGGCTAAGGCATCGTGCACATCGAGGTGTAACAGCTTACTGCATTAGAACAGGTGATTATGGCTTTGAGCCCAATATAAACTAGAAAACATACACACGCAGGAGGGAAAAATGCAGAGACTGAGATTATCGTCAGTGTTTGAGCAGCTTGATGTGGGGCTGCCAACATGTCTGTCTGAAACAAACCCCCTCCGAACTCGTCCAGAAGCATCTGACATCATACCCAAGCCCACACACACACATACTGTATGAGACCGTAGTTAGGCCAAGTGAGCAGCAGCTATGTTCCAGAAGGAGTGTCTCCATCATGCTCATCACTGCACACCTGTTGAAGGACGTGAGCTTTACGCCTCCGCTTCGGCATTTGTAAGAACAGCTCTCTACCCAGTTCAGTTTCATACATGCAGCCCGTGTGCATCTGTCTGTTAGTGTTTTTTCACTGACATAATGTTGAAGACAAATAAGGAAAAATAAGCCTGTATTACCTTTGTTTCCCCATAGAATTTATTAACTTAGACATTTGATTTACAGAGAAGACAGACGTTATTGTTGTCATTGAGTGTTCCCTAACTAATTTCCCTAACAGCCATTTGAGTCCCGAGAGGTGGCATGGCGAGGGCAGATGGAGGCTGGGAATGTTGGGTCAATTCCAGAAAGTTCGTGGGTTTTGCGTTGGTCACTTTTTGTTGGGCTGGGCTGCAAAGTAAAGAGCCACCAGACAGTAGAGAGCGCCCCCTACAGTGAGAGCCATGGTGGTGCGGTACAGGAGCCTGTCGGGGACACCGCGCTTTAGATGAATGGGGATACCGTCTGACGTCTGGGAGGAGACGAAACGGGAGGCAAGGGAGAGTTGGAGCAGGAGAAATAAAGGACAATATGAAATAATACAATAATGAAGATGTGATGAACAGTATCCTCGGCAATTTTCTGTTTCATATAGGCCTAAACATTTTGTATTTGGGTCAGAGCACCATTTTCCTTTAACTATTTATCTCTTTTTCCTTTGCTTCATAACACACTAGCTTAAATATCGTCTGTGTGACGTATGCTTTTTCTCCACAGACATTTTCATAGTGAAAAGGATGATTGCATCAGTACTGTGATTTCCATGTCCTGTCTCATGTTCCTCTCCTGTGATGAATACTGAAGGAAGGCGCCATTAAGAACAGAGTGAAATAAACACCAGCCACCGCCTGAAGCTAAAAAAAAAAAAACCTCCAAGGCTTTGACTGATGAAGTGTGACCACTTTAGCTGCTCATGAACCTTCACTCTGAGGACGTGTTGGTCAGAGTTCTATTTCAGTCTGTAATGTTGGATATGCATAAGTGTGGATGTTACCTGGAATAGCCTCTGGAGGTCCGGAACCCTGTTTGTTCCCAAGTACTCCACCGTGGACCCCGCCTCTGACACCAGCTTGGTGGGTGTGGCAAACACCATGGTGGGGGACTCTGCCGGCACACTTGGCCTAAGCCCCTAAACCACAAAAAAAACACAATAACGCATCTATTCAACGTCATTAGCACACGTGTGAAAAGCACCTTTTTTTGTAATTTTTAAGCAGATTTATGGGCATTTATCCGCAGCTGGCATTAGGAAATAATTAGATCCTTGGAAAGTGGAAGCCAAACTGAATCTAAAAATGTATTTGTGTTCAGACTTTGTTGAGGTTTAGGATTATTTGACAGTAATAAATCACATAAAAGACCCATACAAGTCAAAGGGAATTCATGCAAGTATAAAAAAGTCCATAAAGCTCAATGCTGCTGCCTAAACTTAACAACAATACAACACTTTATTCTAATCGTTACATGCATACATGGAATTTTCCCTCTTAATTTAACCTATTTTAAGCATTTAGGGGCTGTAGGCTTTACATCAGTAAACGATAAAGCAATATTCTTTTGGCCTTTTTACACACTTCATCGGCCGTGATCATTTTCCACCAAGAAATCTTAAAATTCTAGATGGTTCGATCAGTACCGAAGCTGTATGAGTCACGAGAAATCATCCTTTACGTCATTTGGAGGAAGCTTCTCACCCACCTTGGGTTTGAAAATGACCGGGAGACCCAATTGTCTTGTAAGAGTGTGTGTAGGCAGACAGGGAACAGCGGGGAAATTAAATTTGACATATGAAAATGCAGAGAGGCACTGAAAGGTCGGTTTTAAGAGAAAGCTTATACGTAAAAGTGTTCACAGCAGGAGATCATCTCTAAGCATTAAACCACCTTTGAGTCGTTGTTGCATCTCATGGGGAATGTGCTGTGTTGTGCAAGATGCCAAAGCGATAATAAGTCAAATGGAAAGGAGATTGAAAAAAATAATTCTGCACTTTAGTTCCATTCTAATGACAATATTTATGTCACAGGCTCTTTTTTTCTTCTAACCAAAACAACTTAAATGTTGGAGAATGTGACTTTCAAACTGTGACACAGGAGAGCTTGAATGCAGCTTAATTCACAACCACAGAAGAACAAGGAGGCTGTGTAAAGAACAGAGAAGTGATAATAAAGGTCACATCTGGCAAATGCTTTGAGCGGCCATTCAAATTGGCTGTAAAGGCCGGATCCACATAACCTTTCAAAATAAAGGTTCTGCAATAAGGTATGAAAATAAAATAAAAGGATTGACATTTTCTGAAAATGGCACTGCGTCTTAATAGTTTGTTTTACAACGTACAGGTGTCTTAACACATAACACCCTCTTAATTAAATTTCAGATAACGTTAAGAGCTAACTGCCGTGTAATAAGACAGGAAGTATGAAGGTCATCCTCGACGGTTACCGACTCGGTCTCTCACTAATACGCTGCTTCTCTGTCTCACCTGAGGGTTGTAGGCGGCCGCGGGAGCAGACCCCGTCAGTTTCTGGGTAACACCGCTGAATTTGTAGTACATTTTCCTGCTGAAGGACGGGAAAAAGTTTTCGTCCACAACACAAATCACACGGTAAAAAGGTCTTCCTGTTGCGACCGTCGAGGGAAAGTGACGACACAGTCAGCTGGCTCGATGCTGCCTGTTTAAAATTCAAGGGGCGCGCTGGAGGCGATACACTAAAAATACTCCTATATAAACCACATTTAACTAAGTACTTTTACTAAACTACTGTACTTAACAACACGTTGGTGTTACGCTATATAAGTGGAAAATATTCTAATACATACATATTGTACTACTACTCCAGTATATTTATTTGACAGCTTCACTTACTAAAGTGAATTACTTCACACAGTGATAATTGATACACATTTTAATAAGTTAATACATTGCTACCCTGCAGTAGCCTGTATTCTATCAAGTATTTACAATTGGCCCTAACGTTACCAGCTCAAGCATTAAAGTGATGTATTAATGCATAATGATTATAATACAGTAGGTTAATACAATATATTTGATTATTAAATGGGCCATTCTGCATAGGGGGAAGCCTTCTTTTCAGTATATTTTGATGCTAATTGCCTCCCTATGTTATACTCTGAATGCAGGACTTTTACTTGTAACAGGGATGTTTACACTTTAGTATGGCTGCTGCTTTTACTTTTGAGTACTTCTTCCACCACTGCTATACTTTCTGCAGTGATGATTCAGAAGCTGTGATTTATGTGTATTGGCATTGTGAATCTGTCATAAGAAATAGTTACATTTTGAGGATGTAGGTTTGGGTTTCAGAAGTGGGGGGATGCATTGAAATCATGGGTTTTTCAACCCAAAACAAGTGTTGTTAGTGGACTTATATATAGTAGGTCTCTATCAAATCAAGTCATACTTGTTATTAACGAGTATGACTTGATTTGATAGAGACCTACTACTTAATGTAGATAGATAATGACAGATAATGATCAAGTGATTATGGAGCACCGTATTGTCTTTGATTTTAGAAAAACTCTTGTATCTTTTTCGGAGAATATTATAATCACACATTGTCAGGTGTAAATTAGGGTTTGATTCAAGGGTCATTCCTAAGAAAACAAATGCAGTGGAAATAGCATCCTCTCAGGCTGCATGTAGCCTCAAAAATCTCCATCAATCAGGAGATAAGAGCAGCCATGATAAAAAACAAAAAAAGCATTTTGGAAAGCCCCACCATCTCTTTAATTGGAACTTACACCCTTGATGAATGCATTGTAGCTAAAAAAAACTTAATTCTAAAAACAAGATATTTGGTTTTAAGTATTTATTACAGTAAAACAAATGCATTTTTGTCTTGCAGAAAAGTGAGACTATCAGACCATCTGCATAAATCAAAACATTTCACATTATATTAAAGATTATATTAAATTAATCTATACAATTATGCTCTTTCTCATTCTCATGACAGCCATGAAAACACATTGTGTTGCAGCCATCTTTGTCCACATGAGATATTTTTTCTGTCTCTCTCCCCTCAGGCTAAGTTCACTTGTATTCACTGCATGTTCTGTTATGTAAAGAGCTTTTTAAGAAAAGATTTTTCAAATGTAAGTTCAGAACGCCCTCGGAGACTGAATGAACGTCAGCTCACCTCTTTTGTTCAGACTGAAATATCTCAAAAACTATTGGATAGATTGCCATGACATTAAGTACAAATATTCATGATCCCCAGATGATAAATCCTACTGATTTGGTGATCCCCTGACTTTTCCTCTAGCGCACTATTAGGTTGAAATTTTTGCTTTTTTTGGTAAAATGTTTCAACAACTATTAGGTGGATTTATATTACATTAGGTACAGTTATTCCTGTTCCCCAAAGGATGAGGGGATTTGGAGCGACGTGTTAGACAGGTCACTCCATAACAATCATCAAAACACCAACTGAGGGACTTGGAGTAAAGGAGCGCTGAAGCTTTTCTGATAGGTTATGGTGGAGAAACACCTTATTATAACACACTTAATGTTCCCTTTAATTTGTCACCCACGGTTCAATTTTTATTTACATCAGGTGCATATAGCTAGCTTACTGAATGAGCTGTTGAGATAAGTGAAACACAAGCCTTTTGAGCGATGTCCAACATGCTTGGCAAGTGTGAACCCTAAGAACAGAGCGACAGCAGTTTGTGATTAAGCCAATGTACCCTTACAACAATACTTTGTGAACTAGACCGCGGCACAATCCCCCCCCCCCCCCCCCCCCGTGTAAATCTGATGAGCGCACTGAATGTCCTCGCCAACGGGCTCAGGTGTTCCTCACATTGAATGTTATGTTCCACTGCCTGCAGGAGGCCAGAGGTGTAGTATGTCATCACATCAAGACTTTTGAATTATCAAGCTCCATCTGCCAAAAATGCCTTATTCATGAATCACCTCTCTGGGCCAGACTGTGTGGCATTATAGCTCAGTTAATTAAGAAGGTTATTTGAGGAAATGAATAAGTGGAAGCAGATGATGGAGTCTGATAACACTTATATTTTACCATTTTTATGATACAGTTTGATTAGAAATAAGCAATTACACATTCAAAGACAATTTTCTCTGAGACATTTTATTGTAAAAGCTCATACATGAATAACATTAATCACAAGTTTGTAGTCTACTGATGAAAAAGTTTTGACTGATGGTTTCAATCAGGCCCAGCCAAAATTCACTGCGCTATAAGCTATGCCACATACGTTGGAAAACTGTGCTGTAGGGCAAGGTGGTAAAATACTGATTATCGCTCATTTTTGTGACTACTTAAAAAGCACACTGATAACACAACAAGAACAACAGTGAAATATGTTCTGTGTACAATAAACACTGAACTCATACAAGGCTGCAAAGTTTACAAAAGAGGAGCGTGAGAGCTTGTGTGTGTGCATGTGTGTGTGTTTAAAAAGAGGATGGTTGATGGCAACAGGAGAGGAGATGCAGAGAAAGACTGTTGTGTGGGAGAGGTGTTGACTTGTTTGTTTGGATCATGTGTCTAACGAATCACATCATCTTGGCAAACCACGAGCAGTGGAAACATGTCTGAATCATCAATGTCAGAACCATCATGTTCATTTTTTTTTCCGCTCTTGTTCTTTTTCTCTTCTACATTTTGTAATTCAACAAATCCTGTGATGTTATTTTCCCAACAATTGCAAAAGCAAAAACGCAAGCCAGGAGTCGTGTGCGTGGATGTGGCCTATTTTTGTGCACACAACAAAATCAACCACTATTATGATTGACATGTTGGAGAATGGAGGTTGCCTTGGAGACACAGTAATATTAAATGCCTTACACTCACTCGCAAATGGAGACGCAACACACTCACCGTCTATTCATTCTTTGTGCTCGCGGTTGCTCCACATTCTGTTGTCTCTTTGTCATTTTTGTCCCAGGAATCTTTTATCCACCATTTCACGCTCCATCTGCGCTGTCATATCTGTCAGACCTTTGTTTGTCTGTCACCTTCTAGTCTTTGCTCCTGACATGTCTCTATATTTCATTATCCCTGGCTTAAGCCCCTCCTACACACAAAGCCCTCTGTGTAGCACCTCTGCATCCCCATTTCACACTCACTTGTTCACTATCTGTCTATATTTCACATGGTTTAACAGAATGCATCCAGGTCACACATCAATCTTGTGTAACTTGTACCATCTGGATGCAAAGCTTAGACAAAAGTGATGTCCAGACAAACAAACACACAGACACACACACACAGCGCTGGATGCAGCATACAAAAAAGCAGCAGTCTCTGCCAATGTTGTAGCCATGGGAATACAGTGTCAACAGCAGCCGCTGTCAAAACTAAATTGACTGTGCCTGTGTGTGTTTAATAAATCATTATTTAATCCTATTCTTCAGTCCAAGCGGTGTTGTTGGGGAGAAGACGGCGCAGAGCATGCTGGTCGAAGACAATGATTGGAGATCATCAACACAACAGGAAGGAACTAGACAGGCCAATTAAAATCAGGTGCAGCTCAGGCAGGAAACAGCGTCGGGCACAAAGTAGATCGATATTTGACAATGGGATCAACAGGTCCACTGGTTGGTTGAGTTTCTTTCTGATGTATGCAGGGCCACATGTGTTTTGGTATGAATGCATGCTCATTGCAGTAACTCCATTGCCAGGCTGCGTGTGCATCTGGCAGAGCGGAGTTTGAGTTCATGGTAGCACTGTACAAAACTGTGGTAGATGAATGTGATGGGCAGTGCCAAGAGAACAATGCCGCTCACGACGCACATTCCCCCAAGCACCCGTCCCCCAATTGTCACGGGGTACACGTCCCCGTACCCCACCGTCGTCATTGAAATGATGACCCACCAGGCGGCTGCTGGGATGCTGGCGTAATCCGGGTTCTGCGCTTCCAAGTTCAGCCCGTGCTCCAGCAGCTGGGCCAGAGCGCTGTATATTGCCATCGCGACGAAGACAAACACCATCAGCATGACCATCTCCCGGTAGCAGCGCGTGAGCGTGAGCCCCAGTGTCTGCAGGCCCAAGAAGTGTCTGGCCAGCTTCATGAGCCAGAACACGCGCATCATCCTCAGCACCCGCAGTATCACCCCAGCAACCCCGAGCCCGGCACCTGGCATCCCTGCCCGGGCCAGCGCCATGGTGACATAGTAAGGGGTGATGGCAATCACATCGATGATGTTCAGCGGCCGCCGGATGAAGTCCCACTTGCTTCTGGCAACCAGAAAGCGCAAAGTGCACTCTGCTGTAAACCAGCCAATACACACGGCTTCCACTATCCTGCGGAGAGAAGATGAGAAAAATGAGCCAAACTGACCTGGGTCGTTTACTGAACTGTAAACAGGAAATGGGAGAGCAGCAACAGAGAGATATGGATGATATGACACTGTTTGGAAATCAGTTAATATGAGGAAGAAGGAAGCGAATCAGGGACGAATACAAGACAGCTGACGCAATTCAGGGTTGACACAAGTAAACAAAGAGAGGAGGATAAAAATGGAAGATTGCAGAGAAACAGCACAGAGGGAGGGATGCAATGCCCTCAAAGAGAGACTGTGTGACACAAGCAGGCACACAATTACCCCATTGATTAGCAGAGCAGAGGCAATCAAACCAAATTAAAGTGAGGTGGTGCTTGTATTTGAGATAGAAGCAGTCAGGCCAATGAAATAGCACAGAGCCTAAGGATAACTACATCGGCACAATTAGACAAAATCAAATGATAGCGCCACTGAGTTAATTGCATCATCTACTGGCATGAAACTAAATCATTTTGACCCTGACAATAAAGTACACTTTTAGTGATTACCTAACCACGGTGACCGATCCAAAACTATGTCCTGCCTGAGTGAACATAACCCAGCCTTATATAGAGAAAGGCTGCCTCGGGCGTACTGAAGAGGACAAGCTGTGCAAAAATAATGATGAAAGAGAGGTGCACTTTTCACTTTGCATCCATGAAGTGAAGCCAAAATAACTGCCCAGAAGCTTAACTAAAACAGAAGGTGATTCCTGAAAGTGGATTAATTCCGTTTTGTTTGCTTACCCTAATATATAATCCCTCAGTACACTTTCTACTTTCAACTCATTACCCACTGGAATATGATGTAGCCTATCTGTCATTCATCTGATGTTTGTCCTCCATGTGTACCGTGCAGTGTACACTTACCAAGCCAATAAAGATATTCAAATTAATTGTGAAGAGGAGGGGAATAAGACAATAAAGTGTCCTGTGTAATAAATTACAATACACTTTTTATAGATAATATGGATTGTTTGTTGATTGGCTTCCCTGTGAGCTGACATGTGAGGCTCCTAATGTTAAATGTGGTGCCTGAAACTTGTCATTGTGCTGTATTGACCTACGAGGTATCAATTTATTACACAGGAAGTGCCTGATTGTTTTCTCTCATGGTTTAAATATAATATATTCTTACTCTTAAATTGTATAACATCATAGGACTCAAAGAGCAATGCATCCATGCTTCTGGGTAATAATGGCTAGTGCGCAATGAGTTTGACCGCTGCGTTGAACGCTTGCGGGCTCTTATAATCTCAAGTGTGAGACTGTAAATGTGTTTATCTATTTATTTACAGAGACTTTATCGTAACAGAAACACATCATTTTTATATTCTAGCCTGTTGAGCTCATGGCATGAAGTCACCATTGACTTTTACGCACCAGGTTTTTGAGCACAGCCTGATACATATTACGCCTAAGCATTTCGCCGTATCCTCATGAGGGGCCCCCCTTTTATTCCTCTAAACTTAACTGACCCCTGACTTTTGCCTACCTTTGCTCCTCCACAATATTTCTCTTGGCTGTATCCCAGTCCGGCAGGGTGCTCGCACACATCATTATCATTGAAATGAGCACAAATATTACAGAAATTAAGGCCAAGAGCTGAGCCAAAAGCGAAGAATTGGGCTCCTCGAATGTCTTGCGCATCTTCTCTAGCCATTTTGCGCGACCGGTGAGCGCAATCCGTTGCACCGGCTCGCCAGAGCTCTGGGACTCATCCCCCGACACTCCGACGTCCATCTCGGACAGAGTGTCCAGTCCGATCTCGGACATCCTGTCGTCCAGGCGTTTCTGGCAGCAGGAGTCCAAGTGCGCGCTCTCCAGTCCCCAGTAGAGCATCTCTGTGTAGAAGGACAGCTCACACACTCCGGGCACAAAGCGGAGTTTACCGGAGCGCACGTACAGCATGATGAACACAAAAGCCTGCGCGTGGCGGTCAAAGAAAAACTCATTCAGGTCCTTGTCGTAGTCATCGCACAGTTCAAGAACCTCTTTCTCCGTTGCGCAAGCATGCAGACGGCTGACGCGCCGGAGAGGGAAATCCCTAATCACCTCACGGGTGAAGGCGTAACGGGTTCCCCCTACGTTGAGTACGCAGATGCTCTTCCCGAACTTCATCTTGCCAATCTGTGACCTAACTAAAACTCATCTTCGCAGTCTACGGTCCCTTCCATCACAAGAGTTTGGACACTTGGAGACCACCGTCTCCCCCTGTCCCCCGGGGCGTGGTTCGTGGAGCTGGTGAAAACTACCCTCTGTCCCTCACTCCTCTTCTCTCTCTGTAGCCTGTGGAAGAGTCTCTCCTCCACAGCCAGGGCGAGCCACATCATGAATGATGTCACATGCGCGCGCGCACGTACGCACGCACTAAACGAGAAAAAAACTCGTGCAGAAAAACAGAGCGTAATTTCATACACATTTGTCTCCAAAGTCGAGGCTGTCGACATAAAATAGAACAAATAATTGCATGGGTGAGATTCTTAAAGATTATTCCCATTAGCCTGCCATATTCAACACCTTCAAAAACATGAACAAAATCCTTCTTTTAAGTCTTTAAGGGCTTTAAGGGTTTTGTACATTCTAATTAGATTTTGACTTGACGTGTTTTTTAATTTTATTATTTACTTTATTAGCACTGTTGGAAGGAGCCCGATAACCAACATTTGTTTTCATCACGACTGCTTCACTGTATTTTGCACATGACAATAAAGAACACGAAATATTATGATAAGTTGCTAAGAACATAATGACTTCTCCCAGTGTGTCAACAGTGTGTGTCATGGTGTGTGTCTGTGTATGTGGGTGCGCGTGCGCGGCCCTCTCCTCAACGTCACCAGTCAGTGGTTTTTCGGGTTGATCGGACTTCTTTTGGCTGCCGTGAGTTCACTGTATTGTAAAGGGTACTGTGAATCCTAGAGGAGGAGGGGAGGGGGGGTCGATTTGCCAAAAAATCTCCCGCTTGGGTACACATCCGGAGTCTCGACGATCATAATTCATCGCACCTTTTACCTTTTAAGGGACCGAGTTTTATTGTTTTTATTAATTTATTCTATTTCTCTTAGTTTATGGTTTACGTTAACACTCCGGGAGGGCAGAAATGGCGGCCAACATGTACCGGGTCGGAGGTATGTATGTCAATGTGGATCTTTTTATCAAACTGAAATCCTTCCAGTTTTCGCATCCCCTGGGGATTATGTCACGCAATTGTAGTTTGTTTGCGTCTAAATAGTGAGATGCGGCTGTGCGACACGCACACAGATGCATTAAGTTGCACCAGGAAGGTGATAATTTCTAAATATTTGGGATTCAAAATGGGTCAGGCCTCGCGTCTGTCGTGGCCACAGCAGCTAGCCGCCAGCTTGCTAAATGGCTAGCTCACAATGTAAACACATTTCAATTGTCGGCACCTTTTGTTCTTTGGTTTTTGGACGTATAGACCGGGGACACGGGTAACGGACACGTCGCGAGACTTCTCGACTAGACATGTGTTTAAAACGGGTTAAAATGTTACCACGGGCAGTCTCAAGCTGCCTTTGTATTGCCTCTTCTGGCATGCAGCCATTAGTGCGAGTCCTTATTTAGCTAACGTTAGCACCAGTAATGGCTCCACTGATTAGCATTGTTGCGGCTCGTTTTTTTACATGATGAGGAATGCATCTAACACTCGTTGGTAACATTAGACATCGGCCCACTGTCCACCTATATTCACAACAAGCACCGCTATTTAGCGAAATGACTTCACCTGCTAAGCTAGCTGGTTAGCAGTGTGCTGGAATTCAGCATCAAATTATTGTCTCGATTCATGGCGTCGTTGCGTCGGGTTTGATTTAATCTTACATCTTTTTATTCACACGTACTTCCAGTCTACAGCCACATTGTGATGAAGCTTTAATGTAGCGCTTGACATGTCGCATAAACACTGAGCATCTCTGCACAGGTGATACGTTTCTCAATAGTTTAACATCAGTGTCGCTACTGTATCAGTTTGTTGACCATATGGTCACCTTAGCTGCAGTTCTCCTGCTGCCTTCAAGTGCTATTTGGAAACTGCAACTCCTAGAACTTACACATTGTTGGTGCTTTGGTGTTTGTGTCTTTCATGAAATAATAACAGATCTGTTTTTAAAATATGTCTTTTGTAAATGTGGTTTCTTCATACATATAGCTTAGTCCTACTAAGTGCAACTCAATAAAGGGAAGAATGTATGTCAGGGCTGCAATTTATTATCCCCTCTGGGGATGATTACATTTTGAATCCAGAGTTTGACAAAGTATTTATATGCACTTACTAAATGTCAAACCTTGACAAGTCTGAAATATTTACCGCTTGACTGACGTGTATTTTCCTTGTGCGTAGAAATTACAATATTTCAGACAGCACTTGAAGGCAGCATTTGCCATGGACTGAACTTTTCCAAAGTTACTGTATATCCTACTCAGGTAGAGCTGAATAGGATAACTCATGTCTATGCTGATTTTGTCGATGAGCAGTGGGAATTCATTATTTAAGACTTAAATATATCCTCGTCCTCAACGTATTTATCTTACAAAATCATAACTGTGGTGACTCTCTGTCCGGACGTGAAGACCTTGCAGTGTACATGTATTTGCGTTTGCCTTGACCCGTTTAACTTGGAATCTATATTCTTTGTGGTGCATGCTCATAACAAATACCCAGTTTATTAATGGTCATCACGTCTGTTTTCTAACCTCTTCCTCTTGATATAACAGTGAACTGTTAGTTGCTCAATGGTGTACTGGAAATAGGAAAACACTGCAGTGTGTCACACAGCCAGTTTCCTGTTCCTCGGCTTACATTATAGTCAGCTGGGAATTGGGGTAGTGGTTGCAATACACATGTGTAGATGGACGCTCACTCCCTGGCGACTTTATTATTACACCTATACAATTTAATGCAATTCAATGCAACAGATCTGCCACAAATTCTACATTTAATAGGACGATAATGTTGAGGTTTAACACTGTCAGAGAGGCATTAATTCACGTGTTTCTAATATTCTTCCGCCCTCATGTATGTTAAACGAATACCTCGTGGACAGTGTCAATCAAAACTGAATATTTTTATCTTTCAAAACGTGATCTGTTATAAGTGCATTTGACTTTACAGGTGTACCTAATGAAGTGGCCGCTGAGTGTATTATCTCCGCAGAGGATAATCCATCGTCACAATGATCTCATGCATCGTGTGTTTTCTGTTGCAGATTATGTATTCTTTGAGAACTCGTCCAGTAACCCTTACCTGATCCGGCGGATAGAAGAACTCAACAAGGTACGGAAGTATTTGTGTGTCAATTTTGTGTGTGTTTAGTTTTTTATGTTGTTTTATGCCTGAGGGTGAATAGCTAGGATTCCTTGCTGTTTCTATCCCTACCCCCCACTTTGCAAGGTGTGTTTGGGAGCATTATGGGACTCCCTAGTTTGTAATATGATGGAGCCTGACCGGTGTGTCCCCGTCTCCTAACTGCAGTTTGACATCACAGGACGCACCTACGAGAGTGTAATAAGGGGAGATTATTGTGAACATTTCAGCTCAGCTTTAGACTAAATATTGACTCGCACCAGCTTCTAAAAGCAACATGGTCTGATGGGTTTATTTCTGCCAATGTTTAATCAAATTTGATTAAATTATGTGTCACATATGTTAACAACAGAACCAAAGCTAACTTTTGTTTAAATACTACACGAGCATCTTGAACAAGCGAGTCAGAAAAGCTTTTCCTGCATTTGCATGAAGAAACTCAGATAAATGCAATTATCAGACTGTGTGGGCGGGAAGATATCCGTATGAAACTTATTGAGGCTCTGTATTACAATATAAAGACAGGAGACAGTGCTGTTATCATAAGTGATAAATAGGGGTGGACAAAATAACAGGATCACCCTGCAGCATGATGCAATGTAACACAGCGGTCCTGCAACAGATACTGCCTGTGTGGAGCTTATAATGTTCTTTTCCTTTGTTGAGGCTGAAAGAGAATGGTTGGTTCAACGTGATGAAGATTTTCTTGACCGTAGCCGATGTTTTTTATTTTGCAAGTTGGAAGCAGTTCTCTCAAACCTCATAGCCCCACATCCATTCACTTTCCATCAGTCACAGAATTTAATACCGGCTGAGTCTTTAAGCCCCGTCGGCCTAATTATCCGTTGAGACGATCAATCAATCATCTTTTAAAAAGCGCTGTTGCCGCCCTGGTCAGCCTGTCACAACAGCAGAGCTTGATGAGCACACAAAGGAGCCGGGGCTCCTGGGAAATCAGAGGTTTGTGTATCGCGAGGTGTTGCCGACGCTTACAGTCAACCTTGATCCCTCGACCTCTCTCTGTTTCAGACGGCCAGCGGGAATGTGGAGGCCAAGGTGGTTTGTTTCTACAGAAGGAGAGACATCTCCCACAGCCTCATCCAGCTCGCAGACAAACATGCAAGTGAGTAGTAACTCCTGTCTCTCTCACACACACACACACACACCAAGACAACTATTTGTTCAGATGCCACATGGAAATTAAATTTGCTTTCAAGCAATTGATCGCTAAGCCCCGCCCCCTGCTGCCACTCCGTCAAGCTTTCAGAGCTTCCATGAAGCCCACACTGTCACTAACTGCACTCCCTGAATATATCTAACTGTTAAGCAAGGAATCTCGAGATCTCGAATCTCATCCGATTTACTTCACACTGGGCGCGTGCACTTGGACCCCAGAGGAGTGCTTTATCCAATTTGGTGCAATTTGGACAGGTTCATTATTAATAAACTTTGAATGAACAAGCACACAGATCTCTGTGCAGCCACAGGGGCAAAGCTTTAGGCCTCTGCAATAATGAGTCGAGCATGTCGTCCGCTGTGGGCAGACAGCGGCTCATTACCTGCAGATCCTGCGTTGCTTTACTTTTCACCCTTTATCTCACTGGGAATGTTGGTCTGTGCAGTGGTAGAAGAAGAAGAAAATACACTTCTTCAAAATCTGTATTTTAATATACTGTAGTTGATCAACAGATTTTTTTGGCAACAATGTGGATCATCAATTATTTCTTTTAAGTCATTTTCTGGTTTTAGCTTCACAGAAGTGCAAATCTTCTGTTTTCTATCACTGTAAATAGAATATCGTTGTTTAATCGACCAATTGAGAAAATAATCTGCAGATTAACGAAAGATAATTATTTGTTGCAGCTCTGCTCAAATGTACTCGGAACATTATTAAACAAACTGCAAATCTTTACATTTGAGAAGTGAGAATTGGTGAATTGTTGGCATCATTAGCTGAAAATGAATCTTTGAACCAGTCCGACTCTCAGGGAAAATGTCATTATGGTCTTTCTGCAAAAACATAAAGCATACAGTATGGAGGGACATATGCAGTCATAGCAGCACAGTGCCAATTCCACAACCTATTTGGAGTCAGTCCTCTACCAGCTGCTCAGTACAAGAGACAGAAACAACAATAGGATTTAGTGCGGCCTGCCACCTACCACTGTAAAGAAATAAAATACACTTGATTCATGGATCAGCTCCGTTCAGGACGTAAACAGAAGCACAAGCGGTGAATCTGATTTACAGAAATACAGCTGAATGTGCAGTTTGTAGGAGGGAAACCTGAGATGAAAAAAATCTACAAGATACAAAAATATCAGCCTGTTGTTCTAAATGTTTGTTTCTAAATTTCGGAAGGGTGCAACAGAGCTGTTAGTGGAGTTATTCTGAAGCCCTGCTCTTTGTTTGGTCTATGATGCTGATTAATCATTGCAGCCAAAGATGAAAGAACAGCAGAGAGCCCAACACAAGTTCCACATTAGAGCTAACGGGCCCGTTTATTTTCAAATTAGACATTTTCCCAATCTACCCTCATCGGTATGAAGCCAATCTAATAGTTTTGGTTTTATTTTCCAAGATTTAAGGTTTCTGCCCGTGAGATTGCTGCTGCCTTTCCAACACAGTAGTACTGAAACAAACGCATACAAAACTTTGATTTGAAAACATCTTTTTCCGTTCACAAGTGTCCATGTGTTGCTGTGATTTATTAGCACCCAGTCGCTAACCTCGGCGAGACAAGAGTTGCTGTAGTTGCCGTCCAGTGGTTTTCTAGTGAAAAGCTTTCAATCTGAAGCAGCAGCAGCAGAAAAAACACTTTGTGTTTGCATTAGCTGTGTCTTAATGAAGCCATTAAGCTCTAGTATCTAGAAGGAGAGCAGGTAAGAAAACAGCAAGTCTGCTATCTGTTGGATACAAGTGAGAACAGCAGCATAATGTAGGAAACAGAGAGACTGTGTTGCATTAGAATCTGAACATAGAGAGACTTTGAACCAATCGGAGACGGTGTTCAGTTGAGTGACGGGTCAGTATGCTTTCACTGAAGTGCTTGTCAGAGGGCTGTACAGACTGAAATCCCTTCTTTCACTATCTATTTTTGGAACTGGGGGATACTTTTTTGTGGCCAAACCGACGATTGGCCACATGTGCCATCGGTGTGTGTGTGTGTGTGTGTGTGTGAATAGGTTAATGTTGACATATAATGTAAAATGCTTTGCATGGTCAGAAGACTAGAAAAGTGCTATAAATATATATATATATATATATGCAAGTTAATTCACTTTTTCTTTTCCCGGAAGACATTCATTGTGTTATTCACATCTAATTGTACGTGTCAAAAATTTAAAAAGAGAGCTAGAGAGAGAGCGAGAGAGAAGTTGGCTCCTTTCTCACCTCTGCACAGCTGGCCAATCACAGCGCAAAGTGGGTGTGAATGTTGTTTTTCATAAACTACTAGGGCTGGGGAGGGTAGGTCCTCGGTTTTCAATTATTCATTTGTTTTTTAAACCCCTCCGGATTCCAAAGCGTTCACCGATGCAACCAATGCGGCCTCGGGCCAAAGGGCCGAGCGGAGGGCTCAGCTGATGAAGGCGGTATGTAATGCCTGGAGACTCCAAAACGCAGCTGTTTATGGGGAGAGAGCCCGCAAACAGAAAGTTATTCACCCATCAAACAGACACATCTGAAACAGCTCACTGGCAGCTTAACGCATGACATCGGGACAGTGGAGATGGGGAAATCTGGGGCTCTGTAGGATTTTCCAACTGGGCTGTGAAGCTGCACTAGTGCCAGCATTAGAGAGTGAAAACAACTGCTTTTTATAAAGCGGACTTAAAATGTGTGTCCGCTGCATGTGATTATGTGTCGACTCGACTGCAGCTAATCCAGTATTTATGAATGAGCACTGCATGCTTAACGTTGAATATCTCATAGTATTCCTGCGCATAATAGCTTGGCTGTCTTTAATGGATAGCAGCATTAGTTTGTGATTGCAAAGCCCCGGAGAGCCACGTTACCAGCCTATTGTATTACATCTGAAGACAGCACAGTTATGAAACATCATCAAGTGGTATTTTATGAAATCGCAGAGATAAATGGATTAATTTGGCTGAAACCATATGTGACTTTGATTATCTGTCACGAGCAAGCCACTGTCCTGTTATGTGTGTCGTGTGTCTTCAACCTGCCTCTGTGACACGCGGATATTCATTTTAAACATCTGTGTCTCTTCCGATGTCTTTTGTGGTGTAATTTTCTCTCGTGTGCCTTTCTGCAGAGGAGTTGGAAGAAGAGAAGGAGAGCCCGATAGAGACAGACCTCACAGACAAACAGAAACACCAGCTTCGCCACAGAGAGCTCTTCCTCTCCCGGCAGTATGAGAGTCTGCCTGCGACACACATCAGGTACTGTACAAAAACACCCACTCACACACACACACACACACTCACACCCCACGTCTCATCTGCAGGCAGTGCCCATGGATAGTCACTCATCCAGCCATGAACAGACAAATCAAGTGCTGCTCCCTTCCTGTGTGTGTTTTACAAAGTGCTTGTTCTCTCCCCCCCCCCCCCCTCTCTCTCTCTCTCTTTTTTTTCCTATTAGGGGGAAGTGCAGTGTCGCATTATTAAATGAGACTGAAGCCGTTCTTTCATACCTTGACAAAGAGGTGAGCCAGAGAAAACAACTTGATTTGTCACCTCTTACTGGTTTTTGCTTGTTGTGTCATAGCAGGTTGAGTCAATATATTTATTTTTTTTTCCCGTAAAAATTGAGCGAAAGTCAATGGCTGCAACTACCAAGAACTTTAATTGGTTTAGTCAGCTGATTCTTTTCTTGATTTATCGTTTAACTCCCAGGATGGTGTCGGATAACTTGTTTTGTCCAACCAACACCTCAAGACTAGAGAAGTCCCAATTAAGTATTTTTGATCTGAGTCCTTTACCGAATGCGATACTTATATTTCCCGAGGTAATACAGCTGCACACTTCAAATATAAAGTTTTCATTTTCGTCGTCTGTACATCTTTAGCGTGGATTATTTAAAGTCTGACCTACCGATTCAGAGTTTTGCAGATTAAGATTTTCTTTCTGACAACAATAACTGACAGAAAGGCTCCAGACTAACTTTCTTCAACTCCCCGAAAAATAGTTGCAACCGTCCGTCCTGAAGTTTGTGAAAACTGTCAAAGAATCTTAATGTTATTGTTTTACTTATTATTTCCATTAAAAACACACAATTCAAAGGATCAGGAAATAGATGTTTGTAACTTAACTCGTTTTGCATAGATTACAGTAAAGATTTACAGCTCAGATTTACAGGTTAGCTGCAGAATTTCTTCTTTCTTTCGTCCTTCATTTCCCACCACGGAATTTCCAAAATAATTAAATTTAAAGTCCAAATGTATAATACAAATGTTTGACATTAGAGCCAGTGTAAAAGCCTGTGCCTTTAACTGCAGAGACTGATTGTTTTGTCATTCTCTTCAGGACACGTTCTTCTACTCGCTGGTGTACGACCCCACACAGAAGACCCTGCTGGCCGACAAAGGAGAGATCAGAGTGGGGCCGCGCTTTCAGGCAGACGTACCTGAAATGCTACAAGAGGGTCAGTCAGAATGCGGGATTTATTCAGTCACACCAACAGGCTTATTTGTTTAGTGTGTGTGATTGGTCTCAAACGGTTGCAGCGGGAAGAAGTAGTTCTACCAGCAAAGTCTTGCAAATATTCAAATTATTATCCCGTTTCGTCACCTTCGGCCTGTGATCAAGCTGCCGTGCTGTCTGTCAGCTGTTGCCTCTGTGTATCCTGCAGGAGAGGCCGATGACAGGGACCAGTCCAAGCTGGAAGAGAAGCTGTGGTATCCAGAGTGTCCGCTCTCCAGCAAACAGATAGACCAATTTCTAGTGGTGGCACGGTAAGACCTTTCACCTCTGACCTCTCCACTGATAGGATGTTATGATTCCTCTACGGCTGCAACCACTGAAACTCACTTACAGACAGATGGAACAAAGAGTATTAGAACCTTGACTACAGAAAAGCATTACTTTCCTCTGTTCGTGGATGCTAAGCAAATACATTGCAAATGTAATAAATGCACAATGTTGTTACATGAGGGACACCTCCAAAGGGTTAGGAAAAATTATTTAAAAAAATTACATTCAAAATGATAATGTAAAGATTTGTGCTTCAAATCGGTGTCAAAACTTTAGTTTAACCATTTATTGTGTTTGAGTCGTGATTCGTGTTTGCACACCTTTTTTCTTTAGCAATTACTGGAAGCATGTTCAGAGCTGTGCCACCGAGTCTCTTCATTTATCGGTCAGCGCTTCTATTTCATATTCTATTTAATGAAGGCTGGGACACGGTCTCTGACCTCAAGGGAGCTGTGGGGTCGCACACAGAGGAACTGGAGTTTCGATGTACGAGGGTTACAGCCGACGCTCAAACGGATGGTCGCCAACAAATAGAACATTTTCATATAGAAAGCATTTGTTTATGGTCTTTTATTAAAGATCGTTTCAATAACTGTAGTATTGTATGACTCCATTCCCGCGGACGCCTCAGTGGAATGAATCGATCGTCCTCGTGTTCTATGATTGTGCGCCAGCTATTGAGCCTTTCGGCAAGTGCAAACCGGATTTCATTGTGCACGTGTTGTAGCCCACTCACATAATCAAACACGACACCGTGGCCTCTTTTTAGCCCCGTTGCTTCTGACGAGGATGTGTCACAGCGCAGCAGTGAACTGCCACATGAATCCCACTATGTCTTTCTCTTTATATTCTGCCAGTTTGTTAACGTGTGTGTCGTTTTTCAGGGCGGTTGGGACCTTTGCTCGAGCGTTGGACTGCAGCAGCTCAGTCCGACAGCCGAGCTTACACATGAGTGCAGCTGCAGCCTCACGAGATATCACACTGGTGAGTTGAACACACATACACACACACACACACACACACACACCGATAAATGCACACTCACTCTGCAGTACCTGGCTGTGACTTACATGATAAGTTGTAACCCTTTTTTCTTTGGGCCTTTGTTGCAGTTCCATGCGATGGACACGCTGCATCGTCATAATTACGACCTGTCCAGTGCGCTGAGTGTGCTGGTCCCAGCAGGCGGCCCCGTGCTCTGCAGGGACGAGATGGAGGAGTGGAGCGCCTCGGAAGCCGCCATGTTCGAGGAGGCACTAGAGAAATACGGAAAAGACTTCAACGACATCCGACAAGACTTTGTAAGTGTGTGTGTTTATAACTGTGCTCACACTGTTGGTGTAAAGTCATATCACTAATGAGAAACGGCAAACTGCCATAGTGACATTTGGTGCTCAGATGTGTTTTAATTCACATCAATGCTGTGTATTTATATGCTCGTGTACGGCTGCGCGTGATAACCGTAAGCACCCAAACGCGAGTGAAGTTTAAAGCAGACGTTGTGTTGAGCTGTGTTTTAGTGGAAAGTGTGGCTTCTTCAAATGTATGTACCGTATTGATGTACAGTGGAGGAGTTTGATGGAGTGTTTTTGGACGTTTCTAAGGACGTTTTCATACGTCCTTCCTCCTCAGTGAAAACTCGTCACAATGGGAATTCATTGCTTCATGAATTCAAGATGACCACAGTCACTGTTCTGTGAAAGAGATGTGACCAATTTCAACAGCCGCCCCTCAAGCCTACAGGGGCGACTGTTTCGATAGAACTTTCCTCCCCACCTGTACTGTACTATAGAGACAGGATATGGGTGTGTGTGTGGGGCACCAGGTGCTCATGAATACTTATTGAATGTGGGAATCACTGTGTGTGAACGTGTGTGTGTTTTGGTCTGGGGCTCAGAACCAAGAAAAGCCAGTAGCTTTCAGCGTCTCTGGTCACGACACTGCTCATGAATATTCATGAAGGCTGTTGCACCCAGATGGCAAGAACATGAGATATTAATATCATTAATTTTCTCTCTCTCTCTCTCTCTCTCTCCCCTCTTATTCATTATTTCCTCTCGTGAAGCTGCCATGGAAGTCTCTGACTAGTATCATAGAGTACTACTACATGTGGAAGACCACAGACAGATATGTGCAACAGGTGAGACAAAATCTCTATTTGCCAAATCAGTAGCATCTTTCATTAGACCACCAAGCGGTCACTTTAGATTAGAGAATCAGCAGAATATGTAACATGAACATAAACTTTTTATTGATTATGATTATCAGGAAATGGTGTGACTGCAAGCTGTCAAGAAAGGAAACGACACCTTTTGAAATGCATCGACACATTTGATAATAATCGTTGCCTATCAGGGTTAATTCTGAAGGGTGTCATACTGTCTGACAGGTTTTGTCATTGATGAATCAATCTTCTGTGTTTCTCTCTGAGCAGAAGAGACTCAAGGCAGCAGAGGCAGAGAGCAAACTGAAGCAGGTTTATATCCCCACATAGTAAGTCTTTTTATTCCACATTCATAGGAATCATTACTGTGAATGTGGCTTTTCATGCATAATTAATGTTTTTTGATTCAAAGCACTGCAGCGAGCAGCTGCACTCTCAGCCCGTTTCCTAAATCTCCTCCCGTTCTTCTCTGTGGCAGTAACAAGCCCAACCCCAACCAGATCTCTATGACCAATGGCAAGATGGCGACGGTGAATGGAGCGGGCCCCGGGGCCTACCATGCAGCAGGCGGGGGCCGAGCCTGCGAGAGCTGCTATAGTGAGTTTTGTCTGTGTGTTTGAGTATGAAGTTTAATCACACGGCCGGTGATCATGGGTCAATTAGCAATGTAAGGGAGACTAATGCTAATGTTGGGCAGCTAACGGATTATTTTTCACTGTGGAGCTCTTTTGCTGTGCTGCAAGGGCCAACATTTCTGTTTAGGTTTTTTTCTATAAATTGTCAGAAAATAATTTAAATGCCGATTACAGTTTCACAAGGTGGTGTCTTCAAATTGCCAAAATATTTAATTTACAGTGATATAACACAGAAAACACAGATATTTATGAAGCTGCAATTGCTCTGATAAATGCATTTAGCCATTGATCTTTTAATTAATCTTCTGTTAACTTCAATATAATCTATACTATAATAATAGTCAACTATATTTATTTTATCCTGCCTACCAATACATGTGTGCGGCCTGAGACTAGAGATGTTAAAGTCACTAAAGGTACTAATCTCAGCAGTCAATTGCAGGCACGAGTGTGACTTGGTCAGATGTATAGACATTGATAAAATCATTAAGGAGAGACTTGAGACCGTGGAAATAGAGATCAATATGCTGAGTGTCTTTGAACCAGTTATCTGCTGCGATGCTTCTAACCTCCACTAATGCATGTTGTGCATCGACAGGCATGCAGTCGGCCCAATGGTACTCATGGGGGCCACCAAACATGCAGTGCCGCCTTTGCGTTTCCTGCTGGATGTACTGGAAGAAGTACGGAGGCCTGAAGATGCCAAGCAGAGCAGAGGGCCCAGAGGAGAGGACCTCGCCTGTTCCAGCAACCAATGTAAGCTCAGTCAGAAGGCACGGATGTAAAACACATGGGGTGGCGTGGGGGGAGAGAAGGGGGGGCTCTGCAGTTCCTCAAGGCGTGTTTAACATCACCTCATCTCATGCTCATTTGCTTAAATCCCCAAATACTGTTTTAGAGCGTGGAACAAAATCCAGATGCACACAACTGCAGCTCTGTTAGGTTGTAACATCTGCAGTATACAAGTGACGTCAACATCAATTATTCAGTGAGCTCAAAACATCACTTACGGCATCTCACATATTCATACAATCACACAATTTCCACATTTATCGTGTGGATTTCTTTTACCGAGTGAGAAAAGTGACCAGTTAGGAGATTTAATTTCTATATGTCGACACTGGGATGCAAAATGTGTCCTGTATTTCATAGTGACTGGCATTTAAATGCTGCACAGCTGCCACACTGTAGTCAGGCTGATGTAAATATTATATTTTAAGGAAATTATACAAAAGAATGTTATTTTTTTGTTTCCTCTTTCAGCATTTCTTTTCTAAAGGTCCATTTTTGGTTGTTAGGAATCCATTTTGTTTAGGATGCAATGCAAAGACCCAAACTCCAACCCTGTTTCTGCACAGGTTTAATTAATAACATGCATGATGTTTTATTTTTTTTTATTAAAACATCTCTGCATGCATGCACAAACAGCAGAAACCCTGGATTGTCTCACATAAAAGGATTGCAGCAGCTTTATTTATTTAGACCTTAAAAAGGTCTATTGTCGCCCACTTTCGTTTAACAATGTGCTCTCTGCACTGCCGGTTATGTAATACGGTCTAATACAACAGCCCCGCAGTAAACCCACCTGCATGCAGGTTGTAATGTTCAGTTCTGCTTTTTAAGTGTTTTTAATAAGCTGCTGATTAGACTTTATGGTCATTTTGGAAGCTGTAGTAACCGTCATTGACATAAACAGGATAGACAAAGTATTACAATCACCTCTCTGTGTAACAGCAATACACAAAGCCTCCAAAGTGATTCTACAGTCGAGTCAACACCTCTTTAACATATGAACCTTTGTGAAGGTGGGATTTATTGGTTGATCTTAAAGCTAAAATGTTGGTATTTTGTGTCAACTTCTTTAGGTGCTGATACAATTTTAGCACCTTGTTATGTATTCCACCAAGTGGGTGTAACATTTTTTTTAGCCTTTAAAAATGGCCGCTTTCATGACAGGAGCACGCTTTCAAAATAAAATACATTGAGATGTGGAGGCTGGACGTGGGGCGAATATCTGGTCCTGAAAACTTAAAAAATTTCAAAATCTGATTGATTTCCAAATATAAAATATGTGACTAAATAAGCAACAATCAAAGTTAAGTCTGTCGGACTACATCGCTCATATTAAACCTTTATTAAACACCTAAACTGTTTTTTATTCATGAGTAAAACTGTATTCAGTGGCCTTTTTCCTGTCCCTCCTTCCCTCCCAGGAGCCTCGCTCACGGGGCCACGCTCCTCGCCAGTCCAACCACATGGTGCCGATGCGAAACAGCGGCAGCCCGAAGTCCTCCATGAAGACCAAGCAGGCTTTCCTGCTGCAGGCCACCCGCCTCACCAAGCTGGCCCGGCACATGTGCCGTGACATCATCAGGCTGCGCCGCGCTGCGCGCCGGCCCTTTGTCCCCATTAACTGTGGGTCCATAAAGGCAGAGTGTAAGAGCTCTTTCAATTCCTCCTAACTTCTGCCACATGGACACCCACACACACACAACCACACCTGCAGACATACAGAAACACACACACTCACTCACCACCCTCCCTCACCCTGACTGCCCCACCATCAACCCCCCCAA